>NW_024040485.1:28122726-28722726 GCF_014851395.1 Micropterus salmoides | reverse complement strand
TCCCTTCCTTCTCTTCTCTTTCTTTTCCATCCTGCCTTTTATCTTTACCCTTCTTTGAGTTGCTTTTCTCTGAGTGGCCCTGCTCGGTTTTCTTCTTGGGATGGACTTTGCGTTTTCCTAGCGGGTTCAAGTTTAGTTTAACCTTCAGTAAGCGGCTTGACTGGGCTTTGTGTCTTCTTACTCTTCCTCTCTCCTTGTCTCTGTCGGTTCCCTCTTCCTCCTTGCGCTTCCCTCTTCCTCCCTCCTCACCTTGACTTTTGACTTGCTCTAGTGTCCTCGGGCTCGCCAGATCAAACGTTACGTTCCTTGTTTCTCTTCTCCGCTCTGCGTTCGTGAGTATGTCTAACTGATTGTGGTTAACATTCCTACCCCGGTCAATCTGTCTGTACTGAGAAGGGAAGCCATCGAACCGAGCAGAGTCTCCCATGTTGGTGTGAATCCTCACTTGTGTCATGTTCTGCTCTGGTGGTCTGTATGTCCTGTGGCAGCTCTCGCAGTGGAAAGTTTCATGTCCTCTGCTCTTACCTTCCATGTCTGTCCTCTCTCCCATCTTTCTGTTTGTCTCTGGTCTCTGACTGAAGGTTTCTTTCCATGGATGAGAAGAAGCGTCGGTGTTGCTACGAGAAAGAAGCTCGTTGGGAATGTCTCTGCTCAACTTTCTCTGCTGAGTGCCAAGCCTCCACCTTTCTTCCTCTGCCATCATCCTCATTCTCTTCTTCTCTATTTCCTGCTCTGCTTCCATCCCTCCATTTATCCTCATGTTCCCTCTTATCGAGTTCAGCCCCATCCCTTTTTGTCTTTCCGTGCCACAGTCTGGGCACCTGAAATGGCTAAGGTTTTCAACAGCTCTGGACCTAAACGGGCCGCCATGACTATATGTCCTTGTATCCAACGCCACGGCTTCCCTGTCCCCAGACTGGCTGCTATTTGCCTGCAAGAAGAAGTCTCTCGTTTTTTCACTAGCATCTAGGTGATTCGCAATTGTGCTGCTTCCCTCTTCCTCCTCTTTTTGTCTTTTACTTTCTCTCAGTTTCTTCCTCCGACACACTCGATAGTAGATAAACACTACCAGCAGGGTCAAGCCAACACCACCTGCAGGACAGCAGGACAGGTAAGATTTAAGACAGTGACGACTTTGCTGGTTATTCACAATCATCTTCACAAGTTTACATAAGGGTGTTTTGTGTAGTGTTTTTACAAAACAAATAAATTGATTAATTTATTTGTTTCAATGCCCTTATTTCAACCTGCTGGCTCACCATGGAATTGTTTTTTATTGGTTCAATGTGAAACAAGCAGTAACAACAAGACAAAACAGAAACTGTGATACAGTAACAGAGGTTACGAGCTGGATTTGTTTAGCTGTATAGTTGCGTATATTACTGTAAGATATTACTATAATTAGATCATTAACAGTACATATGTATATATCAATGTTGTCAATGTAGTTAATGTCACAATGAAACACATAGATACTAATTAAGAGGTAAGACACGAGAGTCACAATCAGCTTTGTGTATTATTTTAAGTATCATTGGTATCAGTTTATCCTCAATGTGCAGTTGAAATTGTATTTCAAGGTATTTTAGCCCAGTGGTTCTCAAAAAGGGGTCCGGGAACCCCCAGGGGTCCTTGAGGGGGTTCCAGGGGGTCCCCAGAAAAAAGGAGAATAATTTCTTTTTATTATAATTCCATCCGTAAGTAACACAATGACAGAATTTATGACGAGTTGTTCGTTAAGTTTCATACATTTTCTGTAATTAAACATCCAAAAGCAAAAATCCTATGAGATGATGGACTCTGGGATAAAATCGTATCAAATGGGGGTCTAATTCGTGTCAGTTTAGGGGTCCTTGATGTGAAAAAGTTTGAGAACCACTGTTTTAGCCAACTCAAGACTGCAACAGTGTGTTTTGTATGTAAGAGACTGCAGAGCTGTGCAGTTATAAAAAAATGTCTTCAGAAAAAAACATGCTTAATATGCTCTAACTTCTCTTTTTCCTTTTTTTCTGAATAATGATTAATAATAATGACATCATGGCACAGATAAACTCAACAGATCAAATCAAACTCCTGTCATTGTGTTGTGCATCATTCTCACCAATAAAGCAGATGACTGCAGTGATGGCCACATCTCGAACATACAGTTGAGGAGTCATGCTGCTTCTCGTCTCTGTCTGCACTGTGATGTTCTGATTGGACGGGACACAGTTGACACACACCATCCTATGGCCATTATAGAGAGTCTGAGACGGAAGTGGGGTCAACAACAAAAAGTATGTCAGCGTCTGTGTTCCTGTGTTGGTTTTGGTGTTTTTATGACTAGTGGAGGTAAATTTGTGTTGCAGCCTGAAGTTTAACACCATGGCTGGTTGATTTGCTCAGGCCGTGCAATGTTTTATGTAATTAATCAAACTACCACAAAGTAATTCCCACACAAACACCGTTGTGCCTTTCAGGCCCCTGAGGTGTCTGGTGCCCCAGGTCCACGTTGCCTGGTTGAGTCCAGTCTTGGTTTACATTTCATGTCTGACCTGAGAAACCCTTGTCAGTTGTGTTAGTTAAGGAACTACTGCTGAGTTTCAGACACGTCACATTTTTCTATTAGGTAGAAGATTTAAACATTTTTGTTTTTTCCTCCCATATTTTTAGTCTTGCGCAAAATCAAAAATTATTCCCTCAATTCAAGTTGTGTGATCCCCAGCATCACCTAAATATCTTCTCCCTCCGACCTGCGAGCTTGTGACGAGACTGATATGATATTTGTGCATAAAGACGAGTTGAAGAGGATGACGTGGAAATTTTATGTTTTCTCCGCTGTTTACTTTCCAAGCAAGAGAAGTCATTACTTTGGGTTGTAAATCTATTCCATTACAGACGAATAAGGTCATTAAGGTGGGACGATACCTTAACAGTCAGGGAAATCTTATCAAGAAGCAATTTGTTTTGGCAAATATTTACTCCCCAAACATTTTTTCCAAAACCTATTTCTCACTATGAGCACTCTTCCTGATTGCAGGTGACTTTAGTTGTACTTTGGATCCGGTAAGGGAGAACAGCTCGGGAGTTCAGTCTCGTCCTCAAAGTAGGGGAATAATACTCCACTTCATGAAAGAAATTATCCAGATTGATACCAATAAAGTTTTTATGCACACAACTCAATGACTGATGATCAATCAATGATTTAATCAACATGCAAGCTATGTGTTTTCAGCAAGTCCATAGCATTGCAACAATTTCCTGGACCGGACCTAAAAAAATCTTTGTAAAAACCTAATAACTAACAAACAAATGATGAATTCGCTGAGCTTAGATGAAAATAAAATGCACATTTCACACTGGAATCTAAAAATATATGCAGTTTATTTTGAGAATAAAAGAAAAGTCTGCCATTTTTTAACAGAAAGAAACTTGACAGTCATGTGATGTGGAAGCAGGCCAATAGAAAACAATAGTCCAAAAACGTGGGCATCTCACAATTTTAGATCGCCTTTATTGTGAGACTAATATTTTTTGTGGCTGTGGACCAAAGTAGCTATTCCACATGTTGATGTTAGTCTGGGTTGTTCAGTCACTATAACTGTCCCCCCTTATCAAAAATATAAATGGTAACGGTAACGGACTATTTGAGGAGGCATATTCTCCAAGATATATGACCTTCTCGTAGGTGAGTCATCCGTAATGAGGCCAGAGGCATGGCAACATCTAAAATGACTGCAGTATAAATGGCTCATGCTAATGTATAAAAGCTCAGTAAATACAATAGTGCTATACCTGATATGTTTAAAGTGTTAAAAGGAAAAAAGTACACCTTTCCAGTCTTTGACAGTGTAATCAAATATCAAATAAACGTCTGGGAAGCAGTATGAATGATCCATTTACATCTCTCTGGACCCAAAGCTTTTCTTATATCCAGCTAATCATAACATTAGGAGACAAAAAACAAGTATGGTTAAATAGATTCTTAAATTATCTACAATTCTGCCCTTTAAAAAAAATACCTTTTTTTTGAGGTGGGGTTGAATTTGTTTATGGGAGGAGGATGTCAAGGTTAAATCTTTCGTTGTTGTACCGGAGATTTTGTCCAGGAAGTCCTGTCATCTTGTGCGTACGTGTACATATATGTGTGTTAAGTTGATTTTTAAATCAATAGACCAAAAGATAGACCAATAGAGAAGCAAATATACCCACAGGTGATTAACATTCGCCACAATAAACCCAATAAACCCAAAGAAAGCACTAAACTTGTGGAACCATTTATTCTTCGATGTCACAGATTTGCTTTGTGCTTTCTGTCTGGCTTTAGTTCCTGAACATCCATCCACGTCTTCCTAAACAAATAAATACGTGATTATGTTGCTAGATCATTTAAAAACGTCATTACATAGTGCTTACCTGCTGGACAGAACTCAAAGGTCCAGCCCACCTGATGACATGGTACACTCCACTCATATATGAATCCATAAGAATGATATGTAGCTCTGTGGTTGGAGCTTCGAGTTTAAGTCCACCATCGTTCTCTGGTTGCTCCAGGTACTGTAGATGTGTGTGTCTAGCTTAAGTTACCTGGCCCTCTCTGGAGCATGCTCAGTAGAGCCGGCTGTCACCTGAGAGGCACAGATGTCATGTCCAACAGAAACGAGCCTTTAACTTCAGGCTTTCACCTTAATTCCTTTTTCCTAAATGTCAATATTATTTAACAAAACATAACTCCCCCCTCCCAAAAAAATTATGATTCGGTTTTATTTTCATTCAGAGTTTACAGTTAATGCATTCTTTTTGTCATTTATTTTGCTTTCTTTAGATTCCTGAGCACAGATCACAATTGAGGATTTTGGTCTGACCTCTATGATCATTAGTGAGCAAATGAGGATAATATTAGAATTACTTGCTCAAAGGCATGATCGTATTTGTAATTGCTAATCATCTGCAACATTAACAGTGAGTGTAAAACATGCAATATTACAATTTAATTCAGGAATATCATTTCATTCAATTAATGACCAAACTCTCACTCCTCAACTCGTGTGCTTTTATTTGTCACTTTCACACAGCCTGAAAAGTATTTTGGCACCTTTGTGATTAATTAGACGCGCCGTACGGCAGGAAATCATGCAGGGTCTATTATTTAATCATCACAGTGCATTACATATTCACAGCCCGCTCAACCTACTTTAAGCACCAACCCACAGCTTAACTTAGGGAGACTCAAGGAGCTGCTATGACAAACATTGCAAAGGTCATGTAACCGACAAAGGCATCACAAATACTTTGTTGTTGTAGCCTAGCCTAGCATGTAAAAAAGCCAAGTAATCAGACCAAGCGTAATCAGTGAGAACACAACAGTTTCTGTTATTTACACATTATTCCTTGTTAGTAAGATTTAGTAAAAACAAAATACAGTTATAGTCAAAGTCAATGCCTCTTGTGTAATCTTCATTAATTATTAACAATATGGTTTAAGTTTTCATAAACTTGTTTGCTTGTTGTAGCTGCTCCTCAAAAGTTTCCCCTTTATGAATATCCCCAACCCTACTTGGCAACCTTTGGCCTGTGATATGACCAAGTCATCACATGGTCAGGACCATCTTCCCAGCAGCCCCGGGAGACTCAATGATGTCATGGTGCGCCTGGGCCACCTTGTCGAGAGGATGCTGGGTACCAACGGCTGGACGGAGCCAACCAGCTTCCATCCCTGCATAGAGCAGCGCTGCACACTCCTTATTCTCCTCCTGAAAGAGGAGGAGGGAAGGAAGAGATGTACACATTTATTACATACAACATTAATTTGAACAAACTATAAAAATGTATTTTGGATTTGCTTTATTGTTGTTTATGCTATTCTGTGATCATTGTAAGTATTAGCACGGTCTAACTTTAGCCAACTGAGAGTCACGTGAGGTGATATAATTTTTTTCAATAATATAAAAAATGTTCAATAAATATTCAATGAATGTTTGATTTTTTTCACTCAAATCATACACGAATTAGGATTAAATTTTTTTATTGAGATGTTTATATTGTTGAGGAAAAAAGACTGCAAAAAGCTTTCACTTAATTTACTAATGCATATTTGTTAACAAAGATTTCATCATAATTGTTTTGAAGGTTCTACCTCATATTTGTGAAGTGATCCACTGTTTGGCCTCAAGATTTGACCATAAAGAAGTGTTTAAACCACAATTAACCACCAGGTTTCTACAACTTTCTCTCAGCAGCAGAAATCAGCCTTTAAATTCGAAAGAAATAACGATTTGATACTTATCGTGATAATTATCGATATCGAAAGATATGAAACTTTTTATCGTGATAACATTCTTGCCATATCGTCCAGCCCTATCTCAGCTGCATACAGATATATCGCTCACACATGTGCTGCATCATCATCCAAAGTGTGTGTAGGCTTTGAAACCCTCGTTGTGTGTGTGTATGTGTTAGGGCTAAACAATTACTTGTTTGTGAATCGGAATTGCAATTTGAAACGCAATTAGTTGATCGTGAAGACGGCGATAAAAAATTTAGGTTAATTATACATCTGACCGTTTTTAAACAGTCATGCAGTTACATATTAATACCGTTGTCATACTTGTTTGACAGGCTCGCCAATCACAATCACCCCCTGTTATGGTCCTACTCACCAATCCGAGCGAGCACAGGGCGTGTACATTTTACAACCAACGACAAAGTGTTTCAGCAGCAGAGCGTTAGCCTGCGACACACTGTTGACATGTTGTTCATTTGTCCTTTCTTGGGCTTCTACTCCGATAACAGCTCTCTCTGAGACGGTTTTGTTCCGCTCTCTGCACGATTTCATATCTCACATGGAGCATTTCAGCCTGATTTTGCTAACTTGTTTACATTTTGTTGATTTGTTCAGTTGTCCTAAATTTTTGTGCTTCTACCACAGTTAAGAAGGCTACGTAGTTAAAGTGTTTCTGTTTTGTCTGTTTTAACTGCGTTTATTGTTGAAATACGATTGGGAGTCTGCACAGGTTGTTTTATTTTGAAAATCGTGTCACATCACAGTTTTGAAGGTGTCTCATGTTGCAATGCTCCATGACTGTTTTATCTAATACACAGTAAATATTAAACTTTAGCTAAACTTAAAAAAAAAGAAGTAAAATTAGATGTTTTCCCCAAATCGTTCTGCAGCCCTAGTATGTGAACATGTTTTGTACCGGCGTAGCAAAGAAAAGAGCCACTCCCATGATGCTGCTCTCTTTAGCCATGGTGTCTCTGGGGTTGATCTCTATGGGGCCTCTGGAGCCAACAATCTAAAAAGAAAGAGAAAGAAGGATGTATGAGGAGTATATAGAAATGGACTACTGTAACTAACTAACTACTGTATAAAACTATGAGCTAACAATGCAAGAGACAAAGTGCTCTACTATTACTCCAGAAGGTACTACAGCCCATCTGTGATGCTGGGATGTGCTATAGAGCTTTAGCAAACTTCACAAAACAAAGGCTAAGTCAATATTTTACTTTGTGTCGTGTATGAAATCTGTGATGCAGTTTATATTGTACCTATCTAAATGGAATTGAACATGTTCCTTACACTCCTGTGTATTATTTTAATTCTCATTCACTGTTACCTGTCAACCAATCACGGCAGACCTGAAGAGTAATTCATTAAACATGATGTCATTAATAGCAACGGGGTCAATCCTGCCCTCGCGTAGAGTGCTCTCAGTTCCTTAGGAAACGTGTCACTCAGCAGCTTTGTGAATAACTCTCAGGAGGAAACTAGTAATTGGAAACTTTTAGGAGTCTGTTAGGGGTAAAATAAGATCCTTTGTGAGTACGGCCCCTGGACTGTACTCCTACTGACCGCAACACGTCCTCCATAGGCCAACATCTGGAGGTCTTTACTGAGGTTGACATTTGACAGCATCTCCACTATCACATCTATGCCTCTGCCCTCTGTGGCTTCCTGGAACAGACAAACATACAGTATACACACACATTAACAGTCCTTATTCTGAGACAACTTAAACATAAACCTTTTCTATAGAAATACAAAACAAGGAATAAAGGTTATTTAATGTTTAATGCTTGGTGAGCTTCATCCAGGACCAGGTCCTTTCCTTCTGATGTTCCTGTGGGGTGTGTGTGTGCATACCATGATTTTGTCTGTGTAGCTCTCTTCTCTGTGGTTGAAGGCCAGGTGAGCTCCGTTATTGAGAGCCAGCTTCATTCCCTCTGGTGTCCCTGCTGTCCCCAGCACCTTGAGGCCCAGAGCGCGAGACAGCTGGCACGCTGCAACACCAACCTAAGCACACACGGTGCAAAATTAACTTTTCTGTCCACCAGCCAAATGAGTATTGAATGTTCAAAGTGTGCCACCCACTCAATAGATTACCATTTGGTTTTTTTTGGCTGGGGAGTGAAGTAACTCTAACAGTCATTTGCATATTTTTCCAGCATTTGGCTGGTGCTAATTTTTTGCCCTGCATACACACACACACACACACACACACACACATATGCAATATAATTAGAAAAAAAGAAATAAAGACAAAAAATGCGCACCCCTCCACTGGCTCCATGGATGAGGACCGTCTCTCCTGCCTTGGCGTGAGCTCTGCAACCCACATCAGTTAAAGCACACGTTAGTCATCTATGATTAAATGGCTTGCTTAAGGGTCCAGTGTGTAATATTTAGGAGGATCTATGGACAGAAATACAATATAAGATCCATAACTATGTTTTCAGTGGTGTATAAAGACCTTACATAATGAATTGTTATGTTTTTATTACCTTAGAATGAGACATTTCGATCTACATACGTGGAAGTCGCAATGTTGCCGCCATGTTTCTACAGTAGCCAAAATGGACAAACTGCTCTACAGAGCGCATTCTGTCACTACGTTGAATACGTACGAAGAAGAAGGACAAAGACGAAGTAGTAGAGCCAACAGAGCGTGTTGGCCACTGTAGCTTCTCCTATGCGCTTCAAAAGGGAGAGGTGAGCAGTGAGTGAGTCGTTGGTTGCAATTTGAAATCCTCACCACTAGATGCCACTAAAACTTACACGCTGAACCTTTAAAGGGCAAGTATGGTGTTGTTCTATATTTTCCTTACTGTAAACAAATCCCATGAAAAGGTTAAAACCACGCACTGTATATAAAGATGGACCCTGCGTCTCCACTACCTCCCACTGTATTTTTATTTTTTCAACCTTTATTTAAGACCCATTGAGATACAATCTCTTTTTCTGGCCAAGAAAGGCAGCAGGACAGCAAGTCTGACAGTACAAACATAAAACTGGACCATAATTTACTAAATTAACATCATGTTGTGTTGAAGAAGACTTGAAACTAGCATCTGAGACCATAAACTCATCAGGAAAGTGTTTACTGAGGTAATTATTCAGCTGAGAAGTAGCCTCATTTCACCATTATTTTATTTGAAACCAGAAGAGTGGACCCATGCTGGCCGTTCGGTAGAATGCAGATTTAAGAGACTTCCACGTTCGCATCAGTTTGCTGACCGGAAATTTCCCGCTTGGTCCGTTCCAAGAAGTTCCAGGTAGCTGTAGGAGGTTTTAAGAGCAGCAGCCTGCTGGACCAGGTATGATGACTACTGACCACAAAGCTGAGGAGGCTATTAATGTCATATATACTGCCAATATATCCCAGATATGGGTGCTGCCATCTTGCACAGGGGATGTCATTGAGAGTCAGAGTCCATGCAACAGGGTTCGGGGTTGGAGCTGAGGTATCGAGATCCGACTGACTTCATTGCGAGCAGGGCTCAGTTGTCAGTCATGATGTCACCAGAGCAATAAGAACTACGTAAAATGACAGAGTACTCGTAGGGTCTGCGCTGCGACTAGCAATACCAGTGCAACAACCGATCTACTGCGCATGTGTGGAACGTGTCCGCCAGCTGACTGCAGAAGGTAGTATAAACAGAATTAATTCTGCATATGTCCGTGTTTGCGTGCACTCCCCAGTATAATCGAGGCTAATCGAACTATACTGCAGTCAACCACCAGGGGGCGATTGAGATGATTTTGGCTTTATACACCGTCCATGACTGAAACCAACAATACCTTAGTGTGTCTCTAAATGCCTTTCTGACTTCCTCACTCAGCCTCAAGACCTTAGAACAGAAGTCTTTAAAAAGGGTCCATAAATATATAATGTCATTTCATTCTTTTAAAAGGCTCAGTCATTTCAACAGCTGAAATGGTGCATTTGTTGGGGACTGTTTTCAGTAGTGATTTATACACATTTGATGTTCTGAAGTGGACAGCAGGAGCAATTACAGCAACCAATAACACTTTCAAGTAGGGCTGGACGATATGGCCAAGAATGTTATCACGATAAAAAGTTTCATATCTTTCTATAGCGATAATTATCACGATGAGTATCAAATCGTTATTTCTTTAAGATTTTCACTCCTGAGTGAAAGTTGAAGAAACCTGATGGTTAATTAGGGTTTAAACTCTTCTTTACGATCAACACTTGAGACCAAACAGTGGATCACTTTACAAATCTGAGACAGAACATTCAAAACAATTGTGATAAAATCTTTACAAATATGCACGAGTAAAAGCTTTTTTCAGTCCTTTTTCCTCATCAAAAGAAACATCTCAATAAAAAAATTAAGTCCTAATTCATGTATGATTCAATTGAATAAAATCAAACATTTATTGAATATTTACTGAACATTTGTTATATTGTTAGTGAAAAAAATTATATTGCGATAATTATTGTTATTGTTTTATTGTCCAGTCCTACTTTCAACATACATATTGGCATCTTCGTACTGGTTTTAAAACTGAACCTATACTTTAATGTACAGTAGCTTAACACTGACAGTGATGAAGTAACACACAGTGTGAAGGTACATTAACGCTTCTGTGAAAACTTTGATTTGTGCTAAAATTTTCATCTGAGCTTTTGAAAAGTTGTTTTTCAGAGCCTGCAGTTGTTAGTTGCCTTTTGTGATCCTGTATACAGAATTTTGAATGTTAAAGATATAAAGAAAAAATTTGTGCAAACAGATGCAACCTGGAGAGGTGTTGAAAACATGTAGTTGAAGACTCACTCTGAGAATTAGCGAATAAAACATGCGCACACACATTACAGCGAAAGTAAAGGTACACAGTAAGTCGCTCCGTTGTCACATAAGGGCACATTGTCAGGACCTGTTGGCGTCAGTTTGTAACGCACAGGGAAGCCTCTTAGCATCATAGTTCAACTCACTGGGGGAAGCCCTGTAGAGTCATTTATGAACGCTAAAAGCAGGTCTTGGAATATAACAGAAACGTCGGAGCAAGGAGGTGGTTGGGGTGGACGGGTGGGCCAGAAACCGGACTTTTGCCCAGGAGAATGGTGTGAAACAAAAAGTCAACATTGATTATTTTTAGTGGCATGACATAGGTTATACAAGCTATGTAGGTTAGGTAACTTATGTAACCACTTGTTTTATTTTGAAAGTCTGACCAGATCTCCAAAAACAATGCTAAAGGGAACCCAAGGCATTAAAAAGCAACGCTAAGTGTACATATGTTACGAGTTGGGAGTAGGGGGAATGTGTTGACCAAACAGCTGCAGTGGCGTGGTCTTACTTGTGAAGCAGAGCTCTGTAGGCAGTGAAGTAAGGGATCCCTATGGCTGCACCCTGGGCGAAGTCTAAAGCATCGGGCAGTTTGTGTACACAGTCGTCAGCTGCTACAGTGTACTCTGCATAACCTCCAGACTCTGTGGCTGTGGTGAACACACGATCCCCTGCCTAGAAAGCACACACACATAATTATTTACACATGGAAAGGATTTACTGCACTAGCATGACAGCAGCCTCGCAGAGATGCAGATTGTCCTCTCATTAAACAAGTTAACACTGTTGGCCAGTATAGCAGCACAAACCGCAGGACAACCAGTTCTACATGTTCTCCTAGGCTTATTTCTTATAGTTCAGAGGTTTTTCAAGCTATGCGACATGCCTGTATCACGAGATACATTTGTTTAGCATCAGTGGGACTTGGATTTCAGAACGTGACTGGTTTTTTATGTAAATTTGTCAGAAGTGACGTCATTCAGCTGCATCACCCTCTACAGTATAACAATATATATTTAACGCTAGATTAGATCTGCTGTCATTTAGGAGAAATTATGCTGACTGAGGAAATTTAGGTCTCCAAACTAACTTTTTCAGCACCTTCCCAAAACTCACAAGGGTGGAGCGCTAACATCGTTCCACAGCAGCTCACTGACGAGGCTACATTTTTTGTTTATCGGCCGCGTAAGTGTGGACAAATGCCGATTAGTCGGTCTATCACTAGTCGGCTCTAGAACATACAATAACAATGTATTTCTATAACATTAGGAGTTAAAGAGTTACATTTACAATTAACACAGGCAGAGGGAAACGTCAATCCAAAATCCAAAATGAATTTTTGCTGTGCTTTAGAAGAAACTGTCCAGGATGCCGTTAGGTCTTATAAGCAGAACTAAATGAATCCACAATGTATTCATTTTGTATTACTGTGCATGCCATGCCAGAGTTTTTCGCTCCGACCTTTACTGCAGTGACTCCCTCTCCAACAGTTTCCACCACTCCAGCTACGTCTGTGCCTGGTGTGTATGGCAGGGTGGGCTTACGGGCGTACGTTCCAGCCCTGATGTAAGTTTCCACAGGGTTCACTCCACAGGCATGCACACGAATTAACACCTACAGCAGAGACATCATGGAAGTCAGACCAAACAGTTGGAAAACCATAATGTAATACATTTTAGACAGATAGCATATATGCAAGGTTTGATTTTATTACTGCTCAGGGAAAGAAGTTGTCTCCTGTTATAAATATCACCTTTCTTTAAACCCCAGGCTGATAATCTTCTGAAAAAGCTGAGACTGAAGCTTTTATTCCACAAACAAGTCCTCTGGTTCTTTATTTTGGGGATCTGTTGTACATCAATGCATCTGTACACTGTTTGTACATGTTAGATACTGCATATCGCAGTTGACTGAGATGTGTTTCAAACTGTTAAAACCTCACTCATCATTGTACGCTTTAATCCAGGCTGGTTGGCCATCTCTGACCTTTCATAGACTCAGTCATGTCACGTCATTTAAAAAGTCATTCTTCTGGGTGAACTCACAAGATGTGGTCTTGTTGTCCGTTTCGGGTGTACGGACAGACCTGGAAGAGAATTTGTCTCTCTGCCAGATTTTAAAGCTCTTAAAAGTTCAACTGTCAGTGAATTGTTTGGTCCTTCATGACAAGTTACTGTGCATAGGTATTTAATTTTGTTTAATTATCAACACGTAAATGTATCCTTATAGGTTTTCTTGCGGCTGTTGTCCTCTGCAGCCTTGAATGTGCTGCAGTCATGGTCAGGTCTCCCTTGTAAAAGAGATAGCTGATCTCAATGGGTCTTTTCTTTATCTCAGAAAATATATATAAATATAAAAGATTGCAAACTGCCAAAGCCCAAGCACAACATACTATATGTTCACCCAGTTTAACTGCAATTACTCAATGGCAGCCTATGTCTATATAAAAATGATCTCTAATATCTTACTCTACATATATTACTTTTTCATGGCTTTAATGTCAATTTATTGGGCTGTGCGCCCTAAGAAACTTTAACATTACTAACTGTAACAACAGAGGTGAATCAGCCCTGTCTAAATGTGACCCGGCAGTTCTGCACAAACCAAGCTTAGCTGTAACGTTAGGCATGTGTGTGCACACATAAAGACCTGTGACAGATGTCGGTGCAGTCTGTCTCACCTGTCTGAGTCCAGGCTGCGGGACAGTCACATCTGAGCAGAGTCTGAGGACTGACGGAGCCCCGAACTCACTCACTCTGACGGCTCTCATCAGCCTGCAGGCCGACATAGCTGCACACTGCTGTGGTTTGTGGGGCCGACGGGTTCAGGGACTCAACAGACAGGCCTCCCACTCTTTAGAACTTCTGAACCAGAGAGCCACGAAAGTGCAGTGCTGCTGCTACAGACCGGTTATAAGTGCATTAGCGCCATCATCTGGACCGGAGTGTAGGATATATCTAATACAGTTTAAAGTTATCCAAACAACAGCAGTGTGGTTTATCCAGCTAGAAAAAAAGACAAATTATTTCAGAAACTCAGAGGGTCAAACTCAAAGCAGGAGGCAATTGTAACCCCTAGAATGGGATGAGCTCCTACTATAATTTCCTAAAATGCAAGCAGTTCCTTCTTTTGTAAAACACCGGGGACCCTCAGTTTGCAACAAGTTTTCTTTTATGATACCAGAAGGAAAAAGACGTATTTTTTTTTTTGTACAGTTGGAATTATTATTGGGAAAAAACTCCAAACCACACTTTGGACACTTTCTCCAAGAACTGCATCAATATAGCACCACAATTAAAAACATGAAGAACAAGAAGCCAATCAAGACTAACTGTGTGTTGGACAAATTCCTTTTGGACAGATTATATATTAATTTTAATCCACGTTACCCTTTTTATTTATTTCGCTATGTCCTTCCTTTGGTATTATTTAAGTGATATATCTTCTTGTACAGCTACCCCTGATTGTTTTGTGTTTTAATTTCAATAAATGTCTCTACGAGCTCAAGCTATTTAATTCATTCAACTATTATTTCTTGTCTGATGTTTTTCACATATTCGAAATAAACACTTTAGAAATAAATTACACAGTAAATGTGCGCCTCAACAGCTGACTGACTGACTGACTGACTGACTCCGATCGATTATGTTGCGGATGGATTACATTGGTCTAAAGATAACATGACGACACATCCGCTTACGGATCGCCGTCTCCTACATGTGTGTTGCGGATGAGCGTTGTTCCGATAAGGCAACATCCACAGCAGCAAAGAGGACCAGAGGAGGTCTGAGCCGGTCTGTAAAGTCCGGGTCTCGGTGTCAGCACCCTGGTGCACCTGGTGATGGTGTCAGGACATCAGGAAACTCTCTCAGTGCTTCATCCAAACAGGAAGACATAACGTTACTGTCTCCGTTTCTGACTTTGACTGCCTTAAATAAACTGAAAGCTGCTCCCTGTCTCACTGGGTGTTGACAGAAAATGGCAACAAGGAGCAGATACCTGCTGCAGAGAGTGTGCAGTGGACTCAGAGCTCACACAGTCCGCTATCAGAGCTCCACTTTGACCTCAAGTCAAGGACGCCTGTGGAAACCTCCACATAGACATCTGAGCTGCTCATCCAGACTCTACAAGTCGGATTCTCCCACCACAGGTACTCTGACAGTGGTACACTGATCACGTGACTGATTGATTAGGTTGTGGTATTGCATTTGCACAGTGACTCCCAGTAGATCCCAGGATGTGCACAAGCAAAATGAAGACGCGATTTTCTTGTTAGTTAGCCCAGAAACTCATTATAGAGAATGGATTATTCATTTGTTTTTGCTTTTTCAAACGCCCTCAAATGTCTTGTTTTGTCCTCCAACCCAGAGATATTCAGTTTACTGTCATATAGGAGAAAAGAAACTATTTACATTTAAGCAGTTGAAATCAGAGATATTTTACTGTTTTTTGTCTGAAAAAATACTCAAATTATTTATTTCAAATAATCATTTATTATTAATAAATATAGTTGCCGATTGCATTGCATGAACAGTAAATATACATGTGGTATCAGCTGACCGGAGGGAAACGGCTCACTAGGGCTGCAACTAGTAATTATTTTCACTGTTGATTTTTTCTTGATTAATCGATTAGTTGTTTGGTCTATAAAATGTCAGAAAATGGTGAAAAAGTTGAAGCCAAAGATGAAAGGTCTCTTTTTTTCTGTTTTTTTTTCACAACCTAAATATATTCAGTTTACTGTAATAGAGGAGTAAAGAAACCAGAAAATAATCACATTTAACAAGCTGGAATTAGAGAATTTTTCAGTTTTGTCGTCAACCGCTTATCCTGCGTACAGGGTCGTGGGGGGGGGGCTGGAGGCAATCCCACCCAGCTGACATTGGGTGAAAGGCGGGGGACACCCTGGACAGGTCGCCAGTCCATCGCAGGGCCCCAAAACAGTTGCCGATTGGTTTAATAGTTCAAAACTAATGGATTCATTGATTAATCGTTGCAGCTCTAATTACAACTGTATTAATCTGCTGGAAAATTGATTATTACACTTATAAGCTCTTTATGTCTGGTTGGTGATGTGTTATTACAGTTTTTGATTAAAATCAGTAAAAGCTTGTTAACTCTCACGATGGGTCACTATTCCACTAAAATTATTAACAGACCTTTTTCACAGCATTTTGTCATTCCATGGCAGGAAAAGCACATGTTTTAAGTGGAGAGCAGCCATCATTTATGTTAATAAATACCTCTGTGCAATGCCAAAAGTCTACCGTGGAACTAGTCTATCACCAAACTTTTTGTGTATGATGGAGGTTAACTAGGGATGTCTGATATAGTTGAAACCATTATGACAGGTTCAAGTCAAGGTTCATGTTTTTTTCATTTGTAATTCTACTACACAGGGCAGCTCAATGAAATGTAAATGCTTATATACATTTATTTTACAAAGGTAGTGGTAGCGTGCTGGGCGATATGGCCAAAAACGTGATCATGATAAAATAAATAACTATATATAATAATTATATTTTGATATATATTGAGATATAACAAATGCAAATTGTGCTCCATTGAAAACTCAAATGTGTTACTCAAAACTAACTTACCGGTAATTTACAGCTCACTCATTTGCATAATGGACATTTGTAGAAGATAACATCACATGATCGGTTATCTTCCAGCCAGAATCTTAACTCTGTTCCTTCTCCAGGTCCCAGCAGTCTGTCATTCAGGAGCCACACCTGTGGAGAACTGAGATCGGATCATGTGGGAGAGAAAGTCACTCTGTGTGGCTGGGTCCAATACCTCAGGTATTATTCTGTTACACTTATCAAATGAGTATTAAATTTGAAATTAAATGTTGCCCTGCCCCCGGTGGGAAGTCGGAGGACCACCAAAGGGATTACAATGAATCCTGGGAGGCAACATGAATGTCTGCGCAAAATCTCATCGAGATCCTTCCAATAGTTTTTGAGATATTTCAGTCTGGATCCAAAGTGGTGGCCCAGCTATCCCTTGAGCTGCACCTAGCATCAACTCAGTCAGTAAAGCCTCATATGAAAATGATCAGGATTCTGATGTTTCCTTTGACGGAGCGCTCACTCACCACTGTCACTGTTAAATTTTAATTCTTGACATTTCTTTTATTTCCTTCTCCATACCTAACTCCACAATTTGATATTTGACTTGATATTTGTTTTTGAGTTGTTGGTAGTTTTGCTTTAAAGGTGAAGATTAAATTGTATTTTAACCATAGACTTAGATTTTAACCATGTTTTCTGCCTCCAACAGGCAAGATCTGTTCGTCATCCTGCGAGATTTCAGTGGCTTGACACAAGTTCTAATTCCTCAGGAAGAAGTAAGGATGAAAATAACACAAATATTTTTTCTGTTATTACTATTAAACCAAATAATAAAGTCATTAATGATAATGTAAAACGATTTCCAGCACAGAGAACAGGAGTTGACCAAAGTCAATAAACAGGAAAATAAGAATGGTAACGTCTGTATTTTTCAACCTGGACCTTATTGTCCCACGTTTTTGTTTCTATGTGACTAACTTGGATGACATTTTACTCTAACAGTCACTATTTCTCTTTCATCAAAGCCACCAGACTCCATTGATAAAAACAGTAATTTTACCTCACAGACCACAGGATTTGGTGGTCAACCGCTGCCTCAGTCGGATAGTTTGATTGTGTTATTGCAGAGGTTGGCAAATAAGTCTGGCATCAGGCCAAATTTCTTTCAAGCCGTTGCATGATGGGCCATTGACAAGTTAAATTATTTCTAAGCATGTGCACGTTTAGCTCAGTCGGTACTGTGTGGTCGATATTTTGTTCTCCCTTGTTAAACAAATTGAACAAAAGGACACTTTTGCACATGCTCACAATAAAGCATGTGCTGCAGTGATCCACATTCATAAACCTATAGACTTTCATTTCCCTGAGAAAATTCAGGGGAATCCGATCACACATTAACCGACAGCTTTTTCTGAGGTGTGTCAGTCAGGCTAGAGACTCTTTTGAAAGTCCTTCAGAACTCTTCAAAGTAAAAGCTCTTAATAAACTCAACATGAAGCATTGCTGCAAAAGACGTCCTCACCCTTTTATTTTGTAGGCAAAATCACTTAAGAGGGAGTGATTATATGAGTAACTGTCATGACTGAGATCTATTCTGGCCCGCGGGCCGCCTATTGCGGACCAACTGTGTTATTGTTACAGTTACAATAACACAAACTAGCCCCCCAGGCAGCGGTAGACCAGAGAGGTAAAATTACTGTGAAGAAGAGAGATATAGTGACAGTTTCAGGTTAAACAAAAAGGATCTTACTCTTTTAAAAAAAGCTTAATCTGTCGGGATCCTTTCGATAATGTTGTCAGATACTTGTGATGACAATCTGAGCCTGCAGCACTTCACAGGGCGCAATTTCCCTCAAGGATTATGTTGCAGCCCTGTTTCACTGCTGCTGACTTCAGCGCACTTGCTCAGTACTGGACCAACTTAACAAACGGTTGTCCCAGTTAGATAGACACAATAACGTGGGGAAAAAAGGTTGAAAAACACAGACGTTACCCTTCAAGGCTTCGCCCCAGTCCTATTTGTTCAGAGTTGGGTTTTACTTGACTTTAACCAATACTTTTTCTATTTTAAGTCTGCGAGTAATTTGAAAGCAGTCCTGTGTGACCTCACAGCAGAGTCTGTCATCAAGGTTGCAGGAACAGTCAGACGACGCCCGGCGGGACAACAGAACAAGGTTTGTGTTTGCCTGTGTGTAACTCAGATCATGACGATCAAAGTCACTGATGAAGTCCAGACATGATTTCACTCTTCAGCTCTTATTGGAGAAGAAGGTCTCAGGAAGCTCAGGATGTCTTACACAGCATTGTTTATTGAAGCCAGCCAGGGAGAATGGCAGCAGCAGTACAGAGTGATTGATTGCCCCTCTGCAGAGTGAAGACTTTCAAGCTAAGATGTATTAAAAAGGCCTGATTGGACTGATTTAGTGGGGTTTTTTGTGAGCAGAGCCAACCAGGACCAAGCCTAGTGTGATATGATTCCCACTTTTGAACCTGCCTATAAATAAGAGGCAATTCTGAAGATGCTTTAATAAGAGAAATAGTACACATCTGTAATCATATCAAGGATCTAATTAGGGCTCCACGATTTGGAGAAAAAGTCATATTGCGATTATTGTGGACAATATTGCGATTTGATTGTATTGGAACAAATAGTACTATAGGTCTACTTGCTTGATTATCAAGGAAAATGCACAAAATACTGACATTTTGAAATGTGTTTTTGAACAAAGTTAAACGATAAACAATATTTATATCAATAACTAGTAAAACAGAACCAAGGGAGCGTTTTGCTCTACTGAGGAGGCAGCTAGAAGGAGCAAATATTGGCACACTGGCATCCTGGCTCTGGATGGATAAATCTACTTCTGTCCACTGCAGAGACTCTATCCACAACCTGGAGGAGGAACTAATGTACATGACTGTATTAATATAATATTATGTGGCGCTGGCTCATCCTGCCTGGGGTCAGAATATCTGAAGTTTCTTCTTATTTAATAATATTTAAAAAGGAAGGCTGTCGTTCAATCCCAGGCTCCTCCTGCCCACGTGTTGAAGTGTGCTTGGGCAAGACACTGAACCCTAAATTACTCCTGATGGTCAAGCCAGCACTCTGCATGGTAGCTCGTTGCCGTGTGTGTGTGAATGGGTGATTCAGAGGCAAAATTATAAAGCGCTTTGGTTATAAGTGGCTTTATAAGTGGAACCATTTATTTAGAGTGCTCCATCTTTTCGTTCTAACAGGAGATGCCGACAGGAGAAATAGAGATCCTGGCTGAGAGTGTGGAGGTTTTCAATGAGTGCCGGAAGTTGCCTTTTGAAATCAAAGACTTTGTCAAAGTAAGTAGTATATAAGTATTTTAGAAATCCTCAAGCAGGTAAAATAATTGTTAATAATCATGAATGATTTTGCTTTATTTTTTTTTTATTGTACAGAAATCTGAGTCTTTGCGGATGCAGTATCGCTACCTGGACCTGAGGTCCTCTCAGATGCAGAAGAACCTCCGGTTGAGATCACAGCTGGTGATGAAGATGAGAGAGTACCTCTGTAATGTGCACGGTATGAAGATCAAGATTAATTTTCTCCATTAAGTTAATCTTTTCCAGAACAGTGGTTGCCCATCCATCACACACAGACACAGTGGCTCTTCTGAGCATACTTCCTTTGAGTCTCCACTTAGTTTAGTAGAATAATAGTACTCAGAGGAAACCCATGCACACTACAGAAAAACTTCAACTTCAACTTTACTTGTAGGGCAATTGATTTTGCAGTAAGACATGGATGACAGACAAATACAAGACAAGATAAAATACATAAAATACTGAATGTTGCGTACTCCTGGTGAACAACAGTGTATTTAAAGAAACAAAGTGCTAAAGTGCTCGCAAGAATAAAATGCTAAATTTCAGGACATCAACTACACATTCATGACAACAATCTTAAACACAACGTCGATATGTAAGTAGGCCTAAAATTTAACAGCCGTATGTAAAAACATAGCCAACAATGTTAATCATAAATAAAAAATCGACATTGTTTGACAGCAGCATCGTGAAACATACACACCATCACAAACAACATCACCATCATCGTCGTCATTGTCTCCATCAGTAACTACAGCATCACTACTAAATGAGTTACCTTTACATTACATTTATTAATTTAGCTGACGCTTTTCTAATATAATGATCTTTATTTATAGAGCGCTTTTAAAAAAACAAGTAATAAAGTCGTTTAACAAGTGCAAAGGTAATAAAACAAAGAAAAACACATGCATGATGAAAGCAAGAAATCACTTAAGAGACTAAAACACACGTTTAAAGTAAATATAAAGAATATATAAAATAAAATAAGATCGGGAAAGGCTCTCCTATAAAAATATGTTTTAAGAAGGGGACTTAAAAGAGTTCACTGACTCAGCTGACCTGATTTCCTCGGACAGGCTGTTCCAGAGCCGACTGTAAATGCTGTATCCCCTTTAGTTTTCAGTCGAGACAGCAGACCTCTGCCCGAGGATCTCAAGGTACGTGTCGGTGCCTATGGGACTAAAAGGTCAGAGATATAACAGGGCGAGAGGCCGTGAAGAGCTTTAAAAGTGATCAATAAAATTTTAAAGTCATTTTAAAGCTGGTAAAAACAACAATCTCTGTGGTGTGCTACTCAAAACTTAAATTTCTTGTCGTACCAGACACCTTTTATCCAAAGCGACTTACAATTGCTATACATGTCAGAGGTCGCACGCTTCTGGAGCAACGATGGGCTAAGTGTCTTGCTCAGGGACACAATGGTGGGAATCAAACCTGGGTCACTCACACCAAAGGCATGTGTCTTCTCCGTTGCACCTACCTTAAAAAGTACAGAAACCATTTGTAGAATCCAAGTTCTCTTTGCTGAAGCATGACTAAACAGTTTTTCTCATTTGTAGGTTTTGTTGATGTGGAAACTCCTACCTTGTTTAAAAGAACGCCAGGGGTAAGAAGGTCCTGGATTTTCTAAGGAATACAGCTACGTAGAATAAAATGTCGCTTTAACGGTTCTTCACCAAACAAAGAATTTGTCTCCAGTTTGCTGTATTATTATAAACTTGAGAAAAAGATAATGTCTCTAAATTTTATGGTCTGGACCAAATTTAGTTTCTCTTTTAATGTGTTACTCACTTTGTAAGAATGGGTCTCAATTTGGAACAAAAACTCCCAAATGCTGACACAACTGTATAATAGTTAACACAGATAAACACACATGACGCCCAGACATTGTTCATTCTTTCGTGTTTCAGGGAGCCAAAGAGTTTGTGGTTCCATCCAGAGAGCCGGGCCGGTTTTACTCTCTCCCTCAGAGTCCACAGCAGTTTAAACAGCTCCTAATGGTGGCTGGGATAGACAGGTGGGTACGGGCTTGAGCAGTAGTTTGACGTTTGCACTGTTATAGTTATATGTTTGCTTTTCTTTTTTGTTTTGTGGTTTCTCTTGACCTCAAGTGAGACTGTGTAACATTTGCTGATAAGGTTATATCATAAAGTCAAGTGCTATAATACATATACTGTTTCTATTTAAAATCTGCTAATCTCAGCTCCCTTAGGCAACTGGTCCTACCAAGAAAGGCTGTAGAGGAAAAACCTGTACTGACTTTGTATTTGTAAGAGGAACGATGTAATATTTATTCTTTTATAAGTCGCATAGTGTCAACAAATACGTATTACTGAAGTGTAGAAATACATGCGAGTCCTGCATTCAGGACATTACCAAAGTGCTATCAGTATAATTTACTTACTTTATCAAAAGTAAAAGTATTCATATCACCCCGAATCGCCCCTTTCTGAGTGTTGTCTATGTTTATATTAGATTATAGGGCTGCAACTAACAATTATTTTATTTATCGATTTAATCTGTCGTTTTGCATTTAATCATTCAACTATTAAAATGTCACAAAACTGTGAAAAACTGCAATCATAATGTGAGATTACGTCTTCAAATGACTTGCTTTAGCTGACCAACAGTACAAAACACAAAGATATGTAGTTTCACAGTGAAATAAAACAGAGTAGTTGGAGCCACAAGTTTGTCTAGAAGACTTAAATGATTTTTTGATTATCAAAATTGTTGACAGTTTTCTGTTGGAGCTGGTCGAGGTTTTGAACGACTTCAGCATTTAATGGCCAGCAGTTTTAGTCTTTGTCCTTTGTCGCCACTGAGGCAGGTACTTCCAGATGGCCCGGTGCTACCGAGATGAAGGCTCCAAACCAGATCGACAGCCTGAGTTCACCCAGGTAAGAAGGGTGGGCGGGAAAACATTTACTTTTCTTACCACGCAGGTTTTATGTTGCCACGGCACTCTGCTCTCAAAGACCAGTGTCCAGTATGATCAGCTGAAATATTCAAATCTGGTCTAGGAATCGAGACCACCTTTCTGACAGGAGAGTTAGGTACACATTTGTAGTAC
Organism: Micropterus salmoides; assembly: GCF_014851395.1. Taxonomy (NCBI): domain Eukaryota; kingdom Metazoa; phylum Chordata; class Actinopteri; order Centrarchiformes; family Centrarchidae; genus Micropterus; species Micropterus salmoides. The sequence continues at coordinate 28,699,644 of NW_024040485.1, read as the reverse complement.
TTAGATAATTCTATTTGTCCTCCACTTTGCAGGATTTCACCCTCCACCTCATTCATCACATTTCAATTCATTAGTTAGCATGTGATGGGGTGAAAAGTACAGAAAATGTAGCTCACTCATGTGCATAGTTTCTTGTTGCTTTGGTCTATGTGCTGAATTTCATATAATTTCCCTTCATTCTTGGTCCCGGTGTTGACTTGGAGCTCACTATGTGTTCTCTGATTGGTTATTCTCTCGTTATCTCTCCCAGGTAGACATAGAAATGTCTTTTGTGGACCAGGCAGGGATCATGTCCCTGGTGGAGGGTTTGTTACAGTACTCCTGGCCAGCAGAGAAAGGACCCATTAAGGTTCCTCTCCCAGCCATGACATATGAAGAGGCCATGAGGGAGTACGGCGTAGACAAGCCTGATACCAGGTTCACTATGAAGGTGGGTGATTGTGGGTTGTTTGAGTTGGGTTTTTTTTTTCCAGGGGCCTGTCTCACAAAGCAAGTTCAACTTCGAGTCTGGCTCTCTTTGGGTTACCTGGCTTCACTGAGTAACGGTGGTGATCCTGGATAACCAGTATCATGACGCTGGATATCAACTGGCTCTGTTAACTCTGGGTTTTCCAATTTTCACTAGCAGTTATTTCAGCTGTATCTGTTTGTCTTCTGACCTATAAATATATCTATTGCTCTTTATTACTGGTCACTTTATTATAAAGTTAGTACTTTTGTCCCTGTGGAGATCCTGTTGGAACTAGAGCTCAATTTTTTCAGTGAGCGGACTGGTCAGTGGTTGGACTGTTGGCAGGTTTTGATCTGATCCTTTGGCATTTTCTTGTAAACAAAAAGGTATTTTTACCTTCAGTTTTATTAACCAAAATGCATTGTGTCTGTCCTTGAGGTCCAACACGTGTTAAGTCAGTTTTGTTCGCCTTAAAACATTTTCAAAGCCGATTTTATCATTTTAAATCCGGCATAGTTTACAGGCATGTTTCCTCTTCCATAGGTTAGGGTTATTTGCATTGCATCTTGTCTCTTTGTCCATTCATGTCTCAGAAAAGGAGACCACATGTCAGTCATCTATTGCACAGCCCACTTGAAACTACGCCGGTCCTGAACATGGCGGTTGATCCTTGCCAGACCATAATGAGCGTGGGCTGTGTTTGGCTGTTGACTAAAAACTAAAAATCAGGAAATGCTCTTCTGGGTATTATGTTCAGGAAGGTGTGAATATGTCTGTGGGACCAGCGGTGTTTTTAGCTGAATCCCTGTCTTTGGTCTTATCTGTCTGTCTGTCCAGCTGATCGACCTCAGTCAGGTTTTCCTATCCACGGAAATTGAATTCCTCAGATCAGCTCTCAGCCAACCAGGAGGCTCTGTTCAGGCCATCTGCGTCCCCAGTGGAGCGGTAAGAAACAAACCATTTCCTGTTGAAAGAAGCACACTGTACACACATTGTGAAGTACAACTCAATAATAACAAAAACAAAACAAAAACAAAAAACTGTTACATTTCAAACAAAACCACGTGTGATAAGAAACAGGTTTGCTGATATCAGTGTTTTGTGGTCCGTGCCTTTGCTCACCCTCAGCTGTCTGTCTCAAATGACGTGTTGTGTCTTGTGTTTGACTATAGAAAATTTTTACTGGGAAAGATTTGGAAGAACTGAAGCAAACAGCTAAGGCTCAGTTTTGCCAGGTAGGTTTGCGTTTCCTTCTTTTTCTCTTTCCTATTTCCAGGGGAAAACTTTTCACAGGTAGAAACCTCGAGAAGGACCTAGACTCAGGGTGGGACGCCATCTGCTTCGACCGGGCATCAATCAAATCAGGGTGGTTGTAAATCAGCTTTATATCATTTTACTTTTATGGAAAAACATTTAGGGGTTGTTGACCATACTGTACATCATAAATAGGGCTAGCTTATGCTAAAAATATAGTAATTATTGTACACCTGGAAACACTGTAACCCACCGACAGTCATCAGATTCTGGTTCAAATTCAAAAGTCTTTTTCTTTGTTTTGTCCCAAGGAGCTCAGCGTGGTGCTGGTCAAAGCAGACGGGACGTTGAAGTCTCCCCTGAAGAAGCTGCTGTCTGTCTCGGCCACAGATGAGCTACTGCAGAGGACTGGAGCCAAACCTGGAGACCTGCTGCTGGTGGCAGCCGGTTCCCTCCACACCGTGGTAAGAGACTCACTGACATCAAACTGATAAAGGGAAAAGTTATACAATACAGCGAGGAAAGAGAAAACTGAACATGACGTGGATTTATGTTGATTCCTCTTCTCTCTCTCAATACTACCCTCGCTCTGCTCTCAGCGCCCTTTGCTGGGTAATCTTCGCCTGCGGTGCGCAGAGCTCCTAGAGACTCGTGGCGTTTCAGTCCGTGACCCTTCAGCCTTCCACTTCCTGTGGGTTGTGGACTTCCCTCTCTTCTTGCCCAAAGAAGAGGAACCAGAGCAGCTGGAGTCAGCCCATCATCCGTTTACTGCTCCACTGCCAGAGGACACACAGCTACTCTACACAGAGCCACGCAAGGTACCTTAGTGTCTTTTTTATTCCTGTTTGTAAATAATCATACGTCGAGTGGGACGCATCGAGCCTTATGGGTTGTATTCTGTCATTCCCAGGTACGTGGTCAGCACTATGACCTAGTGTTGAATGGCTGTGAAATTGGTGGAGGCTCCATCCGCATCCACAAAGCCTCGGAACAGCTTCATGTCCTGAAGAATATCCTGAAGGTCAGTTACAATATATTTTGCCAGTGTTCAGCCTACCTTTTGGAATTGGGTTTAATCAATCGTTTTGGACTGCGGCAGGAGGATCCCAGTCTACTGTCTCACCTGCTGGAGGCGCTGGACTCAGGAGCACCACCACATGGAGGGATTGCTCTGGGTAAGGTTTACATTCTTAAGGTTAACAACCGCCGTCACTACGATTGAGTATGTGACTGCCAATATGTTATAATATTTTATAAAACTACAAAAATGCAATATTTAAGAGCTAAAATGTGAAAATGGTTTTATATTAAGCTGCCTTCTTCCATGCTTTTTTAGGTTTGGACCGGTTGGTCTCCATCATGGTCGGGGCTCCTAGCATCCGCGATGTCATTGCCTTCCCCAAGTCATTCCGGGGTCACGACCTCATGAGCTGTGCCCCTGACTTTGTATCTGAGGAGGAGCTGAAGTCTTACCACATCTCTGTCAAATGGCCAACACAGCGAGGAGGAGGAGAAGAGGTTAAGTAAGGAGATAAAGAAGGAAGAGACATCCGAGGAGGTGGTGCTGCCTTCCCAGAGCTCTGTAACCCACGCATCAGAGGAAGGAAGCGCGAGGACGAGGAGACAGCGGTGAGCAGGTGTAAAGACCGAGGTCTGTGACGATGTCTGCCAGCTGGCTGGCAGATATGAGGAGGAGGTGATGTTGTGGCTGCATCATTTTGAAATGGAAGAGAAAAGGCAACGTGCCAACAGCCACAGCGTTTGCAGAAGGAAATCTGCAACAAAGAAGAAATGCTTACTACTGAAAGCGAATGACACTTGAGGCTTGACTGATATGTTGGTTTGTGGAAAGTGAACCTCTGTTAAGATTCTTCCAGACCAATGCCTCATATAATCATTCTTTAAATATTATTTCAGAGTGTGTTCCACCTCCAGAAGAAAAAAACTCTGGAGAAATCTGTAATTTGTTGGGATGCAAGGCAAGTTTAAGCACACTGCAGGTTACTGTCACAAATACAACCAACAGGAGATTTATTATTCTCAGGAATTTGTAGATGGCAAAAACTGAGCTGCAAGAGAGCAAATATTGGACTTTGTTCGCCAGATGGCGAAAACATGACTCCGAATGAATGATAATGTTGCTCGGTAATTACTGGATGTATAAATATGGGCCTAACAAGTTTGCCTTATAAACCTAAAACGTGATGATGCATCAATTTTGTGTTCATAACTTGTTTCCGCTGCCCCAAGAGGCCACAAAGTTATTGCAGGTTTAAGACATTAAAGTGTGTGTTTGACTTAACATCCATGTTATCACCGTGTTCATCCCCGTCTGTTCCACTCTGCTGGACTCGCTCCATCCTCCTCTCTCTGCCCCCACTGTGGGTACCTCCGCTGGCAGAGTGCATCTGGAGGTTCAGTACCAGGATCCGTTCAGAAGCTGACTGCGCAGTCAGCTGCTGCCTTAATAAATCAGGTGCTGAATACTTGCAGATTGTGATTAAAACTCAATGAAAACTGCAATGCACATTTGCACAATGCGATTTTTCTTAGGGAATATGTCCCTCCGTTTCAACAGCACAACATGTCACACAATAAATAGTAATCGCAATATTCCTCGGTGAACTGCTTGTATTATTTTGCAAGACGCTGGAATTAGAAATTAAGAGTCCTTATTGCAGCAGGGAAGAAGCTGATGACTGCTGCTGCATCAGCAGATGTTTTTTTAGGTATTTAATTAAAGGAAACTTTAAAAAAATAATAATTAAAGGAAACTAACTCACTATTGGAAAGCAAAAAAATGTTTTTTGAAAGTATTGATAACAAAACTGATGATGCTGTAACTGCCTTGAAGGGCGAGGGAAATGACTTGGCGTACAGGAAACATGTCATTTTGAAATAACGGCTATGACATGAACTCATCTCTTATAGATATCTGATATATGAACTAGCCAACATTGTGCTCTAGAAAACAAGCTTTCAACAATATTTATTTAGCAGAATTACACTGGGTCGCTCACTTTGTGTTGACAAGTGGGCTCAGATTAGGAGCATGATATTACACTTTTGTCACGAGACCTGACGATGCTCAAAAAACAAGATGAGAAGATTTTTAACACTCTTTTCTATAAATATGAAATGCTGAAACATATGAGTAGTGGGTCTGGGGGTCCTCCCCCAGAAGATTTTGAGCATTAAACACTTAATTTCCTGCATTCTGGAGACATTTTCTGCTCCAATTGACGGTGGAAATGCCTTCATTTATGAAAAACAAAGAATTCAGCTGGCAGGTGACAATGCATTATGTAAAAATATAAATCTAAAATGCAGTAATTAGCCGCTTGTTACTTCTTTGGACAATGAACATTTGTTTCTTACATTTTGTTTAATTGCCATGCATGTATTCTTATTGTGCAAATTAACTTTTTCATTTTTTAGTTGACTTGTCTTGGTGCAAGATATTTTTCAATAGATTTTTAACAAATGCTTTCACACAAATAAACACATCTTAACTTGTTTTGGTTTTTTTTTTCACAACAAGCCGGACTGAGCACAAGATTTTAAGTGGTATTTAACCGGGATGCAGTAGGTGGCGCTAACGCTCCGTCTGGCTGCGAGTTGAAGAAGAAGAAGAAGATAACCCGGAAGAGAAGTGAGCAGCCTGTGACCTCCGCGCTGCGCACGTAACACCAGGGAGGAGAAAAATGACTGAACAGAGATGTGATTGTTCCGTGTTGCCTTCGACACCAGTGAACTCTTCTTGGCTCGCTTCAGAGAGTTAACAGCGAGAATAAGGAGCGGGCCCGAGCTGTCCAGCCAGCGGAATGTCGTCACAAACGGAACCGACGGTCGGTTAACGTTAACGTTACCCGGTGAATTCCTGCGCACAGACGTCGGACGATGCTTATCGGATGCCTAACCAGCCCTAGTGTGTCTGATCTTTTTGACGGCTACATGACAGTGTTTATCTATAAAAAGTGAACTCCAGGTGTGAAGCGGAAGGTTTCTGCGGCGGTGACAGCCACGTCAACTCACGTTATATATCTGTTTAGTGCGTTATAGTGTGCGCACGTGTGTTTTTAATATAAACAACAACAACAACAACAACAACTTGTAGGGTATTTTTGCTCGACAATGGCTCCGATGGGGATCCGGCTGTCCCCGCTCGGTGTGGCGGTGTTCTTCCTTCTTGGACTGGGAGTCATCTACCACCTGTATGCAGGAGTCCTCTCCACCCGCTTTGCTGCTTTCAGGTCAGACTCATTTCCACGCACGATGTAAGGTGACATTATCTCACTTAGGGCAGGGCGATATGGCCAAAAATGTCCCCGTGATAAACTTGCGTTGCGCCGTCAACACGCCGTGTAATGTGTTTCTCAAAACCAAGAATGCGCAACAGCCCCGGCACAGAGGCCGCGTGCAGAGCTCTAATATATATAACAGCCAGGCTTTATCACCAAAAACTTAGAAGGGATTTTGTCAAGGTATATTGTTGCTTAAATAAGAATTATATAATATAGAAGCAAATAAAAAATAAGTATTAAAGCAGTGTATTAATTCTAACGGCAGTAAAAAAAAACAACCTTTTGTACTTTTTCTCCATGAGATTGTACATTTATATCAATTTAATTTCTAAATCCAACAACAAAAAGGCTGTGAAAACATATGGTCTATTTTAATATCTTTATGTAATATAGACTACCCCTGGCAAAGTTTGTGTCTTCTTATATAATTGTATACTGTTGAATACTTCTTCTAATTTTGTTGAGGAAAAGGGACTAAAATAGATTTTATCACATTTGTTTTGAATGTTCTACCTCAGATTTGTGAAGTGATCCACTGTTTGGCATCAAGTGTTTGTTCTGACAATAAAGAAACCACAATTAACCATCTGGTTTCTTCAACTTTCACTCAAAAAAACTTAAAAGAAATAATGATTTGATGTTTGTTGTGAAGAAAGGTAAAGGCTCCCCCCCCCCCCCCCCCAGTCAGTGCTCATTTGAGACTAACAGATTCGTGTCCTGTCCCTTCGTCTCTGCAGACAGAGGGGGAAAGTGGATCTGCGGGACCTGCTGGCGGTCTCTGTGGAGGCCGCAGTGCTCGGTGGCAAAGAGGTAAAAGCGTTGTTTGTTTTGTTGAGTAGGCTGTCATAATTCAGACATTTAACTAAAAACTATTAGAAAGTAATTCACTGTTAAAAGCTTGTAATAGCTCGCTGAGTCAGTTGTTTGTTTGATCAGGGTTTTGAATTGGAGATAATAAATGATCTGACACAAAATCAGCCCTGGCACACATAACCAACACCATGCTGGTAATGACCAAATAAAGCTGTTCCATCTCATTTCAGTTCATACAGATTCCAAACTGTTTATTTTGACTATTGCATAAAGAGTTTAATGATTAATAGATCACCTTTTGTTTTATACTAATGTTCAGAGAGGAGCAGTAGACCTGCGTCTGGGCAATGAAATCAAGGGTGTGCTTGTTTGGCAGAGTGAAATGCTTCCTTCTATTTGTTTGGAGCATGTGGCCAGGAATTACACATTGTACCTCACACATTGTGTATCAGCACGTTGGATGTTATTTGTTTTTTTTTCCTTCCGCAGGTGAAGACGGTGCGTGATGAAAATGGCCTGAAGGAGAAGTCGAAGGGCAAGACCAGGGAGGGAGCCAACGAGCTTCTGACTATGGGCGACCTGCAGTCTCACAGGAAGATGTTTAACCTCATTAGCAACACCTTCCCCGAAATCAAGGTGAGTACGAACACTGTTTGCAGCATGAACTATCTCATTTATGACCATGTCCACTAATCTAAGTCAGTTAAATCACAAACTAGAAACTATCTTGACCTAACAACAAAGCTAGAACCAAGGCTTTAATGTGATGTTAGAGGTGGACCTGCTGTGTTACCGGATTTCACTGTTAACCGCGTCACAGTTTATTAATCGTAAAGCCTCCTCTACACCGAGTGTTTCTGTTGCACGAAACGAAACTGCTGCAACTTGCACAAAACGAAAACAAAGTTACACGAGCGTAAAGTGCCGTGATTATCAGAGACATGGAGGCTACTACTGCTCCCTGGCTAAACTAGGAAGAGGCTGGTCAGAGGGACCAGAGCACGGCGAGCTCGCGCGCACACCGCTGCCAAAGTAGTAGTTAAACTTTTGCGCTGAACCCAGCTTCCACGCACTGCAAATTGCTTCTTTTTTGAAAGGGTCTTTATGAACGTAGAGCTCTCAAGACCTTCCTAATCGTACCAACAAAATCTTTCAAAATCGTTGCATCCCTACTCATATTTCCTGTACTTGCTTCACTTACATTTCAGTCAGACTGGAAAGACTGGAAAGCCTAGTCTTGAGATGCCTTCACATTGTCGGATTGATCTTAATTCAGGTCACAGGTGCAGTAAGGCTCATGTACAGGTCACATTCGGGGTCATTCTGACTTTCCAGCCATAGTTCTGTGCCTCAGCTGGCTGATTGGGAAACACGATAGTTCAGGCACCAGACTCGCAGATACCAGTGTACTTCGGGGATTCTCACAGAATAGATTGCATATACATTACAGTATTAGATTTCAAAGTGACGTAGGTAACAGATTTAGGCCAGGTAAAGATGATCTTGTAAAGAGAAACACATAGACGTTACAGGATAGCACAGGGATTAATTTAGTGGACCAGGACGTATCCAGCAGATTGGTTTTTGTGTCGCATTGTGTCTGTACTTTTATCATTCTCCCTGGCGGAGCTCAATAAACAATGTTGTGTTTGTCATCGAGAGTCTCCCGAGAGACACCTAGCTCACATTATTTTCATAACAAATACAGTGTAAAGCTTAGAATAAGCCAATGGCACAGGACTACACATGATATTTCTGTCTGCTTTTTTGTTTTCAGGTGAACAGCGAGGAAAATGACAACGTGTTAGATAAGGCTGCGACGTGGAGCCGGCAGATTCCAGCTGACGTACTAGACAAGATAGAGGGGGGCAAGGACGTTCCCTCTGGGAGCATCACTGTGTGGATCGATCCTCTAGATGCGACACAGGAATATACAGGTGTGCACGTTACTGACGTTATATCATTCATTCATTTTCATGATCATTTTAGAAGACAGATTGGACAATAATAAGTCCACCTGTAGGGGAGGTACAGTATCTCACACAGGTGAGTACACCCCTCACATTTGTGTAAATGTTGGATTATATCTTTTCATGTGACAACACTGAAGAAATGACACTTTGCTGCAGTGTAAAGTAGTGAGTGTGCAGCTTGTGTAACAGTGTAAATTTGCTGTCCCCTCAAAATAACACATCACACAGCCATTAATGTCTAAACCGCTGGCAACAAAAGTGAGGACACCCCTAAGTGAAAATGTCCAAATTGAGCCCAAAGTGTCAATATTTTGTGTGGCCACCATTATTTCCCAGCACTGCCTTAAGCCTCTTGGGCATGGAGTTCACCAGAGCTTCACAGGTTGCCACTGAAGTCCTCTTCCTGATTTGATATAATCAAATATTTACACCAATCTGTGGGGTGTACTCACTTTTGTTAGATACTGTACATCTTTTGCTGCTCCTCCTAAATGGCAAGCAGTTAAGTTAAAGTGAAAAATTGGGCTTTGATTTGCCCTCACAGGCCAAGATCCTTGCACTGTACATTGTAAGATTAAATAGATATGTAAGATTTGGTAGCCAAACCTGTTTTAGGTATGTTTTTTTTTGTTGTTTTTTTTACTGTTGACAGATCATGCATTGTTCTTTGCAGCAACACCCTTGTAACATTCATCTAGTTTATCTCATACATCCGGGAGCTGCCCAGTAGAGCTGCTGTTTGCTCTGTGAGGAAGTACATGCACACTAAGCCAGTTTGTAAACGCATACGGTCGCTCAGTGTTTCAGTGTGTATGGAGTAAACGGAGCTTTTGCAAAACAGCAACCTGAGCTATCTACACATTTGGCTGACTAAAGTAACATAACTATGCCCCCCCACACACACACCAGAAAGGTTACCTACAAAGCATCTTCCCTGCCATCCAGACGGAGGAGGTTACTCACAGGTCACGTATTCAGGTTGCTTAAGCAAAAGTACTAATACAAACCTCACTTTGAAAATACTCCACTACAGGTAGAAGTTCTGCATTGTCACATTTGACTGCGTGACTTTCTGTCAAATCTTAATGAACATTATTATTATTATTATTATTATTATAAATTTTAAATATGCTTCGCACCTTCCTTGGAATTCTCTTCTCCCCACACAAAACACAGAACTCGTCTTTTTTCCATATTTTCTCCACAACCGAAACCAACATCTGCACCCTGTGTGGTCACTGCTGCTTTACCTGGTCCGTGCTTGTAAAATTTCCACCGCAACTTGTAACGTCATAGGCTACCGAGTTTTTAACCGAGTAAAGTCTTTGCGAGGTAACACATGCACATAAGACGACCGCTACCAACTAAAAATAAAGTATCAACAAAAATGAAGGTCAACCTGTTGTAGCTGCTGTACAAAAGAGATCTTGATCTCTGCTCGTGGTGGCCTGACTCCATACTGGAGTACCTACATACACGCTTTCTCACCCATCTGTACTGCTAGTTCAAAGATTTCAAACCCAGAGTTCAATTTTAAGGTAATTACAGCACAAAAGGTTTATTTTGGCCTATAAAATTATGTCATTATTGTTATGCTTTTATGCATGTAATCTTCCTGTGGCCCAGTAGTAAATCTCCCTAACCCTTTCTCTCTCCACAGAGAATCTGGTGAAGTATGTGACTACAATGGTATGTGTGGCTGTAAATGGTAAACCAGTCATTGGGGTCATACACCAGCCGTTCACTGGGTTCACTGGTAAGTGTGTGTGTGCTTCCATAACTCCACATTTTGAACTTTACATGGTTAGATTTGGATTGTGGCGTAAAAAATATGCCTGTTTGAATAACAAACATTTTTGTGACATAAATATAATTTTTCTCTCTCAGTCAGTCCATGAGCCCTTTGTAGAAATGATCACATGTCCTTCCACATTGCCCTTTAGGGAAAGAAACTGTAAAATCAGCTTTCCTGGGCTTTAAAGGTTAAGATGTTGGTCGACAAAATAATATGAATTTTAATTTTCTTCCTTTGTGTGTGTGTCTCTCTCTCCCTGTCACCTCTCCTCCAGCTTGGGCATTTGTAGGTCAGGGGTCAAATATGCGTCCCCGGTCGTCCTACAGTGTCAGCCCTCCAAAGGTGATTGTATCACGTTCCCACTCTGGAAAAGTTCGAAGTTTTATCCAGGAGGCTTTTGGAAACAGCACAGAAATCATTCAAGCAGGTGGAGCGGGTGAGTGAAGAATGTAAAGTCTTAATACTATTACTCAGTAGTAACAATTCATCTCTTTGTTTTTCTTTTTTAGTCCTAAAAGACAGTTTTAGAGATGGTAAAGTGTGAGATAAGACCTTTCAGAGCTAAATCGGTGGACTTGAGTCTGAGTTTGAAATGGGATTCTCCCACAACAGTAACATCTGCTTCACCCCTTTTTATTTTTACTTTCCCTTTTTAGCCATTATCTATTATTTATTTATTCCAAATTTCCCTCCATTAGCTAAATGTTGCATTCAAATTAGATGCACTAGTTCCATGTCTTTGATATTGTGCATTCCTGATCACTGGTATACAACTAGATGCACTGCTGAACTCCTGTAAAGCTGATCTCCTCTTTAGTAGAAACAAAGCCAGCTGCAGCATTCTCAGACTAACCATTGACCGTGGTTTCTATCTCTCTCTCTCTCTATCAGGATATAAGGTCCTGTCGCTTTTGGAGATGCCTTCACTTCAAAGTGAAACGGGATCAATAGACCAGGCAGATGTTTACGTCCATGTCACCCGTATTAAGAAATGGGACATCTGCGCTGGTGCGGCAATACTGAATGCACTGGGTAATGTAACAACTAATATATTCCATTCTTTGGTTTTCTGTTTATTTATTTAACAAAACTCCCTTTTGGTAGGCACACATTCTTAGGTATTGTTTATTAATAGTTAAACATTAACACTCTACTCCGCTTCATCGGGACCTTGTAGGTGTGGTTTGATTTAAATGTCAGTAGACTGGCAACATAAGCAAATAACCTCACAATAGAGGGTGAATTTGCACTCCTATCCCATCCCACTCCCACAAAAATACTCCTGTCCCAATCCCATGACCAGTGTTGGGCAAGTTACTCAGGAGTTGTAAAAAGTTACTTATTACTCCTTTAAAAAAGTAATAATAGTACTTTAGTATTTATTACAGGGTATTTTAAAGTAACTAGTTATGTTACTATATTACTTTCACAACCCTCGCTGCCTGCCCCATCCTAAAAAATGACACACAACCTGTTCAGCAACTAATTTCAGAATTGAATAAGATAAGATATTACTTTATTAATCCACTTTACTGGAATAATAATTAAGCTTAGGAGTCAAAAATCTGCCAAATTGACACATCTGGTGGACTCGCAAGCATTGACTAGAATGGCCAGGATTAGCGCAGCCTGTAACGCGCCGAAAAAATGTTAGTCTTAACCGTCATCAGATTGTGATTCAAATGTTCCACTGTACGTAAAGTCAGGTTTTACAGAAGAACACAAATGCAGAAATATCGCATGGAATAACCAAAAGGGTTCAGACTTTGGCAGAAAATAGTGTGTTCATATTGGAACCCATCTCTCATTGTCCTTTATGTATTCTGCTAAATGCATTGATGTTTCCTAGATACATAAGGTATCTTGCACTGCCCATAGAGAGAGATGCTAAAATACAGCAGGATGTGAATTATATTTCAAAAGAGATTAAACACTAAGCCGTATTTTATGCGTTTTTAAAAGTTATCATCTCTGAAATGAATTTTTGATGGGTGCACTGTACCGATGATGTAATCACCATGATTGTAGGAGGCCACATGACAACCCTAAAGGGAGAGGACATCGACTACAGTGAAGAACCAGTCAACGCAGGAGGACTGGTGGCCAGTGTTGGTGTGGACCACAAGGCCTTACTAGAGAGACTACCAACCCTGGATCTTGAAAAGGTCTGAGAGGCACAAACACAGAGCCATTGGTAGTCTGGTCAGGTTGTGTGGGCAACATGTGACATCACCGTGGGACACGAAACATCTGCCAATCGGACGGATTGGAGTCACTGTCGCCGGCATGAGCAGGACTGTGGAACCAACATGGCTGCCACTGGAAAGCGCAGTGGCTGACACAATGGCTCTGAACGCACACTACCGTACATGCATACACACTTGCAGCTAGGAGAATCGGTACATCATGCATATACATACAAACACATGCTCACAATGAACACCGGACACCTGCTGCCCTCACCCTTCACCGTCAGAGGACAACGGGACGACTCTAATGTGAAAATTTAAATCACTATCTTTGCTCACTATCTGTAATTATTCAAGGCTGGATAGAAACTCACCCTGAATGGAAACATTGAGCCTCAGCGACCTAAACATCCAGTGTAATATGGGGTTACTCGCCACTGAGTTGCATTTCATCAACAAACCCTGTGTTCAACAGCATCATTCTGCCACAACAATTCACTTCACACTGTCTTAAAATGATCTACTTCTTCAAAGTTGTTATCTGACGTGGATTAGAGACGGAACATTTCCACTTTGAATGGACAGTGAATACATGGCATGCCACTTTACATTTCCATTCGTTGGCCTTGCTCACACTGTAGATGCAGGTCTCTTAAACTCTTACTCGGGACCCGTGGTAAATTTTAAAGAGCCTGGGCCTTAATGTAGTTGCACAGATTTGATCTTTGCTTCAAGTTAAGAAAACCTCATTCAGATAAAAAAAAAAAAAAAGCATAAAAACCTTCCACCCTCGTACTTCCCCCACTTTTTCACCAGAGAGAAAATGCAAAATCTTTCATGTGAACTGCTAAGATTGTTTAAATTAGTCTGGACTTTTCATCAGTTAGACTTTCATCAAGTCGTTGCAAGGCCCAGAAAGGCATCAGACCTATTCAGATTTACTAAGTTACAAATATTACAGAAAATAATGTTTCATCACCATTAAATCTAGATTAAATGCCCAAATGGAAAAATTGGGGGAAGATTGAAGGACAAGTTTCTCTGTTTTTCATTTTTTTTACTGTGTCTCTTTTGTGTGAGACAGATACACAAACATAGCACAATATGATAACAAGAAGAGAAGCAGCATAGTTGAAGAGATGCTGCACGGCTGGCAGTGAGTACTAGGATGGAGGATGACTAACAAGTGTTTCATGAACCTGAGCAGAGGCCTAATCAATCAGAAGAACATAAAATGTGTGTGGGTGTACATTTGCTTGGAGTTGTCTCTTTTTTTGTCGTCTTTATCTTCTTCAGCATCCTTCACAGCCTGATCCCCCACATATTATCATCGTCAACACCTCTCCGGTACAGACAGCGTTGGTCGGCTGTTGCATTAAGAGCAGGTCCTGTGGAACCAGACTAAAGACTGGATTGCCGCGTGGTCTCACCTCTGCTGAGAGCGAGGTACAAAAACAAGCCTGATCCAATATGTACAGTCTCAATCAATGACTTTAAAACTGACTACTCTGGGTTACAGAAGAAAGTCATTTGTGTTTCCTTAGTGTTCTGTCGCCAAGAATTAAATGGAAGTTTAAAAAAACTAGACCATGGGAAAATGTCATGTTGAAGACTGTGTCTAATATTGACGCTTAGCAGAGCTGGACTGGGACATTCTTTCCTCCTGGTTTCCAAATAATTCCTGGCTCTGTATAATGTACTGTGCACTATCCAGACCTGGAAAGTTCAGTGATGCAGAAGGACACCCTGGTACTAGTTTGAGACTGTGTTTACGTACATATGTACTTGCATGGTTCTGTATTTTAATTAACTTTTGGTCCTCTTAACACTTTTCACCCTTCTGAAAATGTCGCTGGCTCAGTTGACCTCTGCCAGACTACTATAGATCCTTCTGTACCATCAGTCTGCCAGATGTGTATACAGCTTGCTCTGCCACAGACTGCAGCTCATGAGGAGACATCAGTTAGAGGTTGGGCCTTCATGTGCTAAATTTCATTTTTATGGTTGGAGTGCCTTTTGATCTGTGCAGAACAACATTGTCCAAGGATGGCGTGTTTGCCACAGCGTTCAGGATGAGTTTTGTATATGTTGCTTTGGTAGCGATGGTTAATACGCAAGTATAATTCCACAAAAGCAGTTTAAATGGCTTTACAGTGATGTGGAAATTGCATGTGTACTAATACTGTAGGCTACATTCCCAATTGGATTGTGCTCCTTGTGTCCTGTATGAAAGAAACAGTTAAGTGAGTTTGAGCAAGAGATGATTATTAAAGTGGAACTCCACCAATTTCACACATCAAATCATTTCCCAGTCTTGGGGAGGGCTACTGCATGTGTGGGGGGGGAAAACATGTAATAAAGTAAGTTTAATTAGTGTCTCCAGAGGGAGCTGTGTGAAGTCTGATTAATGTCCTCAAGTGATGTCATTTGAGTCATCAGTGGGTCTGAAGACTACACGCTTGATAAGGACTTAACTCTGGAGGTGTGAGCTCACCAATTTTAATGTCACATGACATTAAAACCGCACGGGAGCAAGCGCAGCTGCAGTCACTGAGTCCAGTGAAGGCAGTTTCTTTTCTCCGACTGCACAAAGTTGGAACCACCTTTTGTCGTTCTAAGCTCACTCTAAGCTCCCGCAGGTACATTGTGTCTGATTTGACTGCAAGTTTTTTAAGCCTCCCTGCAGTCGCCTGCAGCTGATGCTTGACTATCAAGCGCAGTCATCTCAAACGCACCTGATATCTCTGGTTCTCCTGCATCAATTTATATCATTTTCCTTTTGTTTGCTGAGATCCTTTTTAAATTTGTGGAGTACTCCTAATATATAAACCACAGACTAAGATTGTACAACGGGGGCACCGTGTGTTCTGCCTGTTTTAAAAGTGTAATATGTTCATTAGGCCTCAAGCCTTCAGCAGCACAGTGGACCCAGCATGGCTGCCACTGAAATTTACCTGATCCGGTCAGCTGCTGTATCTACAGAGGCTCGTGTTCTTGGTAAGCTGTGATACAGTAACCAGTCACATACAGCAAAAGCAAAACAGCTTTTTATCATCACAAAGTGTGAAGTGTTCTGTGACTTTACAGGATCTTCCCAAATCCAGTTCTAGCAGCTGTCAAGTTAAGATATGACTTGGTCCAGGACTCGTGTTAACGGAACTGACATGTTGTTGGAATTTAAAAAACCTAAAAGTTGTATTGTCCAATTTCTTCCCATCTTAAGTTTACGCTGCATGGTAATTAAAAAAGAAACCTCATTACATCCCTGACCTTGTGAGTAGGCTTCACTCATTTTCAGTTCAGCCTGGGGATTCTCATTTATTTCATATATTGCAAAACATAACAGGAAATGAATTGCAGTAATTTGAGGGGGAAGTTAAGCAAACACTTAAGTATACTTTTAAAGTTTGTGATCCTGCGTCAGCTATGTCTTCTCTTGCTCTCTCTGTATGTGTGGGGAGTTAATGATACTGTAATGGCTCAAATTACACAGAGATAAAAACCAGTTGGTGGTTCAACTGACCGTGCTATCTGCCTCTAACCACTGCAGCAAGGACAGGCAATATTCCCTTCACTTTGCAAGTGAAATTGCAGCAGGCAGTAAATACAAACCTAAACCTGAATATTTTCATTTGGCCAAATTGAGAGGCTGTAGATAATGATGCGAGAGTGAACGTTATGCTATAGGTTATCGTGCCATGTACCACACTGTTATATGTTTTGCTGACCGTGTCTGTCAGTTGATCTAATAACCAGGTTGTTGTGTAGCTCCTCTGTGAGTCTCTTTCATCCTCCTTTGAATTTCTAATAAAACACCAGTGTGCATGATGGTATGGGCTACGTTTCACTTGGTTGTAGCAGGCAGTTAAGGTGACTTTGCAGGGTACATTTTAAAAACAACCCCAACCCAAGTGTTTCCAAATTCAGGATGCACAACAACAACACATGACAGAAACGGTAGAAAATGTCTTCAAACTTCACTCTGTTTAAAGACCATTGAAAAGAGGTGTCTTTAACAAGGACTTGAAATTGTCAGCAGTCCGAGCAGTTCTTATAAGAACAGGTAACCTATTCCAAAGATGAGGAGCAGCCACTGAAAAGGCTCGGTCACCTTTTATATTTTTTTAACCTGGATCTGGTGACAACAAAGAGCATCTGATTGGATGACCTCAGTGCTTTGACAGGAGTGTGAACATGTAAAAGTTCTGAGAAATAAGAAGGCGCCAACTCATTTAAAATCTTAAAAACGAGTAATAAAATCTTAAAATCAATCCTAAAGTGCACAGGAAGCCAGTGAACAAAGCTAAAACTGGAGTTAGGTACTCAGGCTTTTTAGTTCCAGTTAGAAGTCGAGCCGCTGCACTCTGGACTAACTATAATTAGTCCAGAGTGCATATAGTACATTTTTGTTTAATTTTAGTTATTCAGATCCAAACATGGACTTATTGTATAACAGTTTTACATATTTGCAGATAATTATACACAGAAAATCCTTTTATGTTTTTCAGACATTTATTGGAAAGCTGACATTGCACAGATTTGCTTCTGCTTTAGACCTTTCCTGCTGGCTTAACAGGCCCTTCAGCTGCTGCAAACAGAAATAAGACATTGGTAACAAAACATGATCATCAAAACATGCAATTATGCACTTAATAATAAACCATACTGGAAGAAGGAATAAAGGATCTGTAATATGTTTGTGAATGCCCATTGACAGTTTGCTGCAGTAGTAAACATTCACAGCTGTCTCCTTTCAGCAGAAACTACAGCTTCTGTTGCAAATAAATACAAGATAAACACATTCTGGTTGAGAACTAACACATTTGGAAAGCACAAAATCAGTCCACAGTAGATTTGTTTGTGTTCCCATTCCTGTAATCCCACTGCTGCACAATAATATGAATGCTTACACTGAGCTGACAGCTTGTTGAGAATAGGCTGAAGAGTGTCCTCTATGTCTTTCTTTTGGGCTACGAAATCTGAGACTGATGAGTTTTTGACACTCTGAATCCAGTCTGACTTGGCGGAGCAGGCGCGCGTACAGATGTTCTGTGCAGAAATGTACAGAAGAAACGGGAGAGACGCACTTGAAGCATGTAGTGAAGCTGGATTATATTCTTTGCAGATGTTATCGTAGCGTGACTGAGAAAACTTACCTTTTCCTCCTTTGAGAGTTTCCTCTCTGGGTCCGAGATGAGGTCTTTAGCAAAGGCGACGTATGATATCAAGTCCTGTTTAGCGTCTGCTCAGAGATGAACACACATACAGGTTGATGAACAGTGATACATCAGAGGTTAACGAAGACAACGCCACACCATCAGCTACACACACCTGCCAGGACGAGACAGTCAGCACAGTCTGTCTTAGAGTACCTCTTTGCCAGGTCTACAGGCCTCTCCCCTCTGAAGGTCTTGGCCTGTATATCAGCTCCCAATTCAAGCAGAGTCCTCACTGTCTCCAGGTGGCCCCAACAAGCAGCAAGGTGCAGCGAGGAATACCCTGGGAACAAAGAGTAAACTAAGGTCATTTGGATTTATTAGTCTACTAGTAGATAGATAATAGTGTCCGCTTTCACACTTAATTTCTTCAAGGTTTTGTAATTATTTAGTATTTAGTGAATTCCAGCCAGAGGAAGTATTAAGATGCTTCATTTAAGTAAAAGTATGAACACCACACTGTAAAAAGAATCTGTAACAAGAATTAAAAATGTTACTTAAGTAAATGTATATAAATATAAGCAGGAAAATGTATTTCAATTATCAAAAGGAAAAGTACTCAATGCAGATAAAAAGTTCCCCGTGACTGCTATATTAGATTATTATTCCTCGTGCATCTATGTAAAAGCAGGACTTTTCTGCTGTAGTTGTGGAGGTGGAGCTCATCTTGAATTTATTTGTATCAGACTGCAATTACAAATTTTTTTCATTATGAATTCATCTGCTGATTATTTTCTCCACAAATTGATTGATTGTTTGTATAATTCTGAAAATAGTGAGAAATTCCCTCACAATTAAGAATTAACCCAGAGTGATGCCTTCATAATGCTTTGTTTCCTCCCACAAACAATCCAAACCTCAACATTATTAACAAACATTCAAATAATTCAAATTATTAAAAGGAAAACCAGCAAATCTTCACATGTGTGAAGCTGAATCCATTAAATGTTTTTACATTTAAAATAAAATAAATGAACAATAAAAAGTATAATCGTATTAGCTGTAGGCTACTTGTATAAAATAGTTAAAAGGTAGTTTAATTTATAACAAAAAAATCATCTTTTATAAACTCTCTTCATATGTTTTTGTGTGTAAAAAGTTTAATTTGTAAAGTAATTAAAGCTATTAGATAAATAGTGAAGGTAAAAGTACAATATTTCCCTGTGGATGTGGTGGAGTAGAAGTAATAATAATAATAATCTTTATTTGTAGAGCACTTTTCAAAAACAAGTTGCAAGTGCTTTAACAAGTGTAAAGACAATAATAATATAACAATAATAATAATAATAATACCCAAGAGACAATAATACAAAAACAATACAAGATAAACATTGAAAAGACTAAAATACAGATAAATATAAAGTAGAAAGTGGCATGAAAAAAAAATACTGGTAAGTCACCTCAAATTTACTTAGTTAGCCTACAGTCCACCACTTATTCCAACATATCTTTAGGCTGCTGTAAGCCATTTCTTTCCCTTTATTGCCCCACTTTTAACTTAATTATGCTCCTTAAAACATTTCGTTCATGTAAGCCTACCCACTTGCTCAACAAACCAGTGTGCTGTACTCACCCCTGACAGTCTGCTCGTCCACGCGGGCTCCGTGTGCGACCAGTTCTCGTGCCATGTCGCTCCTCCCCAACATGCAGGCGGTCAACATGGCGTTCCTCCCGACCTCGTCCCTCATGCCGAACAAATCATCTCCCTGCGAGTCCTCCGTGTCACCGTCGCGTTTAAAATGCTCCCGAATGGTTTCCAAGTCCCCAGACACCACACATGTAAAGATTTCTTTCTGTACCGAAGCCATTTTTCGTTGTTGCACGCACTCCTTCCAGCGCAGACAGGTGTGTACTGTTTCCATGGTTACAACGTCACCTGCTGAGCCGGTGTTGTGCCGAGTTCTGTCTGTCTGCCTGAGAATTGCATGCACCTCGCGAGTGATAAAGCAAATCTCGGCAGGCTGCAAAATGTGTTCTGCAGGATTATGCATCCACCTCTTTAGGTCCTTTTCAGACACTTTGCTGTGCTCACTGATCAAACGCGGTTATCACCACATATATTTACTGAATCTCAAGGAATGGTACTTCTTCTAAGTTTATTAAAATATTAAAGACTCTAAACCATCATAAAATATATACTTCGAATCATTTATCACCATTGATGAAACCCACAAAGAATGGTATGGCGTTTAAAAGCAGTATTTGGAGGTGCATGCAATCCAGGTGACCCGGAAGGAAGAGTAAACATTTTAAAATAAAAGCCAAGCTTGTAGAACGGTCAGACCTGTAACATTATGCAGCACTAACGTTATACCAGGGTGACGTTAGATGAAAATAAATAAATCAATAAACATGGACCGAGAGAAATGCGTTAGAAACAGTAGGATTACATGCACTATAATATTGTGCAGTTATTCATGAAAACAGCAAGAGTCACGTTTTTTGAGCGCATTGTTTGGTGCAGTACAGTTTGTAGGCTAATATAGGTTAACCTAAGAAATTATTGTGCGTGCAGAGTTGTTACTGTCAGCTCTATATTTTTAATATTAAAGTCATATAGTCATAATGAACAAAGCTGTTCCCCCTTTCTACCAGCAGGTGGCAGTATTTCAATGAAGGCCTGTACTGTGTCTTTGTTAAACGTTTTGAATCCAGATTACTGATATACATGGATTTATTGTTGGTCATTTCATTTGTTTTTGTGATATTTATTTTTTATTTGCAGCTTAGTTATCATCTTCATCATTCACCTTCAGCCCAGAGTTAAACCTGCATGCCCTTCTGTTCTAACCTGCTTCTAACACTGCTGTCAGCTTCTCAGCAGCTCTGACAACAAACTCACACTAGAAATGTCCTAATGTAGGCCATCTGGCCAAAAGAAGGATTTACCAGTGCGCTATGTACTGTGTGAATCTTTCTTTTCCATACACATTCCAGTGTGTATAACATATAACACTCCCATTGTGTCATGCAAGTGAAGAGAATCCATACAAGTCTTTCCATACAACATTTATTCAACATATATTGCACATACATGCTTTCAAAGGCAACATTATAACAACATTTACAGTAGGTTTTAGTCTTCACTCACCCACTATGCTTGTAAATCATTTAAGGGCATATGGGAGTGAAAGAGTTGACATCATCCTTACCCACTAAAACAGTGCCACAATTACAAGGCGTGGTTACCATAAATCATGATGTAAATATCTGAAAGTGACCCTGCACAGACTCACATCCTCCAAGTATTGGTGAAAATCTGTGAGGTGTTGAGATGAGTACCAGGGAGACAAACTAAATGACTCAACTTCGCTTTTATTTTACTATATATAGGTACGAACAGAGTAAGCTCTGCCTTTCCCTGGTGGTTCATCAAACAGAATTAAACCCAAGAAAGGCAGTGAAAGATTCTTTTTTACTCAATGGTCTCCAGGTTTCACATATAAGTAGGCCTAATAATAATAGTATAACTAATTTGGAGGCTGCATGAACAGGCTGCATTAAAAATATTTAATCTTACTTAATCTGAGTAACATAATACTTTATATTTCACTGACAAATTAAATGTCTCAAAATTGCATAAATAGAAAAGTATACAACTCCACAGATTTGTTTAGGAAAAGTTTTGTTTTGACCTTTTTATATACAATCTATGGTTTTGACACAGAAGAGACAGCAGTAGATTGTTGAAGTTGAGAGTTTTTAACAGTTATAGTGCCATAGAAAGAGGAGCTGGAAGGCAGGTGAAGTTCTGCAAATCCTTCAAACTCAGTGATTAGCTTCCTGAGGTAGCAGTGCAGCCTTCTCTTTGATATAAACACAAGTCAAAAGGTCAGAAACTTGCTGCCTGTTGGCATCACAGAAGGTGGTAGAGTGACCTGTGCTGGTTGAGCTCCCACATAGCAAGAAGGCCTATAAATATGTTACGAAACTAAAATATGAATGAAATAATAGAAACTTAAATAAATAGGCTATCTGCTGTCCTAAGCTACATATAACATTACATAACTTGTCTTAATCTGAAGTTACAGGTCACCAATGGCTGTTAGGGAGAACTAAACATTTGTCAGAGTTATTATTATATTAGTTTTTATTTTTATTTCAGTTAACTAAAGTTTTTTTTTTTCACACCCAGAGTTAGTTTAGTTTTACTAAAAAAAAGTTATTTTAGTTTTATTAAAAACGTCATTTTATTTTGCTTGCTAATCACACAGTAGATGGGCTACTTTTATTTTGAAGGTTTTATAATAGATCAGACCACGTGGCTTCCGTTTATGATCTATAACGAAAAACGAATTGACTGAAGTTCACAGACCCTCTTTATTATTTATTTAAAAACGAATAACGATAAAATGAACCGTAAAAAAAACGGAAAATTCGTTTTTTGATTCTGACACCAAAAACGGTTATTTTGTTTTTCGTTTTGAAACAAAAAACAGATAAAAGGTATTTTAGTTTTTGAATTACAAACGAATTACGGATTATCCACAGATACCCGGACCGTACATGGACCCGGTCGCCACGCAGGTCAGGGGTATTTTATATAGTCACGGTCAGCAAAAATGAGTTTTCTGATGCGACTTTGTAGTTTGGTCGTCAGTGCGTTATGTTTGCCCCTTCATCTGATGGAAGCGGTAGGCCTGTATCAAATATACAAACGTTTCTTACCATTTTGTGTATACCGCACTTCTGTAATGTACAACAAAAAATGCACGACAGGAAAAAGGAGCTGTTTCGCAGCCTCACGGAGTTCAACAAGCCTGGCAGCGGGCGGCTGACAATTTTGGAGATTGGCTGCGGCACCGGCACAAATTTTCAGTTTTATCCGCCTGGCAGCAAGGTGATCTGCACTGACCCGAACCCCCACTTTCAGAAATATCTGAAGAAGAGCATGGGCGAGAATGACCACCTCACGTACGACAGATTTGTGGGGGCGTCGGGGGAGGACATGGGGTCAGTGCCGGACGAGTCGGTAGACGCTGTTGTCTGCACCCTGGTGCTCTGCTCTGTCAACAACATACCGCAAACTCTGCGAGAGGCCCACCGCATACTCAGACCAGTAAGTCATCTGTGGCTCCCGAAAAACCATTGGGTCAAAATAGGTATATTCCCAGTAGGCTGCAGCCATAGCCTGTATTTGATTAAGGCTCTACTGTTCAAATAATGCTGCGCTGCGGTTCAACTTCTGGATTAATGATCCACCAGTGGAAACAATCCCTAAACAAACAACAAGCAAATAAGTGTGTTTTTTTTTGGTATTGGGTGATATATTTCATTTTGTATGTTTTTATGTGGGCGATAGAATTTACTGATAATGAAATAAAATTGAAAATGCTAAATAAACCTTGTGTGCTTGTGTAGGTTAGAGAGGCGTCTGCTGTGTAGTACACATGTTGATGTAAAACATGCAAAGCAGAGAAATGATCTCCCGCAGATGCACCACCTAAGTACTAATTATTTCATCTTTAGGTTGTTGCCACTGGATTCCCCATTGACTTTTATTAATAATCCTTCACTGCTGCTACCTTTGTCCTGAGATGATGCCAGTGTGTTTTCATAATTCATGTTGATGTGCCAATCAGTATTCTCAGACTTTCACTCCATAATATCAACTTGCATCTGATATTCAACTTGCACGTTTTTGTACGTGACAGTTTCTACCAGTAGACCTCAAAGTAGGCCACACACAAGTAGGCTATGGGAACCCCTTTCTGCAAGAGAGTTAAATAAACAACATGTATTAACAGGTGGAATGGATACATTTATTCCATTTGCATACTATGTTATGCTGCTACACATAACCAATCTTTGCTTTGCAGGGAGGAGCCTTCTTCTTCATCGAGCATGTTATGGCTGACCCCTCCACCTGGGCCTACTTCTTCCAGCATGTTCTCCAGCCTGCGTGGTACTACTTGGGCGATGGGTGCATGCTCACCCGGGAAACGTGGAAGCATCTGGAGGCGGCTGGATTCTCTGAACTCAAACTGAGACATGTTGAAGCGCCGCTCATCTTCTTGATCAAACCACACATCATAGGCTACGCTGTGAAATGAAATTCTGTATGGTTAGCTTCGTAGCAGCGAGCTTGCCTCATGACTATAGGGTGTGAATATGCCAAGTACTAAATGCCTGTCCTCTCCCATGTGACATGATCGATCACCAGTGACTTTGATACTAATTTTATTTTTGTATTGAAAACTAATCCTAATTTAGAATTTTTCACTTAAGTAAAAAAAAAAAAAAAAAAAATCTCCAAGTAGCTTGTTGATACATCAATCAATATAATGCTACCATAGGAAATTTCAGTGTTTATCTGCTTGGTACTTTTGGATTTTTTGGGTACCTTTTATGCCATGATAGTTGTGTCACAAAGTACTTATTTTTGCTGTGATTAAGCTGATTGTGTTTGTGATTAAAGAGTTTAATCCTGTTGCACGGTTTGTTTGTTTATTTTCCTATTGAGATGACTGAGTTGTTCTGACTTGTGTTTATATGTGTCTGTGCAGGGTTTGAGGACTGATGATAGTAGCAACGCTGGTCCCAGTCACCTACCATCATTCAAATAAGTGCTGGACTGTCAGGACAAAGCAGAACACCACTCCTTCCTCCAGCACAATAAAAGGGCCCTGTTGTCACTTTCGGATATTTACATCATGATTTATGGTAACAACGCCTTTAAATTGTGGCTCTGCTTTTGTGCATAAGGATGATGTCAACTTATGTCTTTTTATACACATTTATATCATATACAGTAGGCTATAGTATGAACAACAGTACAGTGACGCAGGGCTCTGCAGTGCAACTCTTTCACTCCCATATGCCCTTAAATGATTTACAAGCATAGTGGGTGAGTGAAGACTAAAACCTACTGTAAATGTTGTTATAATGTTAATGTTATATTATACTAATAGGCATTTATACTAGTTCCTCCTCCAGGTTGTGGTAGAGCCTTTGCAGTGGACAGATGTAGATTTGTAGAGGGCCACCAGGATGCCCTGACACCGCACACTGCTGCCACCTAAACACAAGTCCCACACATAAAACACCACACAATAAGGCTAAGTTGAAGGCACACCACCTGTAACAGAGTCTCATAAAAAGAATCCACATTTAATACCAGGACACAAAAATCAGCAGTTGATCAGGCAGGCAAAACAGCAGTGGCTATAACCCTCGACTAATGCAGTAAATCATCCACCCAGGTCTGACTCCACCTCATTCAAAGACCTGACTTTTAAGGCAACTCAGAGTATCAACCTCCACGGCCGTCTCCGTGGTGAACTCTAGAAAAAATAGGCCATGCAGTCTACAGGGTCTTGGCGACAGGTGGCTTAAAAGGCCTGTAATAAAAGCAATTTAAAAAGTGTTCACAAAAGCTAAAACAGTTATGCATCAGCCTTTAGGCATACCTTCCTAACTTGCTCCCTAGCCACACTGCAACACAATGCACAAAGAAAGATCCTGAGTGCTCCCTGAATATCAACTCTTCCTAAAGAGGCACTTGTCTCCAGTTGTGTGCCCGCTAATGGAAAGGTGGAGCTTCCAATGCACAAAATAAGAATACAAAATGAGACTTTTAAATGCTTTAGAAGCAGTTCTTTTCTTTTAAAGTTGAAAGCCTCATGTATTAGGTTACATGTGAGATGTTGTCTGTAAAGAGGGTGCAGCTGATTGGTACTAAAGGTGGGTGACCCGGGTAAAGTGGACAGATTGGAGCTGTGTACAGTTCACCCATGTATTTCAATATCCTTATGCACAAAAGCCGAGCCACAATTACAAGGTGTGGTTTACCATATTTTGTGATCTAAAAATCCGAAAGGGACAACAGGGCCCTTTTCTGGTGCTTGAGGAAGGAGTGGTGTTCTGCTTTGTCCTAACAGTCCAGCACTTACTCGAGAGAGTGTGGTGATAGTGACTGGGACCAGCCTTGCTACTATCATCAGTCCTCAAACCCCGCACAGGCTCACAATGAAGACTGGACCCTGATCCTTCTCACAAGAGGCGTTACAATAACTATCACATTAGAAAGTAAACTCAGTTGCGCGTGTTTTTATTCCCCTGCAGCAAAGTCGCAGACATCAGCCCAAGGATCGGTATGTGATGTCACGTCACACAGAAGCGCTTCTGCCGGCTGCACATACAGGTCTGTGTGTGGCGGTGGTGTCACTTACTGATCCTTCAGAAAAGCTTGGGAAAATGGTTAACTTTTGTGTTGTTCCACTACTGAAACACTGACTGACAGGGAACAGACTGCACAACAAGTTAAACAAAATGAAAAGTATGTACAAATAAATACAAACACACACACACACACACACACACACACACACTAGATGACAATGCCATGGTGCCATGCAGAGTAAAGGAAAAAGAAGATATTTAATGGAATAAATAAATAGAGACAGACACATAATCAACAGAAATCAATCTGCCAGAAAAAAGCGGGGCAATCCAAATTTAAAAACTGATCTGGCAAATAAACATCAATAAATACTCCAGAACAAAAACTAACAATTAAGTCATATATCCATTTACACAACATAAAAAATGTTGTTTAAGCCCACAGGGTATCTGCAAAACTGTATTTTGCATGAAGCATGTTTCTGTGTGCTGATTTCACCTGTGTAACTAATATGTTTCCTAATATTGTTGAATGTCTTTTCCTATTTGTTCTGGACCAGTGTTCACCAGGAAAAAATCTTTTTTTGTTGGAGGAAAAGGAAAAGCCTAACAATAGTGACACTTGGCTTGCTTTGGTGTTGCAGTACACGTAGGGATCACTACAATGCACAAACTATTCATTCATAAAATAATCTCAAATATAATGCAGTCATAAATATATTCTATCCCAGAGTTCAAACATTAAGAATTTAATTATCTCAGTATCTGTGGATATAAATCCTTCTTTGATCCATTCCTGTCAAATCTTGACAGTGTCCCTGTGACTACCGTACAGTGTCATATTCCCATATGTTTTTATTTATTGTAAATGTAAATATTTGTTTATATCTTCTTTGTGTGTGTAGCATGATTTGGCTACAACTTGCAATTCACTGTGCAACCCTGTGTTGTAAAATCACAAATACGTGACTTGGATTCCTTCATGTGTTTCACAATCTCTAGTCCTCTCTATTCCTGTTGTTTACACATTGTTTGTACTGTAAATCTTCTGTTTAGTGACGAGTATAAGACCAAGAAACACTAACAAGAGATCAGCATTCATTTGTACAAATTAAACAGAAATATAATTTATAAATTAGTTTTAAACTGCAAGAGATAAAGAATTGAGGTGATCAGTGTTGCCTTATGTTAGAAGTCATTAGACAGTGTACGGTGGACAGTGTGGTCCAGCCCTGGCATGCCATGGTGGATCTGATGGTGGTGCATATGATGCTGGCTGGTGGTGGGACCATCATTCATCATCATATCATCCTCCTCCTCCGCCCTGTACCCCCCTGCCGCGTCCTGAGAATAGCTATGCTTCATCACCAGAATGCTCCTTCGACTTGCTGGTGTAGTGTGGTGGGAGAGGCGTGGAGACTGCTGGCTCGCCATCACTGGTGGCAACGCTGGCGGCGCAAGAACCCCCCCGTCTGCTGCAATGGTAGCATCCCTCATGCTCAGATTGCTGCGGCTACCATGGATGCTGCCATGCAAGCTCTCCTGACCGCAGTGGTGGTCGCGGATGCATTTGGAGGAGCAGCGGAGCTTGTGGAACTTCTCGAAGTCCTCAGCCAGGGCGGCGTCAGTCAGGTCACCGGATGGGGTGCGTCGCAGAGTGCAGAGCTCATAGTGAGGAGGCTCAAAACCAGGATGGAGGAGGGCAGGGTCAAAGTCATCTCTGTGGGTAAGTAAAGGGAGGAAGAGACACACAAAAACATCAACACACAGAATAAAGATACAGTAAATGTTCAGAAAAGCCCCCCAAAGCTCATAGTATTGCTCAAAGTGATTTTAAACCTTAACCAACCAGACACTGAGAAATATGTACATATCCTCTCAGTGTAAATATATTCACGTAAAGTATTTATTGTGCATTTTTATGAATGTGCAATTTGAGCCTGCATGCCTGTAATTCGTGCACTTATTCACTTTTTCACAAAACAAATGAGAATTTCCCTGTGCACTGGAATTATTCCAGTTTTCTAACTTTTTTTACTGACATTTAAATATGGGAATCCTGATTAGGGTTGGAGTTAAACAGCCAAAATTCTGCTTGTCGAAACAGTATGTTTTCCAACCCCTTTACAATCATTGTTTGTCACTGCTCTGTGAGATTTTTCTGACTCAAAATTGTGCTTTAAAATGGCATTAATTCTACTCAATCATTTACCCAATGTCAACTAAATTAATTTGGCCTTTACAGTGTTACGCTGACAACTGTGGCCTACTGCAGATGGAAAGGAAGTTGATGAGAAAACTAAAACAAAGAGGCTAAAAGAGGCTATTACAAACTACACTAAACAAAATTACACTGAACAAAATTATAAACGCAACATTTATTTTTTTGCCCCCATTCATCATGAGCTGAACTCAAATCTGTAAAAATCTGTGTTAGTGAGCACTTCTCCTTTGCAGAGATAATCCATCACACTCACAGTTGTGGCACATTTTCGAGTGGCCTTTTATTGTGGCCAGCCTAAGGCCTTTTATTGTGGCCAGCCTAAGGCCTTTTATTGTGGCCAGCCTAAGGCACACCTGTGAGGTGGATGGATTATCTTGGCAAAGGAAAAGTTCTCACTAACACAGATTTTGACAGATTTGTGAATAATATTCGAGAGAAATAGGCCTTTTGTGTACATAGAGAAAGTCTTAGAACTTTGAGTTCAGCTCATGAATGGGGGCAAAAAAAAGTATTGCGTTGATAATTTTGTTCAGTATAGTTGGTCACTCCAAGCGACTTTCACATTACACGTGATCCTCGATTAGTGCGGCATGTAATTCACCCAACTGTCTTGAGTACCTTGCCAAAAATGTTTAATTTTGAAATGAGAAAATGTTTGCGAATTTTATCATGTTATGGTTCGTTTGTTTTTCCCTTTTGTCTCCCTCACCTGCGGATGATGTATTTCTTGCGAGGCTGTTTGATCTGGATGATGACAGAGATGATAAGCAGAATGATAACCAGGCCACAGGTTACACCAATGATAGTGAGGTTAGTGTGATCCAGCGTGTCCAGGATACTGGCTTTCCTCTTCTCTAGTTAGGGAGATAACATGGCAAAGAATGAGTCTATGTTCATCCACAGCCAATAGATGGCTTCTCAGCCTTTGTGTCAGGGTACCTTTGCAGTGATTCTCGTCCCATGGGTAAACACAGTTCTGGATACCGTTGCAGACTAGGGTGTTGTTGATGCACATGTTGCTATGGCAAAAGAAAGTGTCTCCTTCACACGGAGCTGAAAAAACAAAACAAAAAAGGGAGTCATGCAGCTGGTGTACCCAGTAGACTGAAAACAACCACATTTCAAACAGTGACAACCCAGACTTAAAGGGTTAAGGCTTAAATAGTCTCATTTCTGTTTACCTCACTGTCATTGTTAATATTACCACCAGATGGGCCAAAGTAATAACTTTTCTAATGAATGTGAATTTACAGCAGCATTGATTTAGTTTATGTATTAAGGGCAACAATTTGAAAACAAAATGTAGTATCACTTAACATATTATGGAGAACATGTTAGTGAACTGCCAAGTTTGCATATCCAGGAGAAACAGAGCAACATGAGCATTCACTTGGGAGTCATTTTGATATCTGCCGAATGGGAAGTCCAAGAGTCATTATGCATTTAGCTCTGCTTTGGTCATGTCCAGAGGGAAATAATAAATAATGACTCTTTAGCTGCTAAATGCTCCTCTATGTTCACCAGCTTGTTGTTACCTCTGTCATTTGGTGCTGCTCAGGTGACGTAGGCTACGCACTGCAGGCCTTAATGCTCAATTCCCAATTTCTTTTCCCAGATCCGATTCTAATTTTCACGAGAGAGTCCCGTATTTCATTGTTCTCTCCCGAATAATGACAAGTGTTCACAACCTTCTGGCTGTTTAATAATAGCTTTTTGTGGAGCTTTTTCCTTCACCGCCGCGCTGTCTTCAGCAGAAATGTGACAACAGCTGCTCTAGAGTGACATCAAAGTTGCATCAATTCCGACCTGAGTGGCGCGAGTCAGGTCGCATTTAAAAAGATCCAATCTGTATCGGATTTGGACCACATGTGGAAGTGGCCCAATTCCGAACTGGAAAAGATCAGATTCCATGTGACTTGGCCTGTTCACACTGGCATAAAAAGATCAAATCTGAGTCACATATGGGCAAAAAAATCAGATTTGGGTCACATTGGCCTGCAGTCTGAACTTTAGAGGTCCTACAACCTCCAAATACGACTCATCTGAGCGTATCCTAAAATAGCGCCCCTACCGGTGGCATTTGTACATGTCTTCCAAAACGGCAATTGGTTGAAGATACTGGAAGATGTTTCGTCCCTCATCCAAAGGACTTCTTCAGTTCTCTTCTTCAGTAATGGGTAAAAAGCAGCTGACTTACTATCCTTCTACCCAACTCACAACCATCGGAGTACAACTAAATGGACACATGTAATTTATTTTACCGGACCCTCTTGGGCCTCAGACCCACCTGCCATAGTCTCAACACATCCTGTGGGAAACACTGATTAAAAATCACATTTTGACAATTTAATTTATGCAATGGTAAAAAAAAAAAAGGCAAACATTTGAATGTACTTGACAAACCTCTTCACATCACAATTAGACATTTGATCCATTGATAAAACAAAGATTCACAAACAGAGATTCACTCACGTTCATGGAAGGTTGTGAAGAGGATCTTGAATCTGCTCTTCCTGCTCCCCTCGTCTGCCCACAGTCTCACCACGCCTACAGAGGACGCCAGCATGACATCGTTGGCCACCGTGGAGCAGAATTTATTCTTCAGGTGCTCGACCGAACTGCTGCCGTCGTAGATGGCAACAAAGTTACGTTTGCACTCATTGGAGTTGTGCATCTCATATTCTAGAAAACGCATGTAGATCTGTGGGTAAAAAGTTGAGTACAATCAAGAAAAGGTGCAGTGAATGTTTGATGACATTTACTCCTCCACAATTATTTCCTTCTATTGCTTTTTAAAGAGACAGACCACATTTTAGTGAAGAAAGATGTAAACACCAAACTGATGCTATTTAAATCATTAGCTTTTTTTGGCTTATGCTAACATTCAGTTATGTAATGTAATTAAGTTGCTCTACATTCACTCAAGTTCTTGTAACATACAGTACATATTTTAGTTACTTGTACATTACATAACTTATTAGATTTTGTGCTACTTTATACTTCTACTCCACTACACTGCAGAGGAAAATATTGTACTTTTAAGTTCATAACATATGATGCAATGTTATAGAAAAACTACCAAACAGTATAAAAAGCTGTCAAAGTAAACTCCACCTTCACAACACTGAAGTGCTTCTTACATGTTATTCTGTCACTAGTAATATTCCAGTAGTATGTGAATAACAATATAACTAATAATAATCTTAATTTTAAGAGACCAATTTTTACTTTTCATACATAAAAGAACATTTTGCCTCCAAAACTTATGTACTGCATTAAACACACTGACTGAAATGTTAACTGAATTGCCTTAGTGAGTTCAAAAAACTGGATATCCGATAATTTCCTTCAGTTAAACTCAGATAAAACAGAGATCCTCATCATTGGCCCCAAGCATTTGACAAAACATATTATGCCGTTCACAGATTGCCTTGGTTTATCAGATCAAATCAAGCCAGTGGCGAGGAATCTTGGTGTCGGGTTTGACAGTGATTTATGTTTAGAGCATCACACCACAAAGCTGGTGCAATCTTGTTTTTATTATCTTAGAAACATTTCTAAAAATCCGACCTTTTTTAATTTTTAAAGATACTGAGACCATTTTACACGCTTTTATTTCTTCACGTTTGGACTATTGTAACAGTCTCTTTTCCTGCCTGAATCGAAAATCTATTGATCGGCTACAGTATGTTCAGAATTCAGCTGTCAGGCTTTTAACTAGAACCAAGAAACTTGAGCATATCACTCCTGTTTTGGCCTCGTTACATTGGCTCCCAGTATGTTTTAGAATTGATTTTAAGATTTTACTGATTACATTTAAGGCTTTGCATGGTCTCGCCCCTTGCTATACTACTAGTACCCTATATCCTCAAGTAAGGGGCTTTTAGTGGTCCCAGAGACCCGGCTGAAACTGAGAGGGGACAGAGCCTTTGCAGTTAGGGCACTGAGGGTCTGGAACAATCTACCTGAGGAAATTAGGTCAGCTGAATCAGTAAACTCTTTTAAATCCCTTGTTATAACATACTTTTATCAAAGAGCATTCCCTGATTTTACCTGATTTTGTTTGAAGTATATTTTAGTGACTTTTGTTTTTTGTATTGTTTTATATATGTTTTTATGTTATAATTTCTTCATGTTAAGCAACGTTTGGTTTTAAAAGTGCTCTATAAATAAATATTATTATTATTATTACTTTTACTTGAGTAAAATGTCAGTACTTGAGCGTTTTAGCTAAACATTAGCATTACCTGTCAATGAAAATTAGAACTGAATGGGTAATCAAACTTTTTATGAAACAGTAGCCACAGTAGGAAAAATGTAGGTACACACAATGTATGTTAAAGATATAGCGTTGGGTCTACTCTCTCTACAAGCAAACGAGCAGTGGCAGGAAACCCCCCCTGAAGTTTTTGTTCTTTGTTAAAAAGTTGAACATTTGTGTAAAATTGTGAAAATAGACTTGCTTGCATGCCATAGTAGGTTTTGGTGTAACTTCCTGAAAATTACATTCATTTCATACGCAAATAAGTGCAAACTGCAAGTGACAAACAGCTACATGTAACACCACCACCGGTTTGACATATACAGACCCTAGCTCTTGGTGGAGCCTTGATGTACCACCTGCAGTCTACAGCCTCGGTCTGCAGCGCCCGGCCCTCTCCGGCTATCTGTGTGGATTCTACAAAGCCTTCTGGACCGCTCAGCTCAAACTCACAAACTGTGGATAACAACAGGTTTCTGTTAAAGTAATACTAGATTTGGTGGTAGATACCTAGTATTTGACTAACTGTAAAAATGTAGTAACAGTTTGGGCCGTATTATCCCTTCAACAAAAATGAGGGCTCAGACATAAAATAAATATAGGTAATCATTTGTATGAACAAATATGTGATTCAGTTAGCAGTATTACATTTAAACAAAGCTCCTGACCTGTAGCAGGTCTAATATTATGTTGTGACATAAAATCACAAGTTGAATACTCACATGGCAGAGCCGGCAGTTCCCCGAGGTCTTTGAACTCAGGATCTAAAAGCAGAACATAATATTGTTAGAAACTAATAAATCTTTGTAACATGTACTCAAGCCTTTCCACAATTAGGGGCCACATTTCAAAATGGGCTGCAAGACAAAGTCCCACATTAACACAAATTCCAACACTACATACATCAACCCCACAAAATACAATTCATGTTGTTAACAGAGATGAGCTTCAAATATGTTCTTTTTAAAATTGATTTTAACCTGGATATTTATAAGTGGATGTTGTTGTAGATCCTGTAATTGTCGATGTTTAGTATTTTTTAATCAGTGTGCTTGCACTTTTATCACTTTCAGTGGCAGAAGCTGGTCATTTCAGCCATTTATCATCACTTTTAGCGATCGACTTTGACTTCTCTGCTCACTTGCAAGCTAGTTTTCACCAACCACCACCTCCCCTTTATTAAGACGAGTGTGTGCCCTTTCACAGACCCTCATTTAACATTTGCTTTTTTATTAAGCACAACCACAATCTTTATTGTGACTGGACACTAAAAATACAACAAAATCAGCCTGACACAAATGTATAACCTTATCTGTTATCTTATTTTTCTACTAAATGCACACACCTGGTCATCAAATAATAATTTCTATTTTAGTACTTCCTAGTACTAGTACACATGATTGAGAATCACATATGTAGATACTACACAATCCATCTGATCCACTTGCTGAGTTGGTTGGACAGTTTTGCGCAGATTGGTAAACTCATCTAAACCTCATCTGAAGCAATTGAAACGTGTGCATGCAATATTCACTGCAACAAATGTGGTCTAGGAAAAGGTTAGAGATTCAAAAAAAATGTATTACAAAGGGGAAAAAAAACTTAATACCACAAAATAACAATGACAATATTAAAGACATATTTCAAAACACAACACAGCTGGTCAAGGTTTCCATAATCTATGTGCTAGAACATTGCTCTGCCCTCATTTAAACTCTCCTGAAACCCCGATGCCCTTCACCAAAGAAAAAAAACACACACTTAGCATTAGACAGGGAAGAGAAATTGTGTTCTAAACCTTTGTGCTGATGAATCAACGTGCTAGGTGGATTATAAATCCTGATATATCAGCTTAGTTCGGGAGAGATTAGGCTCCACCAGCAGCGACGACGTGGTGATAAAAACATCATTTCTTTTCAAACTTCTCCTGGAAGTACCAGGTTCAATATTAACCACGTACAGGAAAAATGTGTTTTAAAGGACGCAGTGTGGAGTGGAGAGTAAGGATTTATTAAATGCAGTTTATTTTAAAACCATAGTTTCTCTCAAAATATTTGTATCGTTGATCGTTGTTGTGATGTAAGATGTGCAGGTGATGGTTGAGGCTCAAATAAACAAGGACTGTTATTAATCCTCTCATGTTTCCCACCCCTGCTTCATGTCTGCTTTAGACATGTCCAGATTATTCAGATTCATTCCTCTGTGTGTGTGTGCGTGTGTGTGTTGCAATGCTGCATTTCCAGAGGCTTTATACCTAATATGAGAAAAGAAAATGTAAATATGAGATGAAGGCAAGATTTAGAATGTTTTATGTAAAACCTCTCATAATATTATTCAGTTTGAAAATGTTTGGTACACACAAGAACACTGACTATTAATACAACATATAAATTTACTTAACTACCATGGAATCAAATAACATAATTGATATGATATTTCACTATTGGATGTTTAATTTTCCACTTTTCCACTGATATGTCTAAAGATCTTAAATCTCCAGAATTTCTGAGAATGCACTTTGATAAAGGATGAGACTGAATTATGTATATTGACTAGGCCTATGTATGGCAATTAATTTAAACTCCCAATAACAGTTTACTTGGGGACAAGCTATTAAAATTGTTAAGACCTTATATATTATTATGTTATTGCCGTTATGTGGCTAAACAGTTTCCTATTTACACACCCAGCAGATATTAGCAACATTAGCCTTAGAATTTGTCTACCTGATGAATGTAAGCCAACTCCTGAGAAAATAAGGAGCAAAGTTAATCGGGGGACATCAGATAAGGATGAGGCACAGCTTCAGCAGATATATGATTACATTACTAAAGCAACAATGAGGCTGCATACATGAATAACAGGTATTAAAGATACCCTGTGGTCCCCTTTATTGGCACTGTGGAACAATTAATTAGTGAGTGGGTCCCTGTTTTGTTTGCCCAAAGCATGCACACTGAATGTAAACTTAATCTTTGTTTGTTTTTAAGAAAACTCCATGGGGCACCTTTAAGTTTGTTAAATAACTTGCACACACACATAAAAGTCAGCATTATGTATTACTGTGGTTGCAGAATGTGTCTGCAATGTTCCACTGCCCTGCTAACCAGCCTACATTAAATGCATTTTGCTATAATTTGCAGAGCCCCAAATTACCTAAAAGGTGATTTTCTTTTATCTTGCATGCACAACATATTAACTTACGCTGACAACGTATTATCTTGTGCACACACTTGTGTGAGTAGTTTTTCTGTACAGTGTTAAACCCCAAAATGTGCTCATGGTCTTTCACAGTGCTCACAACTACATAAAGAAATCCATAAAAAGTAAAATTATAAATCCTCCTTATATGGCTATAACATGCTTAAATACAAAAGGCATCAAAGTGAAAGTGAATTTAGTATGCATTTACCCTTTTTAAAAATTGCACTTTTTTTTAAATGTGTCTAAGCACGAATGCATGTGGGTAAATTAATTCTCCCCTGCCACCGGTGATGAGTGGAGTAAGACAGGAGATTAGCATTTGGCACGGGAGACTCATTACATTTGATGTAAACAGACAGAAAACAGCTTAATGAAAAGTAATGAAATAAGGGAAAGGGATGGTTCATGTTTTGGGGACAGGCGCTTGTCCAAGTGGTTCTGTTTCTGAAAATGTATACAATTACGTATGCTTAGTAAGTTGTTAACACTTGGTGTTGGTAAGGTACTGTAAAATGTTGTGAAATAATACAGAAACTGTGCAAGAAAAAAAGCACTGGGCCCCGACACAAACAACCTCAGCCCCCAAGCAACTTAAAAACTAGAGTGCGTGGGAAGGACTCACAGGACTGTAGTCTAAAATTGGGACATCCTTTGCAAAATCAAAATGTAATGTACAGAGTCTTAATCATGTTTTAAGAAAGAAAGAAAGAAAGATGGCTGAAGGACAGAGGGATGCAGATTAATCTTTGCCCCTCGTCAGTGTAGGTGGCCTATAAAATCTGCTGTTAATAAAGCCTCTGCCTCGGACTCCCTTAAGCTGCTACTGCGGCTCAGCGCTGACAAGCTGTATTCCCCTGAAGACAAGCTTTCATTAACTGTGTGTGTGCGTGTAACTGAGGGAACAAGTGTCTGTGTGTGTGTGTGTGTGTGTGTGTTTATATATATGTGTGTGTTTGAATAAATGCTCCCCTTCCCTTGTCAGCTGCAGCTGGTGTGCCTGCACTACAAATGGAAATGAGAGTATATATTCCCTGCAGCGTACAGTATTAAAGTTGCAATATGAAACTTCTTGACATGTCATGCAAAATAAAAAACAGCTTATATGGTACACTGCCCCACGT
This sequence comes from Micropterus salmoides, assembly GCF_014851395.1. Taxonomy (NCBI): domain Eukaryota; kingdom Metazoa; phylum Chordata; class Actinopteri; order Centrarchiformes; family Centrarchidae; genus Micropterus; species Micropterus salmoides. The sequence goes on along the minus strand of NW_024040485.1, from coordinate 28,662,718 downwards.
CTTTTAATACAATTTAAATATTACAGGGTTTTTCTGTAGTATTGGTCTTATTCAAGTGCATATAACACTGTGGATAATGTGTGTTTTAATTGGTCGTTTTGGCTACCCTAATGGGGCAAAGACAGAGAGGGAGAGACTGTGTAAAAACGGTAGCCAGTTTTGGCATGTGGCAGCCAACAATGTTAAACTCACAGCAGGGTGGTGGATTGGGAAAGTGCCAAGGAAAGGAGTCGAAGGCTTAGAGCCGTAGTAATACTCTAAATATCATCGCCCCCCCCCCAGCCAGCCAGAGCTGCAGCTGGGATGATACAAGAACAACAATATAGCAGAAGTATTTCCATGCTTTTGCCACACTCCCAAAAGGAAGTGACACCTCTTTTGCTTCCTAAATGCTGTTTACTTCAGTGAAAAAAAGCAAAGCTGGCATAAGGGGTGTCTCCTTTATGGCAGTAGTGCGGGGTCTCTGTTTAAAATGGCTATAGAGCGACGTACGGTCAAGTCGAGTCAACAAAACATCAGACTTTTACATAAGACAGTTGTTTGTTTCCTGTTTTTTTTTAAAGCATGACAGTCATTTCTTAACCTTAACCAAGTGTTTATTATTGCAATTATGATGACAAGGCTCCCATAACTTTAACAAGAGTAATTTAAACCCAAATCCTGATCTTTCCCGGAACCTAACCAAGTCGTGTTTGTGCCTTAAACTAACCAAACCTTAACCAAAGCATCGTCACATCATAAAACAGATTTATTTTTAAAACAAGTGAGTGTTGTTTGAAGTGGCAACAAATTCAACACTCCTTATTCTGAATCAAACCAGTTCCTGACACGCCTGCTTTTTTTTCAGCGATTCAAATAAAAGTTAATTATTATTTATTATTCATTTTTACCTCTGCCAAGAAGGCTATGTTTTGGGTGCCATGAAAACATAGGACTGACACCGGTGTCTAGGGCAAAATGAAAGTTGTAATTAAATGGTGTGCCGCAACTAAACATAAAACAGCTGCCTCAAACATCACTGTAGAAACAAATGCAGCAGGTAAATTGACAAACATAGCCAGACACATCAATGACATAACTAAATAGATTTGGTTGTTGTTTTTTCAGGTTTATCCTTTAATTTGTTTCCTGTCTGTAGTGGTTGCGCTTGCAGATTTGCATATCACAAAAAACTGGACTATTGGCCTTAGCGGAGGTCTGCGCCCTCTAAGTGCCCTTCTAGTTTAAAATAAATGAATTAGGAGTAAATGAAATGGCAGTTCAGACTGATTATCAGGCCACCTAGCCACTGGAATTTTGATGCAAATTTCACAAAATCAGAACAGATTCTGAAACCGAATTACTGATTATGATTTTGAAAAATGCTTTTCAGATGGATCTTTACATTCCTTCATGAATTTGTTCCTCCATAATTATGATTATGTGACAATAGAACAAATTGGACACACTACTTTCCTTTCTCTTGCACTTAACAGCTCTGGCTAGGTTTGGGTAAGGTTAAGTTATGATAAAGCTTTGGTTTAGAGTGAAAGAAGCACTAATTGTTTTCTCCCATTAGGTGCTGGGCAGGTAGCGCACAGTGGGTTTTTTGCATGTTGATGCTGGAAGCAAGGTTGCAAAACTTAAACAATGGAGGAGGGAAGGGTGAGTGCAGAATCAGGTGATAATTCTTAGGGTCATATCATGCATTTTTAATATATAAATATTGATTAGTGCAGCTTATATGATATGCAGCCCGCTCATTCAGATTTACTCACCTTGTGTGAAGTTATACCGGGCAGCGAAACCAATGGCCTCCAGTTCACTATCAGCCACAAACTTGATGTAGAGGTATCTCCCACTGGAGCGGACATATGCTGGGATTTCCTGCCCACAGTAGCGACCGATGATGGGCGAGAAACCAAAGGGCCCATCACGGACCTCGATGTGGTCAAACTTACACTCCCAGGATGGCTCTATGGAATACTTCTCATCAAAGAATAAGTCGACGCACTGTCGGGGAGAGGCTGGAGCAGGAAGAGAGGTTAAGAGAAGGTGAGATTAAGGAGGGCTGGAAAGTCAGTGAGAGGCTAAAAAGAAAGAAGATGAACGCCTCACCTTCTATGATGTAGACACATTCCTTCTCAGGTGGGTATTTCTCAGGGTAGTTGGGTGAGGTGAAATACCCTCCTTCAGGCTCCTTAACCCAGGTCCCACACTCCCCAGCTGGCGTCACACCTGAGTTGTTCTTCACTGGAAACGCAGGTAGACAGTGCACAAACAGATAGACAGACAGATTAAAGTGTTTAGCTCACCACATGTTGGACAGCTGATTTTATTTATCATCTCTTCCTCTTATATGTCTGAAAATGCAATTTAGAATATATAAAGTGTATACTGGTTGTTGTATGGACTGTACTTTATGTCATATTAGAGACAGTAAATATAACTTTCTGTACATTTAAGTTGAGTTTGTTTAATCATGTTGCTGTGCTTGTCAGCATCAAAAAGCTAAATCAATTTCCTAATTTTTACTGTGGAAGATTACACACATAATCAATCCAGCCATTACTCATTTTGACACTTTAAATCACAAAGAGGAAAGATTATTATTTTTTATCATCTAGTAATGTACTTCCAAGTTGAAAGATGATGAATCGGCTGTCGTTCTACCCAATCTCGTTTTCTGGCTTTGTTAGAATATACCAAACTTGCCGATTAGTTAGAGTTTGATCTTACTAGATTGGATAACAGTACTTTGGATTAGACAAAGTGCAGTGATCTCACTCACACTAGGCATAGTTCTGAGCTAGGACTGCAACTAATGATTCATTTTTATTATTTTGTTTTAAGTCGATTAGTCTATAAAATGACATGGTGACATCTCTAATGATGCAGCCTACTTTGTCTGACATTGTTGAGTAATAACTGATTTAATTGCTCACGAATGAACTGGTCAGAGTAACGGATTAATCAACTCTAATCTGAACCACATTCATCTTTGTTTTCATAGTAAGCAATGCAACACACTGATTTATATGAACCACAATGAACACCGGAAGTCATGGTTAAAAGTGAAGAATGAAGGGTGACTCAGGATGTGATATGATACCTTGAGCTTTTGTTTTGGTGGCAGAGGTGCCTGACAGCTCAGGTGAGATGAGGCTTGCTGCTAAAGCTGAGAGAAGAGCAGAGGTGAAACATTATGATGTTTTTTGCAACTTGTCATCAGATGGTGATAATTGGCCTAAACAAAAAAAAAAAGAAAAGAAACAAAGCTGGAATAAATACCAGAAGGGAGAAACTAACAATATAGTCTACAGCATTATAAACCAGGGTGGTTATGATTTTTCAATAAGTGTGATGTGTCTACCGATTATGAAATATAAATACAGCTGTAAACTTACCGATGTGAAGCAGAAGTTTGTGCACCATTTCTGTTCCCTGGGGTGCTCTGTCTGATGAAATATTGCCATTAAATTGTCCTGACTACAACACGGACGTCTATGCTCACGTCCCGTTATTGGGGGGTGGGGTGGGGGGAATATTCTTCAGCCCATCAGTTCCTCACAAAATGCGCCAAATCCGATAGCAAAGTTCGACATTTTCGCTCCTCTCTTTCCGTGTGTCTCCGCAAGAGCTCAAAGGATTAGGCTCCCGTCCGCCACAAACCTTCACAATTTTTGCTCCACCTTTAGGCTGCATTAATCCTCTCACAAGATATACGGCCATTGACAAAGCTGCGCCCGTGTAAAGCGGCCAAGGCAACTGACAACTGCCTGTGCGTGCGTGCGTGCGTGCGTGCGCCCGCGGATCATTAGTCCCTATTCACCCCTCAACACAGCACTATTATCAAAGATACAATTTTTCAAAATCCAATATTTTCGAAATGCTATTTAATTTATTTTAATTTATTTTTAGATGATTGTTAAAGTTTTAAGTAGCCTAAATCAAGAATGCATTAATCATGGACTGAATAAAAGATTTTAATCTCCTTGGACTGAATGTACAGTGGTTGTGCTTCAGTGGTGTAAAAAAACTTAGGCAACTAAATTGTTACCGAAGATTCTTTACTTTCTTACTTCAGGTACAGTATGTGCAATGAGAAAACTTCTGTTTTGAATTGGTGCCACATTAATAAAACTGAACTGAATGCATCGTTACTGGCAACAAATAGGAGGCAGCATTTCACCTCCTTTCTCCTCCTCATCCTCCCCTCAGTCAGGCTACTCTTTCTGCTCTTCTTTTCTAATCACAGAGTTTATCATTATAATAACCTCATAAAAGCTTGACTCACTATTGCAGCTCAAGGCACAGGTGGTATTACTACATGGGGTGGGCCAGGGCCAGCTGGTTAGCATGCTAACTTCAGTAGATATACATACATACATCTTCAACATGATATCAGAGCTATTATGTCTTTAAATTTTGTTTATGTAAGTTAATTTTTTTATGTTTTAAAATGTATTTCTGGCCAAATCTTACACATTGTATCTTTAAGTAAAAGTAGCAATAGGCTACAATGTAAAGGAAGAAGACCAGCACTACAGGGGATGAGGAGAAAAAGTCAAATGCAACAACATTGTGATCCCATAAGTGTCTGGAGTTTCACATCCCTGTGTTTTTAAACCCAAGAACACAGTGAGACAGATCCTGGTCCACCCTAAAGACCGCACACCCAAAAACAAGAAAAACAATGGAGTGTATGTGGTCCAATGCACAGACCTGTATATTGGGGAAACTAAAGCCTAGTTCACACTACACGATTTTTAGCTCGATTTGCCACTTGGCGAGCTCGAGCTTTGATCGGGGGTAAATCAGCGGTTGATTGGCGGTCGCCAGTCGTTGTGTGTGAACTACTCAATGACGCATTTCTGACACATCGCTGACGTCTGCCAGATATCTAGCATGCCAAATATTTGGCAGAGTTGACTGGCCGACTCCTCAGGTCAAGAGTCAGCAGTTTATTTACATCTGAAGGACAGAGGACGTTTGAGGACCACCAAGTGCACATTTTAGACGGAGAGGATGGATGGTTTGAAAGAGGTGTCAAAGAAGCCATCTATACCCCGGTTGAGAAGCTGTGGCTAAACAGGGGAGGGGGTCTACGCCACCACTTATCCCCCACTTACAATGCTGTCCTTTCATCACTTCCAAGGAAACTGACCAAGCATTTCCTCTTGGCCTCACGTGAAGATGCCAACGATGGTCGTTCAGACGCGGCCACGGGTGGTTCTAACGACCATAACAACTGTCGTACCACAGCCAGGAGCACTAACAAACCAGCAGGATCGATGATCCTGGCAAACGGTCCCACAGAGACTGAGTTTTCCTACTGGTCATTTCAGAACTGAAGAAGTTTCTTGGATGAGGGACGAAACATCTTCTAGTGTCTTCAACCAAGTCCAGTTGCCCTTGACTTTGAGCGTCTTTGGCTAACTATGACCTGGATGACAGAACCTTCACAGACATCCTGTATTCAAAAGATCACCGTAAATTTATCTGCAAAATGTTGCCTCATTACCCTGTGGATGGGGTGGAAGGATGGACTTTCACCCAGGAGACATCTGTTTAAGTCCTGTGTGCAAACCAAAAAGAGACTTACTTTATGGCTCAAATGTAACATTTAAAGGTTCAGTGTGTACATTTTAGTGGCATCTAGTGGTGAGGATTGCAAATCGCAACCAGTGGTTCACGGCGCGTTCACGTGCTCCTCGAGTAGTGAAGTCGTTCTTCTGACTTCAGTGTGCGTTCATGTGCTCTTAAGTCTGAATGTGGAATCAACATGGACGCTGCTACAAAGATGTGTTGGATAAACATAATCAGAGTATATAAACAACCCGCAGACATCTAGTTCACTCTACATGGACAGCAAACTAACCGTTATAACCATATTACAAATGACATGTTTGCAAAATATATATAGGCCTATACAATACGTGATTTTGAAAGATTATGATTATTCCGACACCACATCGATGCACCATCACTCAAAGCCAGCAGGAGAAGCTTCAGTGTCCAACACGCTCTGTCGGCTCTTGTGCTAATTAATACGTGTGGGCCTCCATTTGTCCACATTTCTCTTCTTTTCTTACTTCTAATAAACCACCGACTACTACTACTACTAACGTTACTTGTTGTTCTTCTTCTTCATCGTACGTATTCAATGTAGTGATGAAATGCGCTCTGTAGCTACTATAGAAACATGGCGGCGCAACATGGCGATGTCCATGTAAGAGGACCCGTGGTGTGTGTAGATAGAAATGGCTCATTCTAAGGTAAGAAAAACATAACAGTTCATTATGTATTAATATATTTATATATTTATGTACACAACATTATCTTCCGTTGTAATACGTCTGCACAACACAAACCCGGAGTAATGTAAATGTAAATATTTGCGACGTTTTCTGTAAATAGTTGGATTATTTTTCTCTAATCCTTTTATTATTTTTATATAACTTACATTCTTTATTCCATATTTATATATTTCTAGGTTTATTTATGTCAACTGTATGTTTGTCCACGAGTAGCACCTTATTCTTCATACCTTATCATCAAAGCAAATTCCTTGTATTTTTGTAAAACACTACCTGGCAATAAAGCATCTTCTGATTCTGAATCATATTACTGTAGCTGGATTAAAGATGATAATGATGATGATATTCACCATGCACGGACCTAAACAGGAATAACACATTCATAATTGTATTTAGCCAAGGTAGCAGTGTGGCTTCAGAGATGACAGTGTCAGTCTGTCAGTTGATCAACCACTTTGGTCTGTACTAAAATATAGCAATAACCTTTAGATGGATTGCTGTGAAATTGCTGTGAAAAGGATGTGTCCTAATGACTGTTGTGATCCCCTGATTTTTTTTGTAGCATCACCAGCAGGTCAAAGTATTCACTTCTCCTGTGAAATAGATCAACTTCCAACTTTTGTACATTTGGTTACCAAATGATGTATCCCAATGGCCGGATGATGAAGCCCTGACCTTTGCTATTGTGCCCTAGGTTGACTGTTAGATGGTCTGCCATACAATTTGGTACAGACCAAAATGAAGCAAAGACACAAATATTTGTTTATACATAAAAATGCGCACACATGAACGACTAAGGTTTTACAAATTTGGTGTTACGAGAGTGGAACTAAAATATCGACTTTAGGGGAGACATGATGTCACACAACAACAATGGCAGCTCCCATGGAAGAACACTAAAAGGCAATATAAAGTATATTTCTGTGTATATAAATTAGGTATTAAGGTAATTCATGATATGTACTGAAACCTGTTCTGCATGTAAATTGATGTAGAAATGTTGCTAGGTAATGCCAATGTCATTAGGTAGCTGACTGCAGTAAAGAATCGCAGTTATTCAGTAAAATGTTAAAAACGCCAAAATATTTGAAAACATCTACAAAATTTACTGACGTTTAAGGATTACCACTTCAGTCACTTGTTCTGAAAACGGCCATAATTTTAATTAACACCAAGGGCAGTGCTGAGGGTGCAACTGGGCGTACACTTGACCAGGGGCGTTTCCAAGCTTGGGGGCTTAGCCCAGCACAGAAATCTTTCATGTTTTAACCCCCCATTGCCACCTACCCAAAGTACGTCTATAAAGCAACAGGAAATTATATATAGCCTACATTTATTATGAAATTTATAATTACCATTGATAATAATTTACACTGATATTAAATTGAGGGGGTCTGGGGGTCCTCCCCCTGAAAAAATTGGGCTTTAAACAGTTCATTTTCTGCGTTCTGGTGAATTTCTTTGCACAAATTTATTGAGGAAATGTCTCAGGTGACAATTCAAAATAAGAAGAATATAGTGTAATATAATGCATTGAGGCTGTCAGATATGTTTCAACTGTAGATCAATTTTTCTCATTTAATTTAACCACAGCTGAGTCTACATACATGCAGGCATGCCTGAAGTACCTTAAAGTCTTTTGAAATGTGCATATGGCACCTTTTCACCTCAATGATAAATTAGCTTAATTATTAGCTTAATCTGAATTCAGAATTATTTATTGATGAAATATTCGATAGGGGGGTCTGTGTGTCCTCCCTCTGAAGATTTTGAGCATTAAACACTAAATTCTTGAGACATTTTCTGCACCAATTTACGGTGGAAATGTCTTTATTTTTATAAAGGGATGGACAAAATTTAGGTGGCAGGTGACGATTCAGAATATAAAAATATAATATAATATAATGCAGTAATCAGTAGCTTATTAATATTTTTTTTTTTTAGCTCATATCGGTTATTTTCACGCATTTGGCGAATTATCATTATTTTTGGCCCACAACACAAGAAACAGCTCCAGCAGAGGGGGAGGGAGTGGGTGCTGTAAGAGATGTGATTGGGCCAGCCCAATGTCAGTCTAGGCCTGATGCTTTATGGGCCGATCGTTGGCCCATTTTTTAAAAACAGTTAGGACAATATAAATAAATAATTTGACTTGTAGCCTACTGGATGAGATGAGCGCGCTGCTCTTCATCAGAGGAAGAAAACCGAAACTGAAAACACTTGTGATCAGACAGAAATATCACCACAGTTCAACACAAATGTTTACTTCAGAAAGAACACAGAGACAGATGAGAGTAAAACAGGAAGTAAAGCATGCGACAACACACAAGGATGGAATACAACAGAGAACAAGGAACAGGAGCATAACAAAGCAGTAACAGTATTTTTCCTTGCACGTTTGGACAGTTGACCAGTGAACTACTCTGCCCATTTTTTGAGTGCATTGGCCTTCAGGTCAAAATCTTCTCTTTGAGCTGTCAGTGATTCCCTCTGTCTGTCAAAATCAAAAGAGGGACTGTTGACGACATCTAGCCAGACTAGCCTGGCAATGAAATGCAACCATGTCTTTGGTATGTGCCCATTGAATGGCTGACATCGTTTAAAAGCTTCTTGCGTGTTTGATTTCTGCACTTCAGCCAAAAAAATTTTGCTAGCTGCTTCTGGGTCGCAGTTGAGACTGAAGACAACTGAGTTTTCTGGGGGAGGGATGCGTCTCTTTCTGGTTTTGCTGACATGAGCTTCATCAACTCCAGTTTTTGCAGTGCTTTCTGTAGGAAGTGGTTTTCCTTTTGTCTTCTGCAGCACATTTACAGATTCAGTTATCTCATCTACAACTGAAGAGTTGGAAATACGGAGTAGGTGAATACGCAAATTCATTTCAAATAACTGCCCAAACATGTGGTTGACCCCTGTGATGTCACCGCTGTCCTTGATCTCGCTGTTTTCCACAGATTGGATGTCAGTCCCGAGCTGCTTCAAGTACCTTTGTAGATACACACAAGAAAATTCCAAATTTCACAAAATGACAATATACTGCACATGTATTCAGTAATAGCAAACTAATTTGTGCTCACCAATGAACAAATGCATGTGTTTCTTTAATTCAACTAGGTTGGAAAATAAACTATTTTGTACAACCAACTGTGCCTTGAACGCAAAAAACTCTCTCTTAACAATTTCCCATGTCATTTGTGTTTTTCAGTTGTTCCTCTCATGTGTGGTTTAACGGAATAGATTTACTTTTACTTTAACAGCTGTCTAGGCCACATAACTGCCAGCATTTCATGTGCGTAGCTACTACACAAAGCATATTTTTACTCATCAAGTCTATTTTCTTCCTAGTGTTGACCCTGACAGTGTCAGAGCCCTAGGCGAGATTTGAAATGTGGTGGAAACGTCTTTATCTTTATAAAGGGAAACCCAAAATTCAGGCTGCAGGTGACAATTCAAATTATTAAAAATTAATACAATATAACACAGTAAGGTTTCAGGCATTCTGTAGATATTTTAAATATGTTTTCTCCTGTAGATCAACTTTTCTACTTTAATAAAATCCCTGCTGACTCTGTACAAATGCTGAGCGTTCCCTCCTCTTTAAAGTATTTTGTTTAGCAAAGTAACCTCTTTAAATAGGTGGCACCTTTTCACCTCAATGATAATTTAATTCATTTTAATTCAGTTATAAACTCCTGGACTTTAATAGCTCATTTGTTTCAGCAGGTTTTCTCACGTTCAAAACTTTCTGCAAATTCAGAATCCCTCCCACATATCTGTGTTCTCTGAAAAAATGCATCATCATTTAATTCTGCCTGCTCTTTACTTGGCTGTGTCTTACGTTATTGCCCTGCTGGTAGTGTCCACCAAAGCGTTTTTTTCTGACGCCAGCATCTTTTTTAAATTCATTCCAATGGGAGCGCCTCGTTTTTCCAAGCTGGTAAAAACGGCAGGAGCTGAGCGTTTTTTTTCCAGTCGCAGAGATGTTCAACTTTGGGAAAAACACTGCGCTCGTCTCTGTCACTTTTTACCCAGCCGTCCAATCACAGTGCAGGAGCACATCGGATTTTGAACGAAATGTTGTGCCTATTCGCCGAGGTGTTTCCTCACCTGCAAAATCTCATGAATCCACGTACGGACAGTCTGTGCTCTCATGTTTCAGCCTTCTCTTTATGCAGTGCAAGGGCCAGAGCAATTAGGCCTACGTACTTTATGGTGACATTTTTACATTCAGTAAAATTAAGTAGGCTACCCTACTTGTAGCACCTCCACGGAAATTATGTATCATGGGAACCACAGCATCTTGAAAAAAACCACTGCACCTCCAAAACGCACACTAACGCTCCCAGCTAGGCATTTTCAGAACAGCATGTGGCGTTTTCAGCTGGCAAAAAACTCTTTGACTTTGGGCTTTTTCACTTTGCAAACCTGTTACATGCACAAAAAGGTATATAACAGGACTCACAGTGCGAGGTGCACTTGATTCCAATAACAGCTTACTCCAGTGTCGCATCAGCTGTGCTGCAGTGATTCAAATTTTTCTCTTGTGGCGCCCCTTACGTTTTGCGCCCTAGGCACCCGCCTATGTCACCAGGATGGCCCTGTGCATATGTACGTACATCTCACACAGTTTGTTATCAAATGAAAGGAGGGCGAGCCACAACCATACCTCTCTGACTCCTCTCTCATCCTGGTGGGGTTGTTCGCAATGTGGGGTACCAGCCTCAGGTACTCGCTGACTGTGGAGACAGACGGTGGGTAGTACCCTCTCAAGCTTTTGACAAATAAACCTGGAATGGGCCCTGAGTCTGACACCCACTCTCCCCTGACCTGTCTGGCAAGAGTGTCAAACAGCACAGCCAAAGACAGGGCCACTACCCCCACCCCGCCAAGAGTGACTTTGCCCTCCCTGCCAAAAGTGGTCCTCAGGCCCTGGGTGAAGTCGTCCAGCTGCTTGGGGGTCAAAGAGGACTGCACTGCCTCGTAGTGGTTCCTCAGGTGAAATGAAGAATTCATTGACAGCATGTTCATGAAAACCGGATTAGGATTGTAGTTTGGGAAAGGGCAGATATCTCGAGCGACGGAGGCCAGGAGGGCTGCATCCTCAGCAGGGCACTGCATGTTCCCCATCTTGATGTGAATTTGTCAGTCAGAGATTTGATCAGTCTCTGCTAAAAGGATTCAACTAGACAACAGTTCCTGTGTGTGTCTGACAGATTCGTCCCTGGACATTAATAAATTCAGAGTGGGATCATGACGTCAAGTCTGTAATTAATGATTATTTTGCTCCTTCTTCAAACATTTGACTATCTCCTGTAACTTCCAGTAATTTTTAATCTGTTCCTCTTTTGCCAAAGTACATTGACATACTGACTATCTGGAAGTTGCAAAACAAGAAGAAAAACCTTGGAGCAGACAAATAAAGCAGGTAAAACATCGCCAGCAGACAAAAATGTGCAGTCTGCAGTGTGCAGATAGGTTTTATTCATACTCGTTAAAAATGTATGCATAATCCAAAAGAGAAAAATCCAGCCATAGATCAACACGTTGTGCAATATTCTGTATCCATAGAAGAGAAATAATACACTTATTTAACAGAAGTAGGAAATATGTAATTATTAGCTAACATGCTGCCAGTGCTCAGTTGTGCCACCACTTCGGTCCAGACTGAAATTTCTCAACAGCTATTGGATGGACTGCCATTAATGTTGGCAAAGACGTTCCATGATGCCCAGACGATGACTCTTAATGACTTTGGTAATCCCCTGAGTTTTCCTCTTGTACAACTATTGACATTTGTTGTTTTGTGTGATTTTAAAATAATTTGTTTGCCATGACATTAAGTACATATTTTCATGTTCCCCCTCAGGATAATTTGTATATTTGACCAATACTCTGGTTTAAGACTTAAGAAAGTCTTGCAAATACATGACATTAACATCAGCCTTTGCCATACTTTGCTTCTAGTGATAATTAGCAAATGTTGGCTAAACTAAGATGGTAAACATGGTAAACAGTGTACTTGCAAATCCCTTTTGATTACAATTTTATTAAAAATAAATAGAAATGATGTCTTGTCTTCTGGACTTTTTATTCTATGAGGGGAGGGTGTTTCTTCAGAACGTCTTACTCATGACCATTTTTTGTGAGGAAATATCAGACTGTATTTAACAAAATAAATATACACACCAAATCATGCATACAATGTATTCCACAACAAAAATGTAGCACAAAACCTAACAGTCTATAGAAGGAGAAATCTGCTTTCTAAAGATGTTCACATGTGAGTTACTGAAAATTCATAAATTCAGTTTTCTGTGCATGTAGAAATATTTGCCTTCTGACCAGGATCTCTTTTGTGTGTTTTACAGCTTAACCATCTGACCAGTGTTTACCAGCAAAGAGCAAAGGTGCAGCAAATTGAGTATCTACCATATGTATGCACAACCTTGTTGTTGTCAATAACCCATGAGTGATAAGGGCATCTGATGAAAGATTCCCGGCAGACAGACATGCATGCATATCCAGTTCTTAACTAACCTGTGACTGAGTTTGTATTACTTTTAGGTTAAACTGAAACAACAACACTACAAATAATCAAAAGGTTCAACATTTTTGGAAATATCATTATTCATTTTCTTGCAGAGTGAGCATGAGGATCAATACCATTCTCGTGTCTGTAGGCTAAAGCTACAGTTGATTCACTTAGCAAAAATACTAAAACAGGGGAAATGGTTTGCCCGTTTCAGTCCAAATCCACTCTAGCGTTCACTTACTAAGACGTCATGTCTCTATTGTTTATTAAGGTCAACAAACAGAAATGCAAAACCAACAATTTGGAGTTTTAGAGTGTGTTTTATAGTGTAACTACTTCTCAATGACGAAATGTGCTCAGCGTTTGTGTGGAGCCTCTCCGCTGGTTGGAAGAAAAAGTTACAAACTGCAAGTTATCCATTGTACATTACTGTAAGGATATGGATTAAACAAACAAGATACACATGTTACATACTTTAGTGTTGCACACAAACATATCCCAGTTTTATCTTTGCTTCCTAGATGTATCTTTGTCTTCTAATCACCACATTTTGTTTACTGTATAAGTATCAAAGATCGAAAGGGTCCTTTCTGGATGTTTGTTTTTAGAAAATTTAAGTTCTTGTTAGCTAGGCTGCATTAAAATGCCATTGACTACTTCAGTTACATTTCCTTAAAACTTTTTGAAAGATGATGTAAAAAGGCACAGCACCTAAATCACTATATGTTTTCCCAATGGTTCATGTTCTTTCCCTGTATGAATGCAAATAGAGTGGATGTTAGCTCCTTTTTCTTAGTCAATGGATGGCTCTTGTATGTATCTTTCTTGGCTTTTTGCTAAGATTGCAAGGTGATGGACACCACTACTGGCTTACATGGCTCAGCTTGAACATCACTAATGCAGGGATGCTTGCGTAAAGCTCAAGTTTTGTTTTTGTTTTTTGATTGAAAGTCTTTGCTTTATCCAAGAGGGAGCAGCAGATGCTTGTAGAGGAGATCCAACAAATATTGTAGTGCCTTTATCAGTAAAATGTTTAAAATATCCTTGATTCATTCAATATAATGGCCAAAGCATATAAATGTTATGTGGCATTTTAATTTAACATTACATTTATTTATTTAGCTGACACATTTATCCAAAGCGACTTACAATTGCTGTGTCAGAGGTTGCAAGCCCCTCTGAACGAGGGGTGAAGTGTCTTGCTCAGGGACACAATGGTGGATGGGTTACAGTGGGGGATTGAACCAAGGTCTTTCACACCAAAGGCATGCGACTTTATCCATTGAGCCATCACCACACCGTTTACACTATTCACCTAGAATTATTTAAATCTTATGACATTTCCTGACTGAACTAGGTGGAGTAAGGCTTGATACTGGTGGTGACTATCTTCATATGAGTCTGTCCTGACAAAAAATATATATGGTTGGTACACATTTAGCAAATAACAATCTGTATAAAATAACAATAAATGAAACTCAGCTGGCCAGAGAGGGGCACTGAATTACCTATAACTTACAGGCTGCTTGAACCAGAAACAGCACTGCTATCAAATTATACATTTATTTTTATTTTTTGCCACTGTTAAAGCTCCATATTCTGACTGTGGACCAGAATATGGTGCTGGCGGGCAGTTTTGGCGAGGGGCCATAATCACAGAGAGAACTGATGTTTGTAAACTTCATCTATTATGTGGTTTATAATGGACTGTGGTGCAGAAACAGTGACAATGTTTCACACTCATGGCTTACATTTTCCATGTTATCTGTCAGTGGTCAAGTCACAATAACACATGGTTTTACTAAATAATTAAGTAAATATAATTTATTAATATATCTACCTAAAGAAACCTAATTTCTTGACTGGCTACTCTCTGCTGTATCAGAAGAGACACCTTTAGTGCTGTGTCAGCCACTGCTGTCCTACGGTTGCAATGTGCAATCTTACCGCTAGATGCCATTAAATCTTACACATCCATCCATTAATCGTCAACCGCTTATCCTGCGTACAGGGTCGTGGGGAAATCTTACACACTGAACCTTTAATAATCGTGATTTCAATTATGACCCAAATAGTCCTGATTATGATTTTTGCCATAATCGACCAAAGATGTTGTCCCAATTAGTCACAACAAAAAACTTCATTTATGTTGTAGATTATTGTTTAAAGTGTGCATTGTCATTACATACTGTCACTTTGATATATAAATAAATGATAATATACCCCAAAATACACGTGACAGCAACAGGAGAGAGGAGAGGGATGAGAAAGCATAAAACTATGGGATCGTGAAGAAGTGGAGTTATTAACATGTATAAATGGGATAAGAAAGCATGGAGAAGGAGAGGAGGAGAGAGGAGCTTGGTGCATCTCCCAACAGTCTAGGCTTATAGCAGCATCACTAAGAGGGCAAACAGGATTTTTATTCCTCAGACAGCGTAGGTCCCTTAATGTGTATGTAGGCATCCACATGTGCATATTACTGTAGCTAGTTGTGCATGCACTCCTGTGTTTTTATTTATATTGTAAAATATGCATTTCTATATGTTCATTATTATTATTATTTGCCATTGGTGGGAGTGGTACAGTAAGTACATTTAGTTCATTTTAGTTTATTTTAAATGATCTGAATTGTTTTAACCAAAAATAGCATGACAAGATTTGCAGCATGATAAATGGCAGTTCTTATTTGTATTCTTTTTAAAGTAAAATTTTTTCTTGCATGTTTGGACAGATGACCGGTGAACTACTCTGCCCATTTTCTGAGTGCATTTGCTTTCAGGTCAAAATCTTCTCTTTGAGCTGACAGTAATTCATTATAGTTTTCTGCAATAAAGCGCTGGTCGAATATGACATCTAGCCAGGCTAGCTCGGCAATGAATTCCAACCAGGTTCGGCTGAGCTGTGATGGATGACATTGTTTAAAAGCTTTCTGAGTGTCATGTGATTTCTGTACTTCAGCCAAAAAATCTATGCTGGCTGCCTCTGGATCGCAGTTGAGATGGAACACAATGATTTCTGAGCAAGAAGTTTGTCCCATTTTATCATCTTCTACAACGGAAGAGTTGGAAATACGGAGTAGGTGAATGCGCAGATTCCTTTGAAATAACCGTCCAAGCACGTGGTTAACCACTGTGACGTCATCACAGATCGGGTTCTCGCTGTTTTCCACAGTTTTTATGTCGATTGTGAGTTGCTTGAAGTACCTTGGTCAGATAAACACACACACACACAAAAAACAAATTCAAAATTGCACGAAATTAAAATATAGCCTACTGCAAATGTATTCAATGTTAGCAAACTAATTTGTGCTCACAAATGAACATATACATATGATTTTTAAATAAAACTGGGAGGGAAAATAAAGGATTTTGTATAAGTGCACCGACTGTGCCTTGAACTCAAACAAGCCCTCAACATGGCTGGAGTCTCACAATTTCACGTCACATTCATCATTCGTGTTTTTCAATTTTTCCTCTCATGTGCAGTTTAACGGAAAAGATTTACATTGATTTTACACATGTAAATACAGTGATTGTGTACTGGACTCTGAGCACTGCCAAAACATAAGTACGTTACACACAGTACTGTGCCTGAACGCATCCTGTGTAGATGCAGGACTGAAGCTGCTGCTGCTCTAATGCACTGCTTTCACTATGCAGGCTGTGTAGATATCACAAAGTTTGATCAGATTCAACTCTATGTGATCTGATTCATAAATTTGCAGTTAAAAACAAATATGTATTAGATCATTTGTTATCAAATGAAAGGGGGGAGAGTTTAAATTAATTTGAACAGATTAGGTGTTAAATGCGTTTGAATTTCTTTTTAAGTGACAGCCCTTCAACATGCATTGCAATCCTCACCTCTCTGACTCCTCTCTCATCCTGGTGGGGTTGTTCGCAATGTGGGGTACCAGCCTCAGGTACTCGCTGACTGTGGAGACTGACGGTGGGTAGTACCCTCTCAAGCTTTTGACAAATAAACCTGGAATGGGCCCTGAGTCTGACTCCCACTCTCCCCTGACCCGTCTGGCAAGAGTGTCAAACAGCACAGCCAAAGACAGGGCCACTACCCCCACCCCGCCAAGAGTGACGTTGCCCTTCCTGCCAAAAGTGGTCCTCAGGCCCTGGGTGAAGTCGTCCAGCTGCTTGGGGGTCAAAAGAGGACTGCACTGCCTCGTAGTGGTTCCTCAGGTGAAGTGAAGAATTCATTGACAGCATGTTCTTGAAAACCGGATTAGGATTGTAGTTTGGGAAAGGGCAGATATCTCGAGCGACGGAGGCCAGGAGGGCTGCATCCTCAGCAGGGCACTGCATGTTCCCCATCTTGATGTGAATTTGTCAGTCAGAGATTTGATCAGTCTCTGCTAAAAGGATTCAACTAGACAACAGTTCCTGTGTGTGTCTGACAGACTGTGTCTGGACATTTATAAAGTCAGAGTGGGATTAATTAATTATTTATTAGCTCATTCCAACATGTGACTGTCTGTGCGTGTAACTTGCACTAATATTTGATCTGTTTGTAGTCATGCCAAAGCAAAGTGACATACTGACTATCTGGAAATTGCAAAACAAGAAAAATACCTTGGAGCTGACTAATAAATTCAATTCAATTATTGGTATGAAAGTAAAACAAAAATATTGCCAACATGTGTGAGTGTGTGTATTAATATACAAAGAAAATTATCAGTATCAAATGTAAAATTAAACAAAGAATGAAAATAATAATCATTTGAACCTTTTCAGAACATATATTTAATACATATACATATTTCACTCGTTGTCCGCAGTTCGTGGCATGAGGAGATATATTTTCATGCAATTATTTGGCATTCAGGCATTTCTCCCAGTAAACAGGGGAATAAAGAAAATAAAGCAGGTAAAAGATCACCAGCAGACAAATACATTAGATAAGTTGTGCAGATTCTTAAGGTTTTATTCATACCTGTCCAAAATGAATGCTTAATCCAAATGAGTAAAAAATCAGGCAAAAATTTAACATGTTTTGCAATAATCTGTAGAACAGAGATAGTACACTTATTTAACAGAGGTAGCCAGGGGTGTACTGGGACTGAAATTCAGCCATAGAGGCCTTTTATGCGAGCGCCCTTTGGGGGCGTGGAGAAAGATATTTTGCAGTTATTTTTATGCATATAATGTTTTTGTAGTATACAGTAAATCAGATTATGCTGAAGACCTTCAAGAAACGACACCTGCTTGTACAAGGCACCACTGAACTGAACAAGACCTGGTCAGACAAGCCTGAGTCAGTCAGAAAGCTTAAATACCTAAATATAATAAAAAACTAGAATACAGTCCCATAAATTAGAGCAGTGTGTGTATGTGCATAAAAACCAAATCCCTCTTGTAATAATTGTACAGCTACATATGCATGAGAAGAACATCAGTATTAAATATGACTAACAATAATCAATTTTCTAATTCTATTTAATATGATCATCCTTACCAGAAAATTGGAGCATTAACATTAGCATTTACATATGCATATCTGTTTTTTCAAAGATGTTGACCAGTGTTTACCAGCAAAGAGCAAAGGTGCAGCAAACTTGAGCATCTACTATATGTATGCACAACCTTGCTGTATCAATGACTCTTACCCATGAGTGATAAGGGCATCTGATGAAAGATTCCCGGCAACAACAACACTACAAATATTCAAAGAGTTCAACATTTTGTGGGGTGGCAGTGGTGCAATGGATAAGACTATGCTCCAGGGGCGTGCGACCTCTCACATATATAGCAATTGTAAGTCGCTTTGCATAAAAGCATCAGCAAAATGTAATGTGACATTTTTGGAAATATTTTTATTCATTTTCTTGCAGAGTGAGAGGAGAGGATCAAAGTCATTCGTGTGTTTGTAGGCTAAATATGAATCTACAGCCAGCAGTCGATTCTCTTAGCAACACTACTAGAACAGGGGAAAGACTTGCCTGTTTCAGTCCAGATGACGTCATGGCTCTCTTGTTTAATCCATCCACAAACAGAAATAAAAAAAACCCAACAATTTGTTGGTTTAGAGTGTGTTTCATACTGTAACCACTTTTCAATGAAGAAAAGTGCTCAGCATTTGTGTGCAGCATCTCCTCTGGTTGGATGAAAAAGTTACAAACTGCAAGTTATCCTTTACATTACTGTATGTGTATGGATTAAACAACCAAGATACACATATATAAGTATATATATATATATATACTTTAGCTTTATCTAGACACAAACATGTCCCACAATTTATGTTCTTGTTAGCTAGGCTGCTTTAACAATGCTCTAAACCCTTACAGTTATTATGTTATATTTACTTTAAAATATTTTGAGAGATGCTGTAATTTAGTGGATGTTAGCTCTTTTTCCTAGTCAATGGATGGCTCTTGTATGTATCTTTCTTGGCTTTTTGCTAATTTAAGATTGCAAGATGATGGACACCACTACTGGCTTGCATGGCTCAGCTTAAACATCACTGATGCAAGGAGGCTCAAGTTGTTGTTTTTTTGACTGAACATCTCAGTTTTATCCAAGAGGGGGCAGCAGATGCTCAGAGAGGAAATCCAACAAATAATGTAGTGCCATTATCAGTAACCTTTAAAATATCCTTGATTCATTCAATATAATGACATAAGCATGTAAATGTTATCTGGAATTTAAGTGTACACAGTAATCAATAATCATTTAAATCTTTTGACTTTACCTGACTTAACTATGCAGAATAAGGCTTGATTCTGGTGACTGTATGCATATACCTGTGATTGAATTATGAGGCTTACTAAAATTATGAATAATACACATTTTGCAAATAACAAACATACTGTATAAAATAGGAGCTTGGTCTGACCATTAACACCTGCACTGACTTCTCACTGAAACGTCAGGCACTGCCGGTGTATGTTCCCCCTCTACCAGGGACGCCCCGTGAAAATTTTCCCAGGGGTGGCCAGATGGGGCCACTGAAAATCCTGGGGTGGCAAAAGCCATAACTGAATTTCAGGAATTCTAGTATGCAGAATAGACTAGCTGAATACTACATAAAAGATAATAATAATGAGTTAAGAAATCACAGACTTGATATACTTTGGTTTCTTATTTTACAGTTAAAATTGTCTAATGTCTGTAGACTAAAACCAGTTCAGTTAACATTCCATAAAAATTCTGTTTGATGTGTTATCTCTGTGTGTTAGGCAATTAATTGTTCTTTAAATTTAGCAAGTTAACCTTTTCCTTAAAAAGACAAATACTGCTTTTTGTTTGTGGTGAGGCAGGTTGGTGGACCCAAATGCAGGACACGTAGGCTGACTGGTACAGTTCAAAAGGTTTATTAAACCAATAAACAAAAGGCGAGCACACTTACTGGCAGAGTGGCTGATTAACAGAGTCCAAAAACAAGGTAATCCAAACAGAAATCCAAAATCTAAAGAAACAGGGTGACAAGACGAGCACCCATCGTGGTGGAGAGGTTTGCATGCCTGGTGAGCTTGGAGGCTGTGTTGCCTGGAGTCAGACTGAGAATGGTTCACAAAGACCGCTGATGACACTACGAGGAAGAGGTAGAGAGACCCTGCCCGGAGGAAGCCCGGGGCCCCCGTCTGGAGCCAGGCCCAGAGGGAGGGCTCATCAGAGAGTGCCTGGTGGCCGGGTTTGCCATGGAGCACGGCCGGGCACAGCCCGAAAAAGTAACGTGCCACCCCCCTCTCCATCCTTTGGACCCACTATCCATCGGAAGATCCGCAGGGGTCGGGTGCGCTGTCACATGGTTGGCAGTGAAGGTCAGGGGCCTCTACGGACCAGACCTGGGCGGCAGAGGCTGGCTCTGGGGACGTGGAACGTCACCTCTCTGTGGGGGATGGAGCCGCTACGTTGGAGTTTACTCCGGTGAACGAGAGAGTCACCTCCCTATGCCCTTGGGTAGTGGAGGAGAAAACTCTGACTGTTGTTTGTGCATATGCACCAAACAGCAGTTTAGAGTACTCGGCCTTCTTGGAGACCCTGAATGGAGTTCTGTCTGGGGCTTGGTGGTGAGTTGGGTCAGGGGGTGGGGGAAGACTCTGGACAGACCCGGTAAGCCCAAACAGGTAGTGCGGGTGAACTGGGAACGTCTGGAGGAGGACCCTGTCCGTGAGATCTTCAACTCAAAGCTTTTCTGGCATCCCTGTGGAGGTTGGGGACATTGAACATGAGTGGGCAATGTTCAAAGCCTCTATTGCTGAAGCCACAGCGGGAGGCTGTGGTCTCAAGGTCTTAGGTGCCTCAAGGGGCAGTAACCCTTGAACACCGTGGTGGACACCGGTGGTCAGCGAAGCCGTCCGACTGAAGAAGGAGGCCTTCCGGGATTTGTTGTCTCAGAGGACTCCAGAGGTGGTTGCAAGGTACTGACGGCCCGAAGGGCTGCAGCCTCTGCTGTGGCAGATGCAAAGCAGCGGGTGTGGGAGAAGTTCGGAGAAGACATGGAGAAGGACTTTCGGTCGGCACCAAAGTGTTTCTGGAGTACTGTCCACCATCTCAGGAGGGGGAAGCAGGGAACCGTCAAGCTGAACACAGTAAGGATGGGACTCTGTTGACCTCAACTGGGGAGGTAATAGGGCGGTGGAAGGAACACTTTAAGGAACTCCTAAATCCGACTGACACGTCCTTTCTAGTAGAGGCTGAGCTGGAGACTGATAGGGGTTTCTCGTCAGTTTCCCTGGAGGAAGTCACTGAGGTGGTCAAAAAACTCCACAGTGGCAAAGCCCCAGGGATTGATGAGATCCGCCCAGAAATGCTAAAAGCTTTGGGTGTGGAGGGGCTGTCTTGGATGACATGTCTTTTTAACATTGCGTGGAAGTCGGATACAGTGCCCAAGTGTGCCTGGGGTGGTAGTTCCCCTGTTCAAAATGGACGACAAGAGAGTGTGTGCCAATTACAGGGGTATCACACTTCCCAGTCTCTCCGGTAAAGTCTACTCCAAGGTGCTGGAACGGAGGGTTTGGCCGATAGTTGAACCTCAGATCGAAGAGGAACAATGGGGTTTTCATCCCGGTCGTGGAACAACTGACCAGCTCTTTACTCTCACAAGGATCCTGGAGCAGGCTTAGGAGTATGCCCATCAAATCTACATGTGCTTTGTAGATCTGGAGAAGGCGTATGACCGGGTCCCCCGGGAGATACTGTGGGAGGTGCTGCGGGAGTATGGGGTGAGGGGGATGTACAGGGCTATCCAAACCCTGTACATCCAAAGCGAGAGCTGTGTCCGAGTACTCAGCAGTAAGTTGGAATCTTTCCAGGTGAGGGTTGGCCTTCGCCAGGGCTGCGCTTTGTCACCAATCCTGTTTGTGATATTCATGGACAGGATATCAATGCATAGTCGTGGCGAGGAGGGGCTGCAGTTCGGTGGGCTTGGGACCTCGTCACTGCTTTTTACGGATGATGTGTTCCTGATGGCATCATCGGTAAGTGACCTTCAGCTCTCACTGGATTGTTTCGCAGCAGAGTGCGAAGTAGTTGGGATGAGGATTAGCACCTCTAAATCTGTGGCCAAGGTTCTCAGCAGGAAACCGGTGGAGTGCCAACTCCAGGTAGGGAATGAATCCTTACCCCAAGTGAAGGGGTTCAAGTACCTCGGGGGTCTTGTTCACGAGGGAGGGGAGATTGGAGCAGGAGATTGGCCGGAGAATCGGAGCAGTTTTACCGCATCATTGTGAAGGAAAGAGAGCTGAGAAGTTGCTGGAGCCTGCTGGAGCTGCTATCCCGCGACCCGACCACGGATAAGCGGATGAAGATGGATGGAAGGGTTAGACTTTTTCCAAGGGCTGCAATCGAAAAGGCCGTGGTGTCCTTGAACGCACCATGGGCCGTTTTCGAAAGGTTGAACGTGGCGAGTTCTAAGACACCACGGCTGGAGTTGGAAAAGGCCGACCGGGCCTTGAACACACCACAGCCGGTGTGACTGTGGTTGACACATCACCCGGTGTAGACGTCAGCCTCAAGCTCACAGCTTCCATGTGAAGCAGCGGCAGGGTAGACAGCCTCGCCTGCTGCAGCAGGCGCTATGAGCCGCCCGTGGAGGAAACGAAACCAACCGAAGCAGCGAGCGATCTCTTTTGTCCCGCTATACCGAGACAGACCTCACTGGCTGTCTCTCTCCGGCTATAGCGGACTAGCGTAGCTGCACTGTGACCGCTCGGCGAATGAGATGTCGACTCGTCCAGGCAGGAAATGGTCACCTCGCCTGGGTGCAAAGATAATTTTCTAGAAGTGGCAACTCCATCCGTGGAGGTGGTGAATTCAGTGAGCAGTTCACCGTTTGCTGAAGAAAAAAGGATGCTGAGGCAGTAGGGACACTGCTATTTATAGGTCACGCACGTATCGGTAGCGACGTCCTATTGGTTGGCTACGTGCACGATAAAATTTCAGTGGTCAAGTGCATGCGTGTGATTGGAGGAGGTAGTACCCATTGAGTCCAGTAGAGGGCAGAGCCTGTGTGAGATAGAACAACTCAGAATATAGAATTAAGAGATAGAATTAGTGCTGAAATGATGAGTTGATCAACTGATTAATCGATCAACATCAAATTAATCTGCAACCATTTTTCAGTCCCATGTTCTCACTTTGACATGGTATGAAATACTTGCTGATAGAGGAGTTTCCGTAAGAGCATGTTAAGTATACTGGATATTTGCAAGTACCTAAACGGAACCAAGAGCTACTGCTCATTTGAGGAAATTAGTAGACTGTGGATATCTATGTTGCAGGCCATGCCACAATACCTAAATGTGATCCCACTCTCTGTGTCTTTTATGTATTTTTATTTCACTTATTTATCACCTCCATTTCAGCCTGAACAGACTGTTTACATGGCTTATGCTGTGGCTTGTTGAATACATGTTCATTCCCATTTTAGATGTCTGGTCATTTTGCTTTACTTTTGTACCTTGATGACAATTTAAAAGAAACGGCCTTCCTTGTGCTGATGTTAGGCCAGAACAGAGCATGTTGGGTTGAGGAGGCAGAGAGAGATCATACACACACACACACACACACACACACACACACCACAAACCTTCACAAATGTTCTAGTGTGTGTAAAGGCAGATGAATCAGTACTTTGCGGTTGAGTCGCAGGGGAATACTGGCCACCCTGCTGGCGGCTGCTGCCATTCTCACACGCAGTAAAAAATATAATATGATCTCAGGCAAGTTTATATAAAATTTTATTTAACCTATATTTAACCAGGTAGGACCCGTTGAGATCAGTGATCTCTTTTAACACTCACTAAAGCTATAAATGGGATGTTTGATGTATTTTTGCAAAGGATGCAAATAAGTATTAGCCTACTATATAAGATATATATTTACTATGCTGTTCAGATGTAACTGCAAACTGTTTTCTTGTACAATGCAGACAGAGCCCATAAGAGATGGCTATGCTAGTCATATGAGACACAAGGAAAAGTCATAACTGCACATTCTCCTTTTAACCCATAATTTAGCCCATCTAATTGTGTTTTTTCATTTGGGGGAATTATATGGCCTCATAGTTCCTTGGCCCATTTTCACCTATCAATAATTAGTTTTGATCGTGTCTTCCTGTTAAAGAAAAAAATGTGCAATATTTGTAACACAAGTGGGCCGCTGTCCTAACATCTACAAGTTTACCTTCATGTCACTTCTAGTGTGATCAGGTGCCTCCTCAAATATATCAACCCTGGAGTTCCAACAGATCCCTGCCGGCCTGTGTGTGTGTGTGTGTGTGTGTGTGTGTAGGTGGGAGGTGGGGTGCGGTAGGGGGGAGCTAGAGGATTTGAGGAGGCGTGGTTCGCTGCGTTGCGCGTTGCTAAATTTGGCATATAAGCGCAAAATGAACAGCGGTCCCATGCAGCCAGTAGCGCACTGAGCGACCTGAGGAATTCAACAGGTACCTATAGACATTTCTGAGCTGAGTGTCTTCCAGCGTGAATGTACAGTCTGAAAGACAACCGACTGCCTGCACTCATTTTGTGTGATGGATGGAATCAAAGGCTCCCTGGATTGGATAAGTGTCACTCTGCAGTAAGCTCGAGGAGTTCTGACATCTGGAATATTGCACCTGGGAGATAGTTTGGCGGAATTTAAAGGTAAGCTTGTACTATACATTACTGCCCAAATGAATTTATAGCGACCTTATCTCACTCTTTGTCTTAAAGGATTCTTATTTAATGTTATGTGGACATAGTTTTTGTGTAAAAAAATATGACTTAAGTGTTTTAGTTCTTGAAGGGTTTATTAAAAGAAAATTTAAGAGACAGAAATAAAAATAATGCAAGGAGTGCACAGCACAGTAACTAAATCTCCTGCTCTGTAACGTAACGTGAAAAGTCCGTTTACACTGGTCCTACTGTGTGTAGTGATGCAGTGACCTGCAGATGCACTCAGACTGCTGAAAGCTGTATTAGCTTTACTGTTTGAAGTCCCGCTATAATTACTGCATTATTAAACAGAGACAGAGGATAGATGGAAGGTGTCTTTGGGCTCTTTCATAAAGATGCTGTAGCTTAAGTACATTGCTAAGAAGGGAGACAATTAACATAAACACTGATGTATATTTTAATATGCAGAGTCCATGTTTTTGTTAAACTTTAAAAAGTGCCATAAAATGAGCCTAGTGCATCATTACATTTTAAACATCTGCATGCAGACTGTGTTTTTACAGAAAATAGTCTTAATGAATAAAGCTAAAATTCAAAATCAAGCTGTTCTACTTCAACATGCCCTCCCTGTTTTGCAGGCAATAAAAACATTCTTCATTCAGCAGCAGCATTTGCCCCATCATGAAGAGGTCTCTTCCTTTCCGGGGATGGGTTAGAGCTGCAAGCTTGGTCCTGTGTTTGACCCAGACTGTCCTGGCTATGGTCCTCACCAACTCCACAAGACTGGAGTCCATCCTGGACAAGTACAGGGATAAGGCTGAGGAATGGTGGAGGGCCAGGTCGAGAGGAAAGAGGGCCATCAGCGAGGGAGACATGCACCTCATTCTAGACTTGCACAACAAGCTGCGGGGTCAGGTCCACCCTCCTGCTTCCAACATGGAGTACATGGTAAGTCCTGAGGACAAAGCTGTCTATCATGTACTGTAGGTAAATCTTTTCACACTGGAATACAAACAGAATCCAGCCTTGCATACATTTCTGTTATTTGAAAATAATAAAGAGTAACGGTATTAGTTACGGACAGTTGGAGCTAAAGAGTCAGAATTCCTGGAGAGATTCTGTCATGCTAGAAACATGCAGAGCAAGTTCAGTCATATTGGTGAATTTATTAATTAACAAAAAGGGGAGAACAACTCATGGATAGTGTAAGCACATAAGGGCCAAAACACAGAAGAGCAGACCAAATAACGAGGCAAACAAATCCACAGGGTGCAGGCAAAATCCAAAATCCAAGTATCCAAATTAAATCCAATAACGCAGACACAGGAGACTGGCAAAATCCGAAGAGACAGGCAGGAACACTCGAAAAGAGACAAAGACAATCTGACAAATGAGAATGGGAAAACACTGACTTTAATATAGAGACAGGTGAGGATAACCAGGGACACAGGTGGAGCATATAAGGGCAGAATGATTAGACACAGGTGGAACACAATAGGGTGTAGCTCTCAAACAAGCAGGGAAACTGGGGACGCCAGTTAGCTAACCGCTAGAGCACAGCATGTACAAAAGCTGAGTCCTTGCCACAGCCGTCCAGGTTCCAGTCCGACCTGTTGCTCTTTGCTGCATTCAGGTAAACCGAAAACACACAAGCAAAGATACAAGGGTGTAGAATTAGAAAGGGGCCATAGTGACATGACCCTACCAATATCCAGCGACTCCTAAATTGTTCCTAGCAAAAATTTTTTAAATTACCACTGTTGTCTGTCAGTATCTAGTCAATGTAATGACAAATGAAAAACAGTGAGAGAATAACACATAACCAATAGGGGGAGTTGTAGTCACTACTAAAGTGTATTAGGCCAAAAATAATGGTAATCTGAGCTTTTGTGAATAAGTCATTTAACTCTGTGTCACTGCTGTTGCTGCGTCCCCCTCGCTTAAAGACATAATTGCTCTGTTTGGAACTGTTTCGTTCTTCTGTGGCATTATGTTCGCTAAATGTAAGGATGATGAAAATGATGTAATACTGAGTACATTAAGTGAGCACGCAAGGACGATCAAAAAGGTGTTTTACTGAATAAATTGAATGGGAGGATATAAGTTGGGTTGATGGGAGTTAAAAGATACTTAAAAATGTCCATAAAAAGGGAAAATTAGAATGCTTTGAATCATTGCACTGTTTGAGTAAAAACTGATAATTCATTCCTTTATAAAACAGGACAAAGTTAAAATACAATGATCTGTAGATCAGTAATCTATTGCTTTTCGGGTAAAAGAGGCTAAAAAGGTTAGTAGGATAAAAAGACAATCTATGTTTAAAATGTTTTTCTTATTTAACTTCTATATCAATTTGGGGAAATGCATCTTAAAAAACAATATGCAGTGTTTGATTGTTTACATAAGTTTAACTTTCTTTTTGACGTATAGTTTTAAGTACTAGTTTGTGATTGGAGGATCTGTTCGCGATTGCTCATGCCTCGTTCAGCCTGTGTACGGAACGTGTGGCTTACGTTCGTCCATTACAACATTGGACTTGACTGAGGCTACATCGTGTCCGTGTCGTATTTTCTATTTCCCCTTTTTCAGGGGCGTAACATAAACACGTCGGTTAGTTCATATCCTAAATGTCTTTTCCTAAAAAGTCAATACATACTGTTTAAATATGCAGAGTATGTAAGAATAGCTTCCACAAAGGGCTAGGGTTAGAACTATCTCATTTTCCATATCAAACTGAAAATCCTACGACTTACTAGCTGTATACTGTAATACAAGAAGAATGCAATTTCTTTAATTCCATCTTTTCATCTAGTGAGGATGCTGGTTTCTGCATGGGACATGTTGCTTTAGCCTCAGTCTTTTAGCACATTATCAAATATGTAGCAATCAAGTGCATAGTTAAGACCATTTTGCAGGATTATTGTTTTAAAATGAGTTTGCAAACATTAAAAAGTCAGTCGGAGACAATTGTTAGCTTGCTTAACTAGCTAACCATAAATCAGGATGAATAATCTAGATCATAGTGATTGTGCCCCCCGGTCAATATCTGGTGAGTCTTGCCAAATCAGGGATGATTGACACAAAACACACAAGTTTTTCTCAGGGGAAAGTATTTTTCTGACTCTGCCAGTTCAGCTCTGTCAGCTAAAGACAGCAATGTAGGGAAGGAAAGAACAAGATCTGTAAACCAAAGCCACCATCTGGCCAGCTCCAGCTCCTGACTGCTGCTTGCCCGCCCTCGCTGACCCTGGCCCATTTCCAGCTTTCACCCCCGCAGTGTTGTCCTGCCCTCTACCTCAACCATCCTGCCCTCCCTCCCTCCCTTCCTGCTATGCGTCTCTTTACTCAATCTATTTCTCCTCCTGCTGACTCTCTTTCTCCCTGCCTTGCTATTTTGCCTTCTCAATCTTCAGCTTCACAAGCTTTCCCTCAGGCTTTTCTTCACCCTCCTCCACTTCCACTCTCTCACCATCCATCACAGCTCACTCCAACCCTGGCCAAAGCAGATGTTATCTTTTATTTGATCCTCCACACATCTCATTTGGGGTGCCACAGTGGTGAATCTATTTCATACATGTCGAGCCTCACCGTCTGAAATGAGGGGCACTGAAGTGTAAATGTATGTTATGTACACTAATCCAGTGTTTCTTGAGCAAGGGATACTATTACTGATGATAATGATGTGGTAAGGCAGGGAACTGATGAGGGCAAAGTATTTAGTTTTGGTATATTGCAGGATTTGGAGGCCAAAGGGCTTGCACTTTCATTGCAGCTTTGACTTCTTAATTTCATACAAAAGCCATCAAGCAAATGGCCTAAACCACTGTTGCGTCTGTTAATCTAAAGCACGTCACTTCTTGCGCAGCAGATTTTCCTGAGAAATAGAGACCTCTATAAAGGTTCCCATAATCACAACCACTTTCTGTACCTTAGGTTGAATTACAAGCATTTAGGTTAAGCATTTTGCATACTTTGAATTCCAAAAGCAGAGGATGGCTTTTTGTTTTCTTCCTCAATGTTTTTCTTTTTGCAGAGATCTACCTTGAGCATTCACCCTAAATCTTCTGCTGTTAGACTGCACATCTTGCACGTAGCTCTGTAGCAGAGGTGGTCTGGCAGATGGCTTTAAACAGCTTTGTATTTTGGGAACTTAATGCTCTTTGGAATGCAAAAGGAGATTGGTCCTTATTACCATGACCTTTCTCCAAAGGCTGGCGGGCAGTCCATCTTCCTCTCTGCTGGATAATTGAGGGTGAAGAATAACAAGAACATGGAGAGAATAATGAGCTGGCAGAGATCAGTAGTATCCTCTGTAGATTGTTTGCAGTGTAAGCTTTGTGTTGAACTTGAATTTCATTATAGCCTTCAAAACTAATGACACATGGGCTGTGCAGGTGGGCAATATTGCCTTATAATACGGGTTAGGGGTTCAATATAGACTATATTTCCATTTGCTTTGTGAATTTCAGAAAGTTATAGAAATTGCCAGACGTAGCTCGATTTAATTTGACTTTTGGTTCAACTGATAGTTGGTTCAACTGATAGGATGAAGTGATTGTTGCCATTAAACTCCACATAGTATTGTTGGGCAGTTTTTAATTTTTGGCCCTCCGTTAAATGAATTTTCACTCAATCCTGCCTTCCTAGATCATATTTTATTGTACGTGTTGACGGTACCAGTAGTAATACACTTCCATCATTATTATATTTTAAAGTGATGTCTGCAGCCCACACTGAACTGTTGAGGTTGTTTTGAAAAAAAGATAATATGATAAGAATTCTACCTAAAAACTACAATATAATGATCATGGAAAAATACACTATCACATGGCAACCATCCAGGAAGTTAGAGCAGAAAATCACCTCAGTGTTGGTATCGCAGCCACAGCTGGATTGTGGCCGAAGAAATCAAGAGTCGAAATATCACTTCTCCAATCAGGCCTGAACAGTAAGCAGCACCACAGTGTGCACAGTGTGTGAGCCTCACCACACATATGGAACCCATTATGGTGGTCAATCAAAGCAGTTACAACTCCACACTAAAGCATTATCCTATTAGTTTTGATAGCCATGTGACAGACATAATGCAACCAAACAGTATGCCAACCGCAGAACACACTGTACCTATTCTTCTCCCTCACCAACAAAGTCAACAGTAAATTAACTTTGCAGCAACATTTGAATTTCTCAATGCTATACCCATGGTCTGCCTTCCTCCTTTGTTCAAAACAAGAGCTGTGTGAATAGTTTTCAGGTAATTTGACTTCAATTGAGATTAATTTTGTCAAGTTTTTACAGTAAAGATAACATCAAGCCCCCAAACAGAGACTCTCTGTTTTGGTCAGCTTTTTCTCTCTTAGTTTGTTCTATGAGACCAAAACTTACTGGAAACAAGCTATGAAACAACCACATTGAATAGTAGCACAAAGCTGCAAGTTGATGTGGTGGTGGCGATACCTCTGTTTCCCTTCACTCTCATGTATGTGTCTGTGTGTAAGGGAGTGAATGTGTGTGTTTAATGGGGGCGGCGTAGTTTTCACTATACTGTGTTAAATTTGCGACGGGCGTGCGTACAGCCACTGTAAAGCAGGTTCATCTTTCAGGTACTCTTTGCCTCAAGTATGTAAGATTACCTTCACATTAGATTCAGTGGAGTTTATGCTAGTTTCCCCAAAGAGGACGACGTGACACCTGCAAAATTGTACTTGTTACAATTAAAGCCACAACTACAGTAAGTGACCACTTAGCCAAATTAAATCATGAGGGTAATCCAAGGGGGGATTTTCAAGTCTGCAAACATATGTTGGAGGTAGAGCTGCTCTAAAATTGAATTTAACCTGGAACCCAAGAGAAAAATAATATTACTGAACCCGATGCTGTAGCTGCCAACTGAAAGAAAGAATATTAGCAACTTATCCTAGCAGACCTTCAGAGATTCAAAGTTCATCTTTCCAGAGGCAAATAACTTTTTAACCAAGAACCTCTGTGTTTTCTCTCTCTCTCTCTCTCTCTCTCTCTCTCTCTAAAGTGCAGCTCTGTCTCTACCTGTCACCTGTCACACTGGGCCAGGCTGTGTTTACTCAGTCTGTATGTTGTCAACGTTTTTCTTAGTTTAGGACATTTTATTGTGCTCAGGTAATTTGCCAATGTCAATTCTCTTTTTAGGGTCAGATAACATTGTAATTTACTTTGTGTTTTGGTTGTTTCTTTCCAGTATTCAATATATTTTTCTTTCTGCTTGTTGATAATTTGGTTTGGTCTGCTTGAGTTTGTGTTGCTGTCCTGAGGCTGTTGGGGACTTGTTACTGCAGAGAGCCTCAGGACCAGCTGGCTGAGGGGACTCTTCTCTGGTTTCAGCTCCTGGTATTTTAGGGCTTTGTGATGGTATGTCTGGGGGTTAACTGATTTTAAGTGAAAAATTTTAAAAAATTCAATTGATCTTTTGTGTATTTTTAGTAAGTAAGTTTAGGATTGGCCGAGCTCTGCTCTCCACAGGTTATTAGGTGTTTTTCTCTGCACCTGCAGGATGCTCTTACAGAACTCAGTATGGAAAGTTTCTATGATTGTTTTGTCCCATTTGTCAAATTCATTATTAAGTTTTGGCCCCCAGATTTCGCTACCATATAGAATTATTGGTTCTAGTACAAACTGGAAAACTTTAACCCAGATTTCAATTGGAATATAGATTTTAATGTTTCTTTTTATTGAATAGAAAGCTCTTCTTGCTTTGTCCCTCAGATCTTTCACAGCCATGTTGAGGCCAAGGTAAGTGTAGTTTTTTGTGTGTTATAATTTAGTTGTGTATAAATCGAAATTGTGTGTAACCTGATTTCTGTATTGTTTCTCAAAGATCATTATCTTAGTCTTTGCTGTGTTTGCTGTCAGGGCCCAGGTCTGACAGACTCTCTGCAGGACGTTAAGGTGCTGCTGCAAACCTTCTTTAGTAGGTGAAAGCAACACTAAGTCATCTGCATACAGCAGAGCTCTGATCACTGTGTCGTTCAGGATGAGGCCAGGTGATGTGGAACTCTCTAATTGGTTTGCAAATTCATTGATAGATTGAAGATAATTGGACTGAGATTGCATCCCTGCCTCACTCTCCGGCCCTTGGAGAAGAATGCTGTTTGTTTGTTTGCAATCTTTATGACACATTCACTTTTTGTATAGATGTTCTTAATCAAATCATATTTTTTTCGTCCAAACCCACTTTCAAGTAGCCTATAGAAAAGGCCCTCGTGCCAGATGGAATCAAAGGCTTTTTGGAAGTCAACAAAATAGGCATATACCTATCTTTTCTTAATATTTAATTCTTGATCAAATAAAGTCAGGATGGTAAATATATAGTCTGTTGTGCGGCAATTTGGTAAAAAAACAAATTGGCATTTATGCAGAATATTGTGGTCATCAAGAAAGTTGACAAGTCGTTTATTAATGATGTTGCAGAATATTTTTCCCACGTTACTGGATACACATATTCCTCTGTAGTTATTTGGGTCATATTTTTCTCCGGATTTATGAATTGGGGTTAAACCTTTGTTCCATATGTCTGGAAAAGTTCCAGTTGCTAAAATAGTATTAAATACTTTTAGTACAGCCAATCTGGTTTTATGATTTCTGAGTATTTGATCATTTCGTTGAGGACTCCATCAATACCAAAAGCCTTTTTATCTTTCAGCGACTGTATGACTTCTGTTAATTCTTGTTCTGTTACAGGGTTATCTAGAGGGTTTTGGTTGTTTTTTATTACCGCCTCCAGAGTTTTCCATTTTGTGAATATCTTGTACTGATCATCATTTTTTGTAATATTACTTTATAATTCTCTCTCTCTCTGTCTCTCTCTCTCTTTCTCTCTCTGTTGATGTATGTGCTCTCCAGGTATGGGATTATGAGTTAGAGAGGAGCGCAGAGCACTGGGCACATACATGCCGATGGGAACATGGACCGAGCCACATGTTAACACAAATAGGCCAAAACCTTGGAGCGCACTGGGGCAGGTGTGTATGTACAAAGTAGCGAAGGGAAGTGCGTCACTTAAATTTTATACAACAGTATTTTGATGTGAATAACAGTGTTTCTTACAATGTGCAAAATCCTTTTCAACATCAGCTTAATATCAAATGAATTTTAACCACAAAAAACCTGCCTTTTGTTAAGAATAATTTTGAGTTGTGAGGTCTGGAAACAATGTGGTTCTTCGTTTAAATTCAATGTATTCGTAGTGTTTTGTGTATCTTTAAAGCTGCTCTAATCAATATTTGTGGGATTGTGAAAATGTCTAATTAAAATTGTGGGTGTGTTCTGATTAAGCTTCTCAAACTGTGTAATTATTAACAGCAATGATGGGTGAGTTCCATTAAATGTCCCATAAAGCCATGTCAGTCAGCAAGTATGCACAATACCAGGAGAATGGAAATGGCTCATCTTAATTGATTGCAGCCCTGCTTAATGTTATCAATTACAACTGTTCTTTTCCAGCTTAGACGTGTTAAAATGTCTGCTGTGAAAAAGGTCTGTTGAAAACAAAAGACTTTTTGCCTTTATTGGTCCGTGGTAAGTTTTCTGTTGTTTTCCTCTGGAACAGCTGGACTGCTTTCCTCGTGGAAACTTCAACACGGCAGCTTAGCAGCCTGTGTATAGATGATACCAACAAATTAGATGATACTACATTTATTGACATGCCTTCAATGTATTTATTGTCATGTTGTTTTTTGGTAATATAGTGAAGAATACAGTATACAACATATTTTCTGTGACTTTAGGGATCGCCCCCCTACCTACCATGTCCAGGCCTGGTATGACGAAGTGAGGTACTACAGCTATCCATACTCTCAGGAGTGTAACCCACACTGCCCATTCAGATGTTCAGGACCAGTCTGTACTCACTACACTCAGGTAAGGGCTTTTTTATTCAATGCTTTGAAAGTATTTTCGGATGTTAGCTACATTAAATTTGAGAGAAATCTATTATGCATTATTAGTTTGAGTTATTCTGGCTGAGAAGACCTCTAAGAAGACACCCAAGCATTAGTAAATACACCTGTGTGGATGTACAGTGGGTTTAAGAAATATTTTTCCTTTCTGTCAGGTCAGTATGATAGAATTAAGGATGGTCCTGTCATGTAAAATCATGCTATACTGCAGATAGTACAATAGCAATTGACGACTGCTGCGTTTTGAAAATTCAACTACAAGCTCATATGTATTGTAATGTGAGATGACCACTGAACGCTTTAATTTCTTTGTGTATTTTAATTTTCAGTTGGTGTGGGCGACTAGCAATCGTATTGGCTGTGCTATCAATGTGTGTTACAACATGAACGTGTGGGGAATGATCTGGGCTAAAGCTGTCTATCTGGTCTGCAACTACTCTCCACCGTATGTTTTTGCTTTTTTAATACCTTGTGCTCCTCAAAATGACAGACATCATAACTAAATGTATTATTTTTTTTTTTTTACATGGTAATAACAAGAGATACGAACAAGACACATAATGAACAGTACTTAAAAGGACCACTGATTTTATACATCAGATTCTATTAACAGGTCTTTGGGAGTACTACTGCATATGTGAAAAAAGTTGTATAAAGCCTTTTGTACAGTAGTTGATAAAAAAAATCTGGGGTATCGAGTTAGAAACAAGTGAGCATACCTGACCTCTGTAGCCTGCTTCTTATCGCTACGTGAGGCTAGTGGCTTGGAGCTACATTAGCCATTACTACGACTCAAGATCTTCTACTTCAAGATCATAAAATAAATTGCCAAAAATACACACTAAAACTAATCAGGTATTTTGTGAGGTTTCTGTGGAGGACTGTTTAAACCAAAGAATACACAGTTTTGATTCGTTGTTAGACAAAGTAGAGACATGCCATAGATGAATGCAGTAACAAAAACATAGCAACAGGAATTCAAAACATCAGATTGTCTATCAAAATCCATGAACAGTGATTCATTGAAAACACCAAATCTCTGGTCCTTTTGTTAACTATGGCAATTGTTTTTTTCAGGGGCAACTGGTGGGGTCATGCGCCGTACAAATATGGAACTCCCTGTTCTGCCTGTCCAGCTAGCTATGGCGGAGGCTGCAGGGACAATCTCTGCTACAAAGGTGGGTTTGGGACATAGTTGTCGTTTTCTGTCATACCTCCTTACATACTTTTGTACCTTCCCAAAATTGTCGATTGTAGACCATCGAAATTTTCCTCACTATCCTGCCTTGATTTCTTCATGGCAAGATTGTTTTTTATGTGCCCAGTGTCGCATTTCCACATAATAAAATGATTGCCACATTTATTTTGACACAACCAAATCAACCAAAGAAAATGTTAAAAGCTAGGGAACAACACAATGGCAATGTGGTGCGCATGTTTTCAGATGGGGGTGTTGACAGGCGACCAGCTCCTGAGATTGAGGAGACCAACTACATTGAACCTGAAACGGAACCAGTAAGGGACAGGCAGCCCCAACCAAGGGCCCAGACACCAAAACCCTCGCCCAATGAAAACCTAGAGAGAAACCGAGTCAGCACAGAGCAGATGTGTAAGGACTGCTCCCATAATACTACACCACATCAGAATATACATTATTACATTATTACTATTTTTAAAATGAGGCTGTGAAAAGCTCTTGTTTGTTTCTTTTTAATTTTAGGCCAACAGGTCAATTGTGAGACTAAGCTGAGAGATCAGTGCAAGGGAACAACCTGTAACAGGTAAATGCTGAGGAATATGGTGGTGCTATGGTAAATGTTTGTACCAAGATGGATGGGAATTATCAGGACAGTTCCGACATTAGTGCATTATTATGCGCTTATGTTTCTCACTTTACTGTCGTTCCTGTCCATAGATATGAGTGTCCACCTGGCTGCCTTGACAGCCCTGGAAAAGTAGTTGGGACTGGATATTATGACATGGTAAGTGGTTACCAAGAACAGTTATATATTTATTATATTGTATGGTTTACTGTTTTATAGGACCATGTAATAAAGTAAGTCTTTCTTATTAGCTATACCTTGCTGTACGTTAACATTCATTGTCTTTTACTGCAGCAATCCAGTGTGTGTGGAGCTGCATTACACTTTGGTGTTATTGACAATGATGGAGGATGGCTGGATGTAACCAGACTGGGCAGGAAACAACATTTCACCAAGTCTTACAAGAATGGTATTCAATCAATTGGGTATGAATCAATCTCTGTATTTAGTTTTGATGAAAAAGTGTTGAGTGTAATACAGTTTGAATATATATTTATTTCCTTTATAGATGATGTTCAACTAATGATGCATGACTTTACAGCACAGACCATAACTTCATGTTATTTTTAAATTCACAGGAAAAACAGGAGCGCAAATTCCTTCAAAGTAGAGTCTGTGCCTGGTAAGCTGCATACACTCGTTTTTCACTTTGAGGATACAGATACAGTAACACATTGTTAGTATACAGAAAGACTGTAGGGTCATTATGCTGTGCCTTTTTCTCTCCTAGTCAAGGCAGTAACATGCGATACCAGCGTGGCGCTTTTCTGCCCTTTCAAGAAACCTGTACGACACTGTCCCAGGTAACCTTCTGTTCTTTATCACTGCCTAAATCTGCCTCCATATAGCTCTACCTTTAAGACAGTAAGAACATGCTGTAGTTCGTTCGTTGTAAGCACTAAAAATATCATATGACCTAAAGTGAGCTCTGGCTTTTTCTTCAGGTTGTATTGTCCCAGGAACTGTCTACGTGACAGTCAAGCCCGAGTCATTGGGACAAACTACTTCTCAGATGTGAGTTCTTGCATCAGTCATCTTAAATTTGCCATCAACGTCTTTCATTGCTATTATTGAACACGACAGACCTTTTTATTAGCAGATATTTGACCTTATCATAGCTATTAAAGCACATGTGTAATTAACAACATTGATGATGGCTTGATAACATGTCAATTCCCAAGTAAGCCATCCAATCAATGCTGCAAGCCAAACCAGCAAGCACAGTATCGGTGACTTTTAACAGTTTAACCCGAACGAAATCCAGCCTTAATTAATGTTCTTAATTACGCTCATGGTTTTCCCGTTATGACACTCTTATTTCCCCACATGGACCTTTTTCACAGCAAGCATTTTGATTTGTTATTGCAGGAAAAGCACAGGTGTAACAAATTAATGATGGCTCTGTTCCATACCGGTGAGCCAGAACGAACAATACCATGCCATGGAAGATAGTTATTGACACCCGTGCTTTTTGAGCTACAACAAAACTGTGACTCTATTTATTATGTCACCAAAAGTAGAGGGACAATTTTGATGTTTGTATGATGATGCCAAATGTCGGCACCAATCACCATCCAAACTCTGCATTCATTCTCTGGATAACAGGACAGATTCTTCTTAGGATTTTGTTCTTAAATGAATGATTTGATGTAACACCATGTCAACACAAATTGGCCTTTCCTCCAGAAATCCAGTATCTGCCGAGCAGCTATTCATGCTGGAGTGATCCAGAATGAGTCAGGAGGGTACCTTGATGTGATGCCTGTGGACAAAAGGAAGCAGTACAGTGGCAGTTATCAGAATGGCATCACCTCAGAGAGGTATTGTTCATAAGCAATATGAAGTACATATATATGAAAACTGGCAAACAGACAAGATTCTTCTTTATGTACATTTTATTTGATATCGACCTTGTTTGGAGTTCAAATTCTTACCTGCAGTAATATTAATATACATCCCCACATCAAAACCTGTCAGTGCTGTGAAAAACACCTGCATATACCACATCTCTGTTCTCTCCCTGCTCTTCCTCTTCCAGCCTTCTGAACCCAACAGGTGGAAAAGCCTTCAGAGTGTTTGCAGTCATCTGAAAAACCACTCTCAAAGGACAGAGTACCATCAAACATGGCCACTTCACGTCCAGCGAACCCACTCATTACCATCTTACAACCAATAATTACGTTCATTCCTGCAGTAAATAATTCAACCTTACAGCGTCTGACCCTAAAAGTGTAACATGACTTTATTCAAGGCTCCCCCTCTAAGTTTGGTCATGAGTGTGTCCAATAATAGCTTAAGGATTTTTGGTGAATGATGATCTCAGATGTCCTTTACCTAAATTTCTACAACTGACCATAATAATCAATTTGGGCTGCGATGCATTTTTTGCTGCCATGATTTCATGACATCATGTTTTTTAATACTTAAAAGTTAAATATACACCACCAGATGTAGCACCACTCCAAATGCTTCCCACAATTTCAAAACTCTAAGGTTAAACTGTCATATCAAAGGTTTTACCAAAGTAATTTAAGATATAGGATGCATCAGTTAGCACTTAGAGATACACCAGTTAAATAAGGAGCAGTCAGATACAGAGTCATAAAATATGTTTATACATTTTGTGGGACTATTATTTGGTCAGACAGATCAAGCTTAAATTATCTCCGTGGGCATTTGTTGCCCATCACACTTGTTTAATACACTGTCTTGTATATTGCTATGGAGGACCAAACCAGACGTAAAATCACAATTATCTTTCAACAACCAGGATTTCATTTTCTATTAGCAGAATTTATTATTTCACTGGGATTGTTTTCATGCGTGTGATCTGACCTTGTCTGCAGTACGTAAAACTATATATTTTCTCACGATTATACAAACTAAGGAGGCTTCAACCCGTCCCAGATTAGATTTTTGGTCTGGTTTGGGCCTCCATATATCACTTCTTTTCATTATAGTGGTAATATACAGTATAGCAAAAATGCAGGCAGTAAAATATAGATTGTATATTTTTGTACATAAAAATATTGTAAATAATATTGAACACTATATAACTGCTATAAAATGCTTGCTACTGTTGCCTTTTTAATTTACATTTCTAACACGCTGCCAGCCATACAAAGTCAAACAAGCAATAAGCAGTAGATGCTGAAACTAATTCTGCACGAAAGACATTTATTTGTCACTCAAGCTTTAATTTTTATAAGGGACAAATTCCACCATAATTTTAGTATATTAATTTTTTTGTAAATATTGTGTATGTAACATATTGTTTTATTTTATGCTGCATTTCCCAGCTTTTGTTTATAGATTTATATAAATGGATCCTGGCTGGCCAGGAATGTGCATGGCATGAATCACAATTAAAATACTTCAGTTGTTTCATTTTTGTGTTCTTTTTTGTATTCTTATTGTATCAAAAAGTAATTTTAATAAAATCAATAAACTATATTCTCTGTTCAGGATTAATATCTCAGAAAATACCTAACCTATATTCTGTAAAGCCCAAGTTACAGGCTTGACTCTGCTCCTCAGTTTATATTGTATTAAATTACTTGATTTCAGTTTTTGCCGACGTATGGTTGTAGACATATGGTTGAGTGGCCACACTATTTTAATATCAGTCCCTGCAGTGTCCATAAAACCTGAGGAATATGTGCATTGACATTTCAACAACGTCTCAAATTCAGCTGCGTATCAAACTTTTAAGTGAAATGTCTTCCTAGAAAACTGTGGGTGTTTCCAGGAACTTCAGGGAACACAGAGGAAGAGAAAACTGCTTGTTTCACATCCAGAGAGGAGATCTTATCTACCAGTTGGCTTTGCAGGTTTCAAGTGAAGGGTAAAAAAGTGGTCAGCAGTAAATGTCATTAGAGTTTACCAACTAACGTAAACACATAAACCATTCATCTCATGTCAGTCCAACATATGATTTAATATCATAATATCACTCAGTTCAGAAGTGCTGATTCTGAATTCAAGATTCACAACATTTTGCATTACAGGAATAAAAAAGTCTTAAGAAATGTCAGAGTACTGAAGTCCATTGAGGAAAATTAACACTTATAATGCCACCAGGCTGCCCTGCACTC
Organism: Micropterus salmoides; assembly: GCF_014851395.1. NCBI lineage: Eukaryota > Metazoa > Chordata > Actinopteri > Centrarchiformes > Centrarchidae > Micropterus > Micropterus salmoides. The sequence continues at coordinate 28,622,931 of NW_024040485.1, read as the reverse complement.
TGTGTTAAACCCTAACCCTTTCAAGTATTCCACCTCATTTTGGATCAACAAGATACTTAAACACTTACTTGTGTTTGTGTATGTCCCTGCAAAGTTTTATACCACTATTCAGTTCAGTGTCGGTGATGAGAGTTAACTGATGTTTAAGTGCTCAGGACCACTGGCTGTGCCAGCAGACGGACAGACAAAGGCCAACTTTGTGTTTTGTTGATCTTAATCTCCCAAACTTCCCAGCATGCATTTCCGTTCTTTCATCTGGACGGGCAAAGATGTGGCTCCAGCTAAAAAGTCCCCATCACTCATCCCTTAACACACATGAAATGCCACACACAGTCTTGGAGGAGTGCACACATCCACTTAAGGCAGACACAGAAAAAACACTCACAGTTACTTTGCAAAATGTTTAAATAAAGTAAACTGGGATTAACTGACTGAGAGGGGATAAAAAGGATATAAAAACAAAAATTAACATTTTTGTTTTGTCGTATATATACTGTATATATATTTGACCTGTTATATTGTACTAATATTGAAAATCTTTGACCATTTTCATCACTAAAAGATAGCCTATACTGGCCAGACTAGCCATCATATAAGATAAGTGACATGGTTCTGAATTATATATGACCCTTTTCCCTGAATGTATCACATCACAAAAAGAAACTATGAACCATGATTAAATATGCTAACTGAGTTTGTGCCAGGTCTCCTGGAGAAAAAGGCAAGCATCGTAGTGCTGTCAAAATTCACAGGACCCTGATGCAGAGGTGGCCATTGGCACAGGACCCCTGTGAACTTCTCCAGTCAGTTAGCCAGCCTGTCAGTCAGTCAGCCATCATGCCAGCAAATTAGAGGCTAATCCAAGTATTTAGAGTAGGCAGGCAGCACTACATCAGCATTAGATTCAGTTTTTACGTCATAGCGTATCTGTCAGTCAGACAGGCGGCCACCTACTTAGCCAAGTAGGCCATTATAGCACTAAAACAGGCTTTTCAGTCAGTCAACACTGTTGTCAATCAGGCAAAGGTATTACAGGGGTTTTCACGATACTGGTCTCTTACTTAAAGGAATAGTTTGACATTTTGGGAAATATATCTTGCAGAGAGTTGGATGGGAAGATCAATTTCCCTCTCATATCTGTATGTTAAATATGAAGCTGGTGCCAGAAGAAAGTTAGCTTAGCTTAGTAGATAGACTGGAAGCAGGGGGAAACAGCTAGCCTGGCTCTTTCCAAAGGTAAAAAACTACCAGCACCTTTAAAACTCCTGGAGTCTTGAAGGTGACTTCAAAACTCCAGGAGTCTTGAAGGTGACTTCAAAACTCCAGGTAGCCATTTCACACAACCTAAAATGCATCAGTGAAGGAAAGCAACAAAGTGCATTTACTACTATACTTAAATTAGAATTAGAGTTCATTTTTTAGTTCTGATCAATCCTATTAAGGCCAAATAACAGGTTGTATTTAAAATCATTTCTCAGTTCCCTAATTTACAACACCTATACAACAGACATACATTGAAAAGCAGTATAAAACAATGCATAACCCTTCCAAGCTGTTTCTGTCCTCTGTGAAACATGGCAGAGTATGCAGTTTTTGAAGGGGCCCAGGTGCACTGCTATAGGAATTCTGGCCCCACTGACAAGAAAGGAAACTTTGCCCCTTGACCATGGCATCTTTGAGTGCACCCCCCACGAGTTCGGGGACGTGCTCTCCGCTCCACTTCTCAGCAAGCCACTGCATACATTAAATGCTTCAGTAAATTGGCATCAGGGCCAAAACCTTCAATGTTCTACTTTAGTTCTATATTTTGCACTTATAGTTATAACTGTCATCTCACGATTCTTTAAATGATGCTCTTTACAGGCCTTGAACACATAATCTATAACATTTAGCTGTAGTATGTCTTTTCATAGCAAATGAATAACTAGTCATGGCTGGTATTTGTGTAAGTCTAACAACACTCTCCTGTGTTACCAGTTTTAGCAATAAAACCTTTTTGATTGTGTGTGTTGGTCAGTAAAATACAGAAATGTCAAGTTGACATAGCAATTATGAGGGTTTTTGAGATATGTATGAAATCTGGACACCGCTGGTCATGCCTGAAACACACTGGTGTGCGTGCATATGTGTGTGTGTGTGTGTGTGTGTGAATACACCTCTGTGGATGAATGTGTAGTTCTGCATGTGTCTGGCATGTGTAGAAGTGAGATACTTTCTAAATATGACTCGTGCAATCACTCTCATGCTTTATAGCTGGCTCTTAGGGCGGTTAACTCCTGGGCGGACACACACTGTGCATGTGGGCTAACAATCACTGCAGACAGGATGAGAAGTGATGTGTGTGTGCTGGTGTTTGAGTGTGTGGTTGCACTTCCCTCCACCACTCATAGATTTAGACTTTGCTATTATTTTAACATAGTTAGCAGCTGTGTTTTGGTGGCAAAACATGGTAATCATCTCCCCTTTGCTGGGATTTCTGTGGATTGAGGTGTATTTATAACTATGGATGGTTTCACTCTACTTTCTCATGACACAACACAGATCTGGAAACTTCTCAAAGTCACAAAATCATATTTGGTTAGACTCTGTTAGGCTCAGCACATTCACCCTAACAGAATCATTTAATGTACCTCATTCTGTTTGACTAGATCTCGAAGATTATTTTGAGTTTACTCATAAACATATAGGTTACTCAAATTTAAAGACAATATAGACATATTGATATAATGAGCCTGCAATTCATATAAATCAGTAGGTATCAGGTTGGTGCCAATTGAAGAAAAAGAAAAGTCAACCTGCTTGAGGAAAAAGTCAGTGTATCACCAAAGTCATTAGGATACACCATCTAGGAGCAATGAATGTCTGTAGAAACTTTTGTGCCAACCCATCTTGTAGATGTAAAGCTATTTCATAAGTTTAACTTTAACCTGCTGATGACGCTACATGAAAAGTCAAGGATCACCAAAATCATCAGGATTCATCCTCTAGGGGCCCTAAATGTCTGTGTAAGATGTTCTGCCAAATCCATCCAATAGCTGTCGAAACATTTCATTAAAAGAAATTCACTAAGCTTCATCATCTGGGGACCATGAATGTCTGTATACAATTTCATGGCAATCAGTTGACAAGGTATTTCTGCACCAAAGTGATGAACTAAACAACCAAATTGCAATCCACAGAGCCATGTCTCTAGCGTGGCTAGAAATTTGCAGAGCTATTGAGATAGAAATATGGAAAGGTATCGAAGCAGTTAAAGGGGCTAGTGTATTCACCAGCCTTAGTCTGAGTGCTTTGACCTCATGGGAATGCAGCACAATATGCATTTAGCTAAACCTGGTATAATATTGGCTTAAAATGGTCCATTATTTTCTGCTACCTTTCCATGCAGCACTTAAACTTAAATCTTTCCCAAACATAATTAGGCAATCTATTGATGGCAGAGCATTTCTATACCACGTTCCACTCCTGGGTAATAAATTACTGCACTCCATCAGAGAGGAACCATTAAAATATATTCACTGAGCCTGAAATAAACACAAGTTATGTTTTCGTCTATAGGTTTTTGTTCCTGATTTACAGATTGTATTGCTTTGTTGTATGAATGTTTTTATATATTTTTACATTTGCTGTTACGCTGCCTCTCTCTGCTGTTACTGTCCTGCGACTGGATTAGCTTGCTGAACTAAATCCTACCTCCTTTTTTTTCACTGAAGATACTAAATTACAGCACTGCCTTATTCTTCAGTGACAAACCACTCAAAGTGGACAATTATCCAGGGCTAAATAAAATAATCTCATGTTCTACAGCCCTAAACGCACAGACCAGGCACCTTCCATGGCCTACGGGCGGTTCCAGAAGGAAACAGGGTTACTGCCGAATAATGCTTTTCTCACTCTACCAGTTAGTGCGTGATGACAGATGACAGAAATATATCCAAGACAGATATCTCTCTCTGTTTCTAAACTCCCTTAAGAAACACTTCTACTGGACTGCATACAGTTAACGGTCAGGGTTCAATGCAGTATCTTCAAAACCTGCCGTGCTTGTTCTTATTCTTTTCAGCCGTGTGCAGTCCTTTCCTATGACACTTTATAATACCGATCTGAAAAATCTGAGGTGAATAATTACAGATGTAATAAACGTTTGACAGATTGACAGATTGAGGTGGGAAATGTTTTAATTTCTGAATTGCGCTCCCACATGGTTGGTGTTTTGTCATAGTGACGCTTGTTCGTAGAACTTCAGTGAACATTTTATTCATACTCCATATACTCCTCATATCTCATTTTCCACCAATAGTTTTCCTCTGCCTCAATCCTTCATCTCCTATACCACTTAGCTAAGTTTTTCTCCTCTATCCATCCCATGATTCAAGATGAGTGATCTGTGTATGTTTTATTTCAAGTAGTGTCACGACCTCCTGACCGTGACCCTGGCTGGTGACACAGTGTGTGCTTGGTGGGTTTTGTTTTTGTCTGTCTGTGTTTCTTTTTGATGCTCTTCTGGAGTTGGTGGGCGTGGTCTCCGGCACCTCGGTATGGTCATTTACCCATCAGGCACCTGCTCTGCATTCCACAATCACCGCACACTATTTAGACCCGGCCAGATCTCCATTCCTTGCCGGATTATTGTGTCCTCAGAGTACGCCACACACCAGCCTATTGTTCCAGTCTAGTTTAATTCAGTGTTTGCTTACCTGCCTTCTAATTGCAATCTTTTCCTCTGTCTTCAGGAATTCATTCCTGCCCCCCAGTCCGTCCGCACGGCCACCCGATCCCCCCTCCTCGCCTCTCCAGCCAGTTCCCCCACATCTCCCTCTCCAAACGGAACCTGGACCCAGCCGATCCCCCCTCTTCCCCACCATTCCAGTCAGTCAGTACAAGTACAAATAAAACCCTTTAACTTTCACCAAAGACTCCAGTGTGCTTCTGGGTACTGTTTCACAGTTCTGACAAGAAGCTTCCATAAAGAAGATCGTTGACATTACTTCACCCGTGAAGATTGTACTGCTTGTTTCATCAAAAACTTTCTTCTTTTTTTTTGCAGCTTGAAAGCATTTTCAGGATTGTGAATTTTGGCTTCACCAGGGCTCCGCACCTCATACACGCCAAACACACTCACACACAAAATATGATCCCAAACTCAAATTATGGGCTTGGCAGCTCTCCTTCTCCTCCTGTTTTGTTGGTAACCCACATGCAGACCTCCAGTGCCAGCAGAGTGTGGCAGAGGGTCACTGTTTCCCACAGTCCCACAAGATTCACAGACTTTCGTCTTACCCCCTGAACCTCTGCTGTTGGTCCCCACCACCTTAGAAATTCCCGATGAAATTTTCCACTTGTACCAAAAATAGTTGTTTGACTGCTGGCCACGCTTGCCTGGTGCCCCCCTGTCGCTCACGGCAGGCTGAGTACACACGTCAACAACAACGACTATTTTCATCTTAATAGTTTTGAAATTCATTCATTTGTTGTTTTGGTTTATCCACTATGACGAAAGAACATCCAGTTTTTGCTGAGGATGTGTGTGTGAATAGGATCGAGAGCGAGGAGAGAAAGCGGGAGACGAAATAAACAAAAATACTACTGGGTGTTCTGGGCATTGCTGTATGAAGAGTGGGCATATCCCTAAAAAAGATGAGGGTAGGGACAAGGTAGCTACTGTAAATGATCTTCAATGCTACTACACAGTATACTACTTGTCCAAAATACCCATATTTGTACATGAAAAGCTAAAATTGTAAAATAATATGGTTTAAGGATTATATGCCCACACTGGTGTCCTTATAGCACTGTTCACAAAACTACACTCTTAAAAATGCTCCTATAAAAAGGTTCAATAAGGAACCCAAAATAAAAGAATCTTTTCAGGTTAAATGTTTTGTGTAGTGTCACAACCTGGCTCAACAGTAAGTGACAAAAGGGGAAACCACACAATCGGAAAAGAATACATATTTTAATAAGTAAATTAAGCAAAATATACAATTATAGGTGTTTGTCAGGTCAGTATGTATGCAGTGTATTTGTGAGCGGAGTGTATGGATTCAACACTATGAAACACTTGGCAGGCCAAGAGAACAGAAAGAGAAGAGACAGACAAATCATCAAGCAGGATCCTTTATAGCTACCTGAGCCCCGCTTGCTCAGGTGTGTTGCATCTCACACCAACGAACCTGGATTAAGCCTAGTTTACACGATTTTAAGCCTGACTTGCCTGTCGTTGACCTCGGTGACAGTCGGGCTGTGTGAACAACTCAAGGACGCATCAAAACGACTCCCCGACTCGACATCCACATCCAGCCAATAAGAGCAGGCAGCTGTAGCACAGACAATCCCTGCTACCTGAGAGAGCTAATGCATTCTTGCACACAGATTTTTTGTCTATATAATTGGTATCTTTATAATAACAAACAACAGCTGTTTTGTGTGTAGGTTCGTGTCATTTCCCGCTTCACATTTCCCGTGTGTTTTCTTGACAAAATGTGGTTTGGAGACCAGCGTCGGGGGACAGATTCGTTGTCAGCTCAGGTAATGTGTGACTTCGTGTCACCGATCAGTTACGTAGTGTGAACGCCACGATTGTGGCCAAGTTGTGTTGTCTGAACAGCACGGCCATCGTCTGACGCTGAAAGTCGTGTAGTCTGAATGAGCCTTTAAAGAGACAGAACACAGCAAGATACAAAGAACAAGAGAGGGTCCAAACCTGGGGCCCTCACAAGAAAACAGATCCTTTTCTGTTTAAGAAGTTTCCTGACTTGTTGGTGGAGAGCCACAAGGCTGAACTGACCAGTCTGAAAAATATAACTTTTTGCGCAAACCCAGGCTAGAAGCCCTCTTTTATGTTTTAATCTTTAAAAAAAAAATAATTTTTTACTGCACTTGAAAGAAGAATGTTAACACAAGATTTGTGCACAAATCAAATTATACTGCAACATGTCAGTTAGCTGTCAGTTAAGTGTTAGTTTAGGATAACTGTTCGATAGCCATTTAGCTAAAATGCTACCTCACAAAATGTCACGCTTCCTGTAACATTAATGCAGTCTAACTAGGTAGGTCACCAACCAGCACACAGAGAAATGGCACCACAGGTAGGCCCTCTCTAAGTTTTTTTCAATAAAGTATAGCTTTGCTAACGTGAATGCGAGCTAACATTATTATTATTAAGTTGAGGTATATTTAACTAATGCTGCTTAAAAGAAAGTGGCTTGAGAACTTGAAAACGGTTAAAATTGAAGAGCATGTTCAATTTATTATTTATTAATTGCACTTAGATTATTAATATTTTATTTGTGTGTGCCTATGTGTCATTGCTGTTCAAAGCGATTTCGATTACTTCAAAAGGTTTTTGTTTAGAGCTCTAAGCGTCATTCTAAACAACCATAATGAATAATAATTCATGTAGAACAACTTGTCTTAACAGGTATCTTAATAAAGCACTGCAATTCATTTACTATTAGTATTCATGATTGGAAATTGGATTTTCAGATCAGATAATTACAGAAATTAGGAGACTGTCCGACAGCACAGTACAGGCACTTGAAATGTATCCCCCATGTGATGACACAAGAGGTCGTCATAAACCATCCAGTATGTTTGCGCAGTAACCTGGTTTTGGAGTGGGGGAGTCAGTAAACAGGTAAAATGCTACAAATAGAATCTAGCCACTTAAGAATATAGTCTTGAGGGAAGGCAGCCTGCTCCCTGGTCTGCGTCAGCACTGACCTTTTTGCTGTTTGCTAAAGGGATTTGATTTCACCTCTAACTCTCTCACTTTCCCTTTTTTCAACATTCACACTTGAGCTACCTGAGCAGTATAAAATGGCAGTTTTGTCCATGCAGGAGAAGCTGTGGTAGTTCAGCCATGAGCCAAGTGATATCACACCAACGATAAGCTGATTCCAGCAAAGAAATGTTTGGCATTTTTAAGCAAGGTGGTTGGAGGTTTTTGCATTGTGCCAAACACCACTATAATATTACATACTTGCAAATATACTTGCATTTCCACATACATTTCACAGGGAGGTCAGGGCCAGCACAAAATAGTGATTGGGTGCCTTGCAGAAGGAAAGTTCAACAGATACTTGTTACAAGTTCTCAAACCACTGAAAAATGTATCTGTTTATTACTACCTCCTGCTGTGAACCATTGCTAAAACCTATTTGCAGTCATTCCCCCACTGGTTGCTTACAAACTATGAATATCTTTCCATGTAAGTTGGACATTGACTGAACATTTCTTTCTACTATTCATCTTGAAATGGGAAATGTTTAGAACTTGTGAACCTACAGCGCCCTCTGCTGGCCTTACAGGGGCAGACTAATAGGGCTCAACAAGAATGAAAACTGAATGCAGACTTCAGCTCATCTCTCTATTGCCTTTTACAGAGCTGGTAAAAAAAACAATATGCACTGCTCCATTTAACACCACTTTCTAAACAAGGCAGAACAAATAGTAGTTTTCTTTTGTGGTCTTTGTGGCTTGGAGATGATCTCATATTAGACTAGAAGAGGTTTCTGCAGGTTAAACATCAGCCATGTTTTCTTCCACTACTGTACAACTCAGTTCTGTCCATTAGTCTCTATATTTCATGGCACACTATATTTCTTATTAAATATTAAATGGTTCAGCAGTTTTGAAATAGGCCTCGGGACAAAGACATCTGGTCAAACAGCTGGGCAGCCTGGATTTTAAAGATGCATGAGATGGTTTGCTACATTCCCATTTTTTTAGGATCACTCTATGCATATGACTGTGGTTCAGTTTAGTTGATCATCATATGATGCAGGTTTAAACTATGTCGTGATTCTTCTGCCAAAGAAACAGGGGCATAGACAAAATCACTAAAGAAAGTCACGTGAAGCATTAAGTCAGCAGGGAGTTTTCACCGCTCCAAAGTAAAGTAAGCGTCACGGACTGAGGAAAGCAACACTCTAAATTTTGAGCCAAGCAAATACTACTACAAATAATAATAATAACTTTTATTTGTTAGTATTCCCAAAGTGCTTTATAGTATACCATTAAAAACACAATAGAAACAAAAATACAGAAAAGATAAAGTTATAAAATAGAATAAAGATTAAATAAAAAGGCAGCAAAATTAAAGTAGTAAAAATTACAGTAGAAGGAGATAATGATGTACTACATTAACTAAATACTTGCCTGAACAAGTAGGTCTTCTCTCTCTCAGACACACACACACACACACACACACACAAAGCCAATCCTCTGTAAGGTATACAAAGAGACTGGAAACTGAACAATCAATCAAAGTAAATATGCAGGGATGTGACTGTTGACACTGGAAAATAATTGTTGTGGTTATGCCCCATTAAATTACTGTCTTTGTTTGCTTTCACAGATGTGTCATAATTAAGTAATTTAATTTGGGGTGTTGCTATCACTAGTTTAACACTGAAGTAAAGCTCAGAACTACAAAATACAGCATTTTAATAATGAAATTATTCTGTAGTATTTAAGGGACGTTTTAGATAAACCATTCAAAACTAAGAAACAATAATATAGACTATTAGAGTATCATAAACTAAGCAAAGCTAAGGCTATGGTCTTACTAAGCTTAAATACATACAGTATGTTGCAGGCAATGAAAAGCTAAACAAAGCTAAAAATAAAGTGAGAGTTGGGAAGATAAGCCAGGGAAGCAGTGAGCAACAACAACAACAACAACTTGTTTGTTAACATAGCCACCTTTTTTGGATAAAAAAAATCTATGGCACACAAGGGGTGTGGAAAAAGTAACACGTGGCTTCTGGCTAAGGATTACTACCTACAGAAGAACCGAGCAGTTTCCTGTTGATACTTCCTTGCACCTCGAAGTATAATAGCACAGTCGTGACATGACATACTGCATATTGGAACCATTTTATAAAAAGTAGAATTCACATTATTTCCTGGGTTATTACTTTTCTACAAACCAGTTTAAAAAAGCTTTAAAAAAAGCTGGGTGCTTTCCGGGTGCTGGATGTGATGTTCCCCCAGCCTCACCTGCTGACTCCTGTCAGTCTGATCCACTGATAGGTGGAGGCCGGCACAGTGAGCTGGGTGGGTTTGGTGCTGAGGATGTCCGGGATGATGGTGTTGAACGCTGAGCTGAAGTCCACGAACAGGATCCTTGCATGTGTCCCTGGAGAGTTGAGGTATTGCAGGATGTAAAGTGCAATGTATACATCTGCGTCAAATTGACGGAGTAGCCTCAGCGTAGCCCCCTGCAGTCCCAAGTTGACTCGTAGGTCCATCTTTTCACACTCTTTACAACAGGGCGTTCCTTAATGTAGCGTAGCAGTGGTCCAGTGTGTTAGTGTCCCTGCTGGGACAATTACCATGCTGTCTGTACTTTGGGAGTTCATGGCTGAGGTTTGCTCTGTTGAAGTCACTGAGACTGAGACACTGAGAACTGTTTTTTCTCCACGTTAGTTATCTGGTCGGCCAGGTGTAGTAACGCCTAACTAACACAAGCCTGAACAGGGGCGGACTGGGACAAAAATTCAGCCCTGGCACTGTAGCCACGCCAGCCCACTTTACCACGTATCCCCACGAACACACATTCACTACTTAGGCTATATTTGTTTACAGATGGTGAAATAATATACGCAGTAGGCCTACTGTATGCAACAGCAAGTGCGTCACTTTGTGTTGAAAACAGCTGGTGACATAAGGTCTGAACATAGGTGTGATGAAAGACTTCGGTCACGAGAACAAGACGAGAAGATATTTTAACACTATTTTGAATAAGTATTTGATGATAAAATGTATGAGTGGGGGGTCTGGGGGTCCTCCCCCAGAAGATTGTGAGCATTAAACACTTCTGGAGACATTTTCTGCACCAATTTATGGAGTAAATATCTTTATTTATATGAATGGCAGCACAAAATTCAGCAGGTGACAACTCAAAATATAACAATAAAATGGAATATAATGCAGTAAATTCAGTAGCTTTTTTTGTTGTAGTAGTAATTTTCTTGGAAAATGCACATTTGTTTCTTCTATATTTAAATTGCATTGCATGTTTTCTTATTGTGAAAATAAACAAAGCATTTTCATTTGTGTCCAGGGCTTTCTGGCTGTACCGATTCCAGCAACATCCATGAGCACAGTAGCCTATAAAACATTGCATGTTTTCTCACACACTGCTCTCAACATTGGAATACACATGAATAAAAATATTACTGTGCTATAGCCTACTTTGAGATAAATGCCCCAACTCTAAGAAAATGTAGCATAAGAGTGCCAATAAAATCCCCACAAACTGAAAACAATTCATGTTTACTTGTGTCCACTTTTATTTAAAGATCCGTCCTTTCCCCCTGTGAGTGTCCTTTGTAATCTATGTTGCTCTGAATACAGAGGAAAGTTAGTGTCCAAGGCTTTCAAGGTGTTTCCTTTGCTGGCACAATGCATGTGAGCATGTGGTGCCATTGTGAACTGAACATGAGCTCTTCACTGCTACCCATAATGCACTGTGGAAAAGGTAACACCCATTCTGTTTACTTGGAGAAAGCCAGAGACGGAAAACTACCAGCCTGAAGAGAGGAGAGGAAACAAATCCACTGCCAAAAAAACAGAAAAGAAGAGAGTTGGTGCCGATTGTCCTCGTTAGACGTGAGCCAGTTGTTTTTTTCCCCAGTAAACGTGGATTTTTATAGATACTTTGGACACTTTGGAGTTTGTTTCTCTACCTTTTGGCATTAACAAGGTGTGAGTGAGAAAAGTGGGACGGTCAAAGTAATGGGAAGAGCTGCAGTGTTCTCCATGTATGGACTCCAACTCTGTTCATATGGTAAATAGAGGGTTACATGGAGCAGTAGTCTTGGAGCAGTGGGGGGAAAAGGGAGGGAAAGGAACAAGGAGAGAGAGAGTGAAGAGATACACTACAGGACTTTGGCCTGCTTCATGTGCAGGAGGCAGGACTTTCACACTGAGTTTAGAGGATACTGGATCACACTACAAAGAGAGAGGAAACAAAAGAGTTGTAGTGAGTGCTATGCTGTGAATGAACTGAAGTCCTAGTTTTCTTCAATGGGGTTTTCCAGTCTTTCACTTGACTACCTTTGATTTTTCTTTCACTTCCCTGTGGGTCTGAAAGTTCACCTAGTGCCTTCCTGGCTGTCATCACCACTTCATACTTTTGTTTCCGGATAATTGAAAAGCCAAGATGCCCACCAACTTCACTGTGGTGCCAGTGGAGGATGCAGAGGATGGCGGCACTGGTACATCTGCAGCTGGAGGCAGCAAACCTGCCAGTTTGGGCAACATTTTTGGGGAGGAAGATGATGAGGACAACTTACAAGAACACCATTCAGGTAGGAATACGGAGCGGGACAAAGCCTCTTCTTTGGCTTGTAGACATGCTCTATTCATAAATGTAGGGAAGTCCGTTTTCAGTTCCCTCTTATTACTGTTAAGGTCATGAGGAGCCTTTACCAACATGCATTAGGTGTTAAAATGTCTAACTCTGATAAACTGTATGCGTCAGATACATGTTATGGCAGGCACATTCTGTACACACATACGTACAAACACACACACACACACACACACACACACACACAAACACAGTGTTTAAAATGTGAGGCTGTTTAACTAGCTAGAACTTGCAGGGAAGCTTGATGGTGTGGTAGGAAGGTGGGATTTAAGTCTGTGCAATCCTGGTTGATGGTTGGGGCTGTTTGCTTTATCATGGCTGCAGGCAGTGTTGGGAAGGTTGCTTTGGAAATGTAATGGCTTACAACTTAAGTTACCCTATTTAAAATGTAATAGAAGAGTAAGTATTTCAATTAATTAAAAGTAATGTAACTTCCTACATTTAATTATTTATTACTTTTCTAAATTTCTAATGATTTATTTTACTTGTTAACCATTTGCAAAAGACAGCTTGAGAGGCTATTTAAGTGTCAGACGGGTGGCGCTGCAAATTCAAACATTAATCAATCAAAAGCATCAGAACAGCATCAAACTTTCCTTAATGGCTGTGACTGGAAATAGCAAAAGGAAGACTTTGTGCACATGAAGAACATGCAAAGCAACAAAATGAATATTAGTCAACACATAGCAGAGCTTTTTACAGAAAATATTCAGATGGAACCAACAATGTAGGCTAATCGGGAACATATGCATATGTAACTGTAATTTAATTACACTTTTTTTCCCCCAAGGAACTGTAATGAATTACAGTTACATTTATTTTGTTATTAAATAATGTAACTGTAAATGTAAATTACATGTAACTAGTTACTCCCCAACACTGAGTGCAGGGATGTAAGTGTTTTGGCTGGCAAACTATGTGACACAGGTACCAAGGTAGAAATGTTAAAATATCTTAATTTCATACTTTTCAAGGCTGATTCTTTTACATTCAAACATTATTGCAATAGAACCTATTGTACATAACATCTAAAATGCATGTATGGTTTGTCAATTTTAACTTGGTTGCCTAAGAAAATAAATTTGAAGGTGTTTATCTACAAACTATCTTATATGAATTACACTTATCTCTGTTTTTCTACATGTCTATCTGTCTACAATTAATATTTATAATTAGAAGATAATGAGTTAATTAACAGTTCGATACATTTAAATATGTGCTACTTAAAGTTAGCACCTTGTGAGGCAACTTTTTACAAACACTGGTATCACTCAAACTTCTGATGAACCCTTGCAGATCTAATGGTTATTTTGTGCTATGGGACAGTGAAATAAAGGCTGTCCAAAAGCACCTTCTCTAGTACATTCATTCACTACTTCCTATATAACAAACACTCATTCTAATGAGCAGTAAATATACATTTCAGACAATAACGAATCATCGTCATTTTGCGATGACAAATGTAGATCATTTATAATATAATTTGTGGTGTTGAGTTGCAGTAATTCTTGTGTCTTTAATATAAAATGCAACACCTTTTGGGATTGTTGTCATTTTAGTTGACTTTTCCCCCTTCAATTGGGAGGAATTGGGAGGCACACTAGTAGCATTTAGACTTTAAAACCCCTGTTGTATACAGCTGGCGATGGTGGAAGGTGCTGAGCAGCTGAGGTGTAGACTCTGAGTTGGATGTGGACTGCTTCTCTCACTTCTCCTTATTCTTCTTCCTTTAACTGAGGAAGTGGCAAATTATTTTCCTGCCCCAAGTGCCTGTTTTTTTCTCTGGAAGCGAGACTTCAGGCTCCTCCTCCTGCTCCTCTAGCTGGGCTGGGTTTGACTGGCTTGACTGCCATCTTCCTCAGCCGTATGCATGGTGGCAAGCTTGAGGTTGGCTGTCGTCAGTTCCTTCAGTCTTGTTTTCAGGCCCTCCAACTCATGACGCAGGGCATCCTGCTAATCCCTCAGCCCCTGCATCAGCTCCTGATCCTCTCTCAACTTTTCAGCTTGAGATTTTTTTTTTCTGCCTCAATTTGTTGCTCTTTGTTGCTTCATACTCTTTATGGAGCTTGTTGGTCAGATACTCTCTACCCTTCTGTCACAAACCATCTCCAGTCAGAGCATGGGATAAAACATAAAATGACTGACAGGTTGAACACAGCCACACTGCCACACAAAATGTAGCTTTTGATTTACATTATTGATATTAAATGTACTAAAAACATAACGTAAATTGTTTTATAAACTTACAAGATGCTTATTGATCATTCAACTTCTTATCACTGCTGACTCATGATTTATCATTTTCTACAATCACCCTCTTCTGGCCTCCTGGTTCTGACAGAGTCCTGGTGCCACAGCATCACAGGTTTTGTGGGATCAACATTTTTTATACAGCCTATGGATCATTCTCCTTGATCTCTGGGGAGGACAGCAGAACATTCGAAGATGTGACAGCATATCAGACACTGACTGGGTGCCAACTACCCAGCTAAAAGCTAAAAACACTCCTAGTACAACGAATTTTGTAATTAGCTCATCAAACTAGCAGCTTTCACGCTGCCTTATTTCACGGGGGTATTGCGCCAATCTGCCGGCTTGCTGCACTTTATGAAAGGTATGGAGCATATTTTATCCACCTCTGAGCAGGGAAAGTTGGTGACCGAGACAGAAAGACGGAATATGACCAATATGACACCTACCAATAGTTAAGGGTCAGGATAGTACTAACAAATAAAGCATGAACGAGAGATGTAAAACTATGAGGAAGTGCAAAACATGGGAAGAGGTGTTATGGTTGGAAAATTCTTTGTGTTAGTCTGCTAGTGTTGGAAAACAAACCAGCCTCCAGTGGCAGCTGATATGGGTAGAACAGGGTCCGGCCCTTATTTATATACAGGATGTTTGTTGAGTATTTTGTATTTTGGGTGTTTGGAGTGTTTGGAGGCTCACCAGACAGTTTGAATGTCATTCAAAAAGCACACGCACAACAGATTTTACAGAAACAAATGCCAAAGGTGATATGTTTATTTCAGGCAACCCCTTTCACTTACACATAATCATTTAATTAATTATTAATACAAAAATACTGATTACCGCAGCTTTAATTTTAGTTAGTGCAGCTTTAAGGTTTAAAGTAACCATGTCCAGAAATTAGATTCAAGTAAGCAGTCCCGCCATTTTACAATGAATGAAATACTAGGATAGGAAAGAGGTAAGAAATGACAGATCCTACTATAGGTGTCATTTATACTGGCGACGCTGGGGACATGTTCCCACCACTTTTTGAAATGGCAGATGTTGTCCCCGTGACTTTTTGAAAGCATTTGTTAAAAATGTTCTAAAAAAAAACCTACAAGAAATGTTAATTGACAAATGAAAATGCTTTGTGAAAGGTTTATTTGCACAATAAGACAACCTGCAATGCAATGTAAATATAAAAGAAACATCTGCGTTGTCCAAAAAAAGTAATTTAAGCTAAGAAAATAAGAATAAGCCACCGATTACTGCATTATATTCTTTAAATAATTTAATGTTTCCTTCAATATAAATAAAGACATTTCCACCATAAATTGGTGCAGAAAATGTCTCCAGAATGCAAAAAACAAATATTTTTCTTAATAGTATGAAAACATATTCTTGTCTTGTTCTCGTGACTCCAATATCCTACTATTCAAGTGTTGACAAACAGTAAATCAGTATGTTCTGTGTTCAGGCAGTTTCAATATGAGTTTATAACCTGTAGGAATATTGCAGGCTAGACCTTTGGTTCCAGCAGTGAGGTGTTCCCATTTGTTGTAATTGCTGATAGATTTCAGCGTGTGCGTATGTGTGAAAAGTGTTTTACCCCACCACCCCCCACCCCCTTGAGTCTGCGTCATGCATTTTGGTCTGTGTTTACATTCCACCACTGGGCCAACGTGCAGAGCGCACAGTGTATGATACTGGGACCAGATACTGTGTGTGGAACAAACAAAACCAGGCTCCCTCCTCTTACTGGTATTTATGGTTGCTCATAGCTCTTTAATTTACTGATGCTTACAGTTATTGTCCATGGCGACTTCAACAAAGAAAATCTCAGCCATGAACTGACTAGCTACAGACAGTTTATTAAATGTCTGACCAGGGAGGAGAACATTCTGGATCACTGTTACACTACAGTAAGCAGTGGGGACAGGGACAGGTTTATGGAGTCAAAGTACAGGTTTAGAAAGGCGGTGCGAGAAGCTAAACGACTGTACTCAGAGACTACAATACCAGTTCCCTGCCAACAACAGCACTCCTGTCTGGAGAGGCTTCAGATAATGATAAAAAGTCCCCCAGCCCATTAACGACATGACTGGTCAACAAGCTGAACCAGTTTTACTGTCTCTTTGAAAGACAATGACACAGTCCCGACACCATCCCCCATGACTCCACCGATCAGCCCCACAGAGCCAACAGGTCTAGAGACAATGCAGTAAACATGGCCCTTCACCTCATCTTCCAGCACCTGGATTCCTCAGGAACCTATGCCAGGATCCTGTTTGTGGATTTTAGCTCCGCCTTCAAAACCATCATCCCGGCTCTGCCGCAGGACAAGCTCAGCATGCCTGACTCCACCTGCAGGTGGATCACAGACTTCCTTTCCAACAAGAGGAAGCATGTGAAGATGGGAAAACACGTCTCTGTCTCTCAGATTTCCTTTTCCCTCTGCTATTCACCCTGTACACCCACAGTTGCACCCCCAGCCACCAGTCCTTCCAGCTGGTACCAAGATGGTTTATTGACCATCTGGTGTCCTGGTGCAGCCAGAACAACCTGGAGCTCAGGTCTCTTACGACAATGGGGATGGTACTGGACTTCAGAACCCACCCCATCACCCTGTATGACTCTGCTTCCTGGGCACTATTATCACCCAGACACCTCATCTCCTCCATCACTATCTGGTACGCTGCTGCCACCGCAACCAAGGCAGACTACAGTGTGCTACGGTGTGAAAACTCAGTGTTCGCCTACTTGTTGGTCAGTCCCAAATGTTTGTATTTTGTAATGTGGATAACTTTCTTCCCAGATGAACATAGTGGCGAAATCTATTCCTACTTTGGTACCTGTTACATAAACAGATAGGATTAATCTGCAAAATTAGCGGTCTGGTGGTTTGCATGAACAAGGTGGCCTGGGATGTAGTTGATGGAGTCAAATTCCCAGCCTGAATTACTGTGCCCATGAAGGCTTTAATTGTGTTGTATTCATCAACTTAGTGTACAAAGACAGGGCTGGCAGCATAGTAGCTGTCACGCACAGGTGGAGATAAGCAGTGTGGGCCAACTTTCTAAATTCCCCAGATTTTTTTTCCATCAGGACAATCTCCTCCGGAACTGCAGAAGAGATACAACTGTTTACACAGGCTCAGTAGCTCAGTTTATCATGAGTAAACTGAACTTGATGTGAAAAATAAATATACAGACAAAAATTTCCACATTGTGAGTGACAGACCAAACTATCCATTTAATGCGAGTGCTGTATACTATCATAAATTCCCGTGTTAATGGCAGTACTCGTTAAGTCTTTTATTGTAAAGGCAGAAGTCACAGAACATGCAGCGCACACACATAATATGCAGCGCTGATTAGACAAGATGCAATCTGTATAAACAACATCTCAGTGTCATCATTTTCCAAAACAGTGTCCCATGACCAGTGTCATGTTTCATATTGTTCTACTTTCTGCTAGTGGTAGAAAGTATCTTGAAGAATTATTTATTTATTTATATATTCGAGAGTAAGTGATTCTGTGGAAAGATTGTTGATATTTGAACAAAACTGCCGAACAACTAGACACCTCCCCTCTTAAACTGTCTCTGCTACCGTTCATGTGCACGAGCAATAACGCCACCTGTTGCTGATTGGCTGGAACAATGTTGTGGGGAAGACCCACACCACTTTCTTTGATTTTCATTTACAGAGTGTAGGAAAGCCAGAGTACACACAAAAGGGAGGGCTAGCGAACTGTGACTAAATATTTGCTGAATTAAACAAAAAGTGTAGGCCTATTGGATTACACTCACTTACTAAGCAAAGATTTGAAGTTACAAACAGGTTTCTTACCTAAAGATTGTTGTCTTGGAACGTGTTAGCTGTACAAGAGAGTTTCCACATGTGTTAATAAATAATGGTTGATCATCTGAGATCAAACATGCATACAAAACTTTGGGTAAAACTGTCTGAAGACTGAATGGCTGAAGATTTTTATGATTAAAAGCTTTATCTTAGGCCCTGTCCCAATACCCACACTACGCCCTAAGGTCTTCCTCGAAGTGGACACTTGTTTAAAGTGCACTTAGCGGAGTAAGTGCGCAAGGGCCCGAAGCTGTGAAGAGCAGAATTGGGACAGTTTTGCACACGTCACTATCTACGTCACTTCTGCTGTGATCAGGAGAGCAAACATGGCGCTTGTAACTGACAACTTCCCTTTAAATTTGTTATACCCAATAAAGTGAAAGAAATGCATTACAAAATCACGCCTAACATATACCCTACTAACCAAATGTTGTCAAAAATGTGAGTTCTGCAAAGATGAAGACTAGACAATTCTGAAAATTTGGATTACTTTGTAACTCAAACTAATCATTTAATCAAACTAGAATCTGTAAAATTGTTAACTTACTCATCTTATTAGGTAAGTACCAGATCAAGTTCTCAAGATCCCGACCATCATTCGAATTATTTAGAACAGAATTCCGAAAGTATTGTGAGTCTATCCAATTTATAAATGACAGCTACCTGGCTGCTTGCGGTAGCTTCATATTCACTATACAGACACGAGAGTGGCATTGGTCTTTTCATCTAACAACCACCATCATCCTACAGAAAGCAAATAAGCGTATTTCCCAAAATGTCAAACTATTCTGTTAACTTTTTCTTTAGCCAGAGATCTATTAGAGTGACTAGAGAGTGAAATGGAGTATTAAAAATGTAGTAATGAAGTTCTGCCTCTATTGAAATGGCTGAAGAGTACAGCCATAACAACCTTGTCGTTAAACTTTAGCACACCCACATAACTTTCAGGGCACAAATATACTAATAAACATATAAGAAATTATTCATCTACAAAAAGGAAAATTATTCCACAGGGGACATTTGTATAGAACACCCATTTTTTTTTTTAATTATTCATTGGGAAACAACATGGCTTCTCCAATATAAATGTGTTCTCCCCAGATTGAGTGCATTACAAAAATGTGCGTAACATTTATTCCCCCAACAAATCTCAAGATTTCTGGATATTAATAATAGTATTTTGACACTCAAACCAATCATTCAATTAAGCTTAAAGGAGAGCTATTATGCTTTTCGACATAGCTCAGCGACAACAACAGCCTGGTAACATGCTTCAGGTCTTAGCCAATCAGAAGACAGTGGGCTTTGAGAGGGGGGGCCTTAAAGAGACAGGAGCTTCTACAGCTTGTTTCAGACAGAGGCTGAAATGAAGGCCTACGTGAAGAGTCAGTATAAAACAGAGAATTATTTTTTTTAACTTTGAATCATGCAAAACTGACATAGGAATCACAGAACTACAATATAGGACCATAAAAGCAGTATAATAGGTCTCCTTTAAAAGCCAGTGATGTTATTTTATATACACTGAAAGCAAAAACCAGAAAGATCAGAGCTGTTAAGAGCTGTCAGTTTCACTGCTCAATCATTGGGCTTTTAACCCTGAACACTACCAGGCACTTCTAGCAAATGTAGTACAAAGATTGTTTAGCATTGTTTCCCATGTGTTAGACTGGTGGGGTGGGCAAAGTGCCAACAGAGGATGCCATCATGCTTAAAAACCTCTCATGGCCAGTGATTAGTTTAGTTAGCCTCAACAAGCCAGTTTGACACACTAAATTGTAGAGTGTGCACGGTCGGATTAGGGTTAAACGTTGGTCACAAGGTACGTTAACTGTTTGGGATCATTCTATCACTTCTTTTAGATTCATTATACAACTTAGACTTACTTCAACACCCAGAAATCCTATAAGGTGTCTTCAATAGACTGATCACGTTTACCAGACCAGCTGGTTTTTCGTGCTTTGTACCAAACGAAACCAAAATGTACAAGAGATACATAATACCAAACCTTAATGAGTCAGCTTTCTCTGGAGAGAAAACAACTTCACTGCTTTTAGCACATCACTAGGATATTACAGTCAAAGGGTAATTTTGGTATATTTCAACCTGGACCCTATTTTACCATGTTTTTGTGTCTAAGTGAACATTAGGGACAACATTTTTTAAAACTGGTCCAGTATTGAGTGAGCGTGCTGCAGCAGCATAACAGGGCTGCATTGTAATCCGTGTGGGCAATATTGCCACGTCAAAGTATGTCCAATAAAGTGCTTGCTTTTGACACCGACTGACTGAGATTCTTATTACAAGTGTCTGACAATATTATGGAAATTATCTCTATAGAGATAGACCTTTTTTGTTTAGCCACCAAACTCCCTTGAGAAAAACAGCAATTATAGAATAATATAATATTAGATTCATCACTTTGTGCAGGCAGAAAGATGTCTAAATGTATCTCTCTGGGCAAATATGACCAATCTGCAGAATCTCAATAGGGAAGAAACATTCAGTGATAAAATACACATCATTAGAATTTATCTTGCACAGGATACCAAGATGAATTTGATGTGTTGACGTGTGTTAATCATTTAGCAGCATGATATACAATTCTATATTGTACATAGCCTTTTTTATATATAGCCTACTTGATGAACTAAACCTAAGCCCTATCCACAGGAAAAAACCTGGCCTAAAACACCTAAAATAACATACCCAAAATAAATCGGGTATAACTCATCAACCATAACTATGCATATTTCTCCTTTTGATAGGTCAGAAGCTAAGGAATATGAATCCACTGTATGTAAACCTATTTCTATTACCATTGCAGAGTAAATGGAATACCTGTGTGCAAACAACTGAACCATTAGTAGTGCTCTAGTAGTTATTTAAAAAGAGTCGTTTTAATGAAAACAAGTGACATAAATATACCTTACTCATTAACTATTTTGTCATCTAGCTACATAAATTGGTAATTTGCAAATGTCAGTAAATGTTTAATAAATTCTGTGCAAAGAAGATAACTTTAAGAGATTGTTTACAGTAATCAGCTACCTAATAACATTGGCGATATATATGTTGAAATAAATTTACATACAGTTACAACAGATTTTACTACATGATAGTATGTAGCCTTTTAAATACAAGCACATATTTTTCACGTTGCCTTTTAGTTTATGGTTTTAACAATTACAACGCGAGCTTCCATGGGAGCTGTTATTGTTGTGTGAAATCATTCTGCTCCCTGTACACAAGCAGCAACCCCGACTTTGAGTGGCGTTGCACTTTTTGTAGTTGAACAGTGGAAATTCCCGAGTTCCGAGGTGTCTCGAACGCACCACGATTACTAGGGGTTTTACTATAGACTGTACCGCAACAACAACCACACATGGACCCGAGCTACAAAAACAGCAAAGGTAAAAGTTTAAAAATGGTCCCATTTGTGAGTAAAATAGACGATACAGCAGGTTGTGCTTTACCTTGAGACTGAAAAGTTGCTAACAAGGCGACCTGTCAATTTAACGTTAACGTTAACTTGTCCGTGAGCTTGTTTTGACGGTAAAAGTAAGTTAAACTGTAGCATTTTGGTCGCCTAGAAATGTCTTATTCAGTGGTCGGTTGTTCTAAAAAAAAGTCGGATGTTAATATTTTTTTTTACAATAAGTAACTTACATTTTGTTTTGAGCCCGTTTCTTGCTAGCCAAAATTAGCATCCCAATGAATATCACAGTTAAAAATGGATACACATTACTAACCGAGCTGGTTAGCTTAACCCACTTGTTCCCCATAAAAAGGAAGATGGCAAAAAAAAATACAATACTCCTGGCTTCAAAAATACATATGTGCCCAGACCGGTCGAACTTGGGAATTTCCAAGTTAAAATACCGGACCTCAAAGCGTTTCAGGTACGTGATGGTGCATGACGCCAAATGTAAACAATAAACATGGCTGACAGTGACAAACTTGTGTTTCTTTGGCAGGTTGATGCACAGTTAAACCCTCAGCTGCACTTTTGAGTTAATTAAAAGGATGGCCATTTTATTAAAAACAAGTGATAAATATACGTTTATACCGTTAACCCTCAAAATGTGTAGGCTATATTTCCAAATGTTTTCACATTTCTTTTGCTGAATAACTTCTGGGTAGGGGAGATGAGTTTGAGAGATTGTTTACTGTAACAAGCTACCTAAATAACATTGATAAAATATTTCAGTGCTGTGACTTCTCATAACACATTTGAGGGGTCGTTTGTGTGGTTAGATTGAAATGAGACATTACTGCGGCCATGCAACCTTGTTTAGTTAAGTTAGCTCTGCTTATTGCTGCATGCTCAGTCAGATGCTTGATGTTTGACTTGTTTCGTTTTGGTGGATAGCATGAGCTTGTAGCCGAGCTTCTTCCCGCTGAGTGTTTGTGTTTGCTTGAAAATATGTTGTTACATGATTAGCATTGATGGAAGCTGCACATCCTGCCTCATGCCGCCGCCCCCTTTTGGGTGAATGCACCCCCTCTAATTTGACTTGCGAGAAGTGCAGATTCCGGAGTTTTTATCTAACAATAAAATAAAAAATATTAGAAAACAGTATTGGGTTTTCAGTGACATAGGAAGACATCTTTTTCTGGTTATCACAAACGAGGCTTTCTCTGCACACCTGACCTCTCTCTGAGATTTTGTTAAAGTAAGAGAGTTTAGGTTAAGGAGTTTGTTTTGAAGGTGAATCAATGTTCAATAGCATACAGTAATGTGTATTAGTCTGACTCCACAGCTCAGCAATACTGTGACACTGTGTGTGCACTTTACTGTACTTCCTTTAAGTGCTAAACATGAACACACACCGTGTTTATTAGAAAAATAAAAAGAGAGGAGACGGTATTTCCAGCAGAGATTTATTGTAAACATGTGTCTCCTGTGACACAGCAGATTAGCGGCGTGTTAGTATGTCTAACGGTCAGATCTTCATATTGAACAAATAAAACAATAACACAAATAAATAAATAATAATAATAATACCATGGAGGAGATCTGGCAATATTCTGGTGAGTTTGACTATTTGAGTGACTGGATGTGTCTCTAAAATGTTCAATTGATTGTACACTTTGCCTAAAGAAATGCAGTATACAGTATATGTGTGTGTGTGTGTGTGTGTGTGCACCAGTATGCACATGTCCATTGATATAAGGTTTTATGTGAGTGTGTGTGTGTGCATCAGTCCTATGACACACTGCAGTGCTTAACCATATTAGTGAGTTAGCCTGTTGTGTGAAGTCTTACATTATTGTTAAAAGGTCCCGCTTCCCCCATATTGCATATTCCCCTGAATATGCAGACAGTCACACAAGGTTTACTGCCATGTTCCTGACACTGTGATCAGAGGTGCTGTATCTTGTTCTTTCAGATGGCACTTACATCATGGTGTGTCACAAACTATCTGTGATATAGTCTGAGATAAATATTCATCCATTCCCTTTGCAAAAGAAGGCAGAGAAGTCAACCTACATTCGTATTTCCCTTTTTCAGTCTTGTGTATCCCTTTGCATCGTTCATATTCACAAAACAATAAACAGCTTAGTATGGATACAGAGTGGCTGCAGAATTCTGCAAAGCTAAGACTGATAACAGATCTAACCCTGAGCTTAACCTTTACATACTGTGGCTTTAGATTTTCCAGATAGACCCTTTCAGTTTGTTTAAAGGACTGAGGTTCTGACACAGAGCCTGCTGCAGGCGTGAATATTAGAAAAACCAGCCGTCATACTTAAATAGTCTTCCCAGTTCATGTCATGTGCACCCACAGAACACTGTCCTTATTAAGTGGTCTTCACTGAGCTGTGAACCGGTGTTAGGCCTTGGGTTCTTCAAGGCGATAAAGACAACAGTGTGATGTAGTGTGATAACATACCAAACCTAATAAACTGCGACCACTGCATGACAACCAGAGGCAAGAGAAACCAAATTGAGAAGCAGCTTTAAAGGCACATTTTAATGTTACTCTGTGCTGCAGTGTATTCAAAAGCTAATTGTAGCAAAAATCTAAACTGTAGCAGAGCTTTAATTTGTCTCAAAGATAATGAATTCGTTTACCCTGAATCAGTATTGGACTCTATTATAAAGTGTTTTGTGTTGAGCGCTCTCACAGATACAGGTGTAGCCAGATGTTAGATGGTTCACTGGCCCGATGCTGCTTTTACACAGGCGAAGTAGAAGCCCCGTTTATTCACAAAATCCCCACTGTTAACAAGATGACTTGTTAAAAAGTTGCCAAGAAAACCAATGTCAAAACATTATCACTGGTTCTGGTAAGCAGTATCCAGGTTCCCTAAGCTCAGTATTCTGTTAAAGATGAAATAAAATAAAAAAACTGTGTTATAACATACTTATTAAGTTGTGTTCTCCATAAGTAAATTCCAGACAGCAGCATGTATCAAAAATATGGCTAATATAAGGAGGAATATGACGGCGAGGGAACCACCAGATGAGCCAGTTTGATCTAACATTCCTCAAAACAGATAAAGTGAATCATCAAACCTAAATGTGGCATTTTACTGATAACTACTGTTTTTATAATACTGACAAATCACAAGTCATGTCTGACACAAACCAACTAATGACGTCTACTGGTAGTCATTTGCTTTTGAAATAATAAGTAAGTTAACTGCCTGGCTAGCCGCTAAGTTACAGATCACTCTGTTGGTGTTTGTGAACCCGTCCTGTCCACTGCCACTACTGTAACTAATTACTATCATACTACTAGGACTACGACTACAGTACATCACTGCTACTACAGTACAACTAACGGTGCTACAGCGGTTACCAGCTCATTAGTGTTTGCAGCTTACATTGTGTTTTTATTTTCTGTATTTCCCACCAGGAGATGAAAGTCTAAGAGAGTCATTCATCAACTCAGACAGTGACAGAGAACACTATTATGAAGGCAAGAACATGGCCCTATTTGAGGTAAGACAAAACAGATATTTTTCCAAATGTACACTGTTTATGATTGTCCACTAAGCTGGTGTATCTAAAGCAAATTCATTGTTGCATAAGATCTATGGTAGAGGAATAACACATAATTATTTTGTGTGATATAAAATATATGAATAACTAATAACATGTATGTTATTTAAAGTTTCTCACACAAAAGTTAAACACAGGTACAGTATATGATCAGACGGTTGCTGGTTACATTACCTCCAGATGGAAACGTGTGGGTTATAATAGTAATGATAATAAAAATATTCTGTTTCACACAAGGCAGCAAATTTAAATCAACAGATTATTTTATAAAAACATTAGGTTTCATTAAAAAAAATTGATAAAACCAGTTACATTATTAAGTAAAAAATAAAAGACAATCAAAGTAAAATCAAAATAGTTGCCCTGATGAAACTAAGTAAGTAGTTTGCAGAGCCCTGACTGCAAAGGCTCTGTTGCCTATATTTTTATGCTGGTACTTAACAGATACAAGACCTGCATGTGGACCTAAAAGTATGAACAGCCTACTAAGGTACTAAGAGGTCAGAAATATAGTGAGAAGTAAGGAGGAGCAAAACCATGAAGAGTCTTAAAAGTAATTGGTAAAATACTGGGGGCCATTGTAAGGAGGCTAAAACAGGAATGATGTGGTCACACCTCTTGGTTCTGGTTAAAAGCTTGACAATTATTATTAAAGTGTGTATGTGCACCTGCTTGCAGTGGAATGCTAACAATTCATGCATTTTACTCTGTCTCTCTGCAGGAGGAAATGGATAGTACCCCCATGGTATCATCTCTTCTTAACAAGCTGGCCAACTACACCAACCTGACCCAGGGTGTTCGAGAGCATGAGGAGGCCGACAGTGAGGATGGGGTCAGGAGGGTCGCTGTCACGGTACGGACCTCTTTTTTTTTTTTTTTTTGAGCATAGACAATGAAGTCCTGCATTGGCAGTGGGATCTTTATTGTGCATAAGAATGAATGCATTCAGTCCGACTGCAGTGTTTTGTTAAGCCTTTAAATGCCTTCTTTTACTTCCTGGATTGCATTTTATTGTCTCACCTGAAGTGAAGTGGAGAGTTAAGCATAACAGCAGAGAGCTGATCTGGCCCTGCTGGTTTCATTTTCTTTTCTTTTCTAGGATTCCCCATTGTAACGTTTAATCACAGTTTGTGTGTATTTGTCGTTCAGCATTGACACAGGACCAGTGTCTGAAACTAACATCTGAACCATAAAGATTACCCAGTGAGATATTCACAAACCCCTTTTTGTAGCTAGCAGTTTACTGTACGGCTTTTGTACTACAGGCAATAAAACTTAAATCTACCAATTAGTTCACAATAAATCTCATAAGATGAAAGTCTTTTAGGAAATGACACATCTCTTTCACACAACACAATACAGCCCATTCTTTAGATATGCTTATGAGCTGCTTTAGCGCCTCGTGATTTCATCCCAAAGGTCAAAGTCTACAGTAAATTGTATTTAATGCTTGATAGACTCAAAAAACTCAAAAGCAAGAGTCATTTTTTAAACCTTATCTCTCTGAAACCTGTGTCTGAAGTCACAATTCCAGCTACTCGACCTGCATTAGCTCGGATTGTCACTTATGACAACTACCATTGTCAGCGTGTTGCTCAAACTAATCTACGCACGTAGCCACACACTTCATACTGTAATTACTCCGCCAAAACACTAATTGGCGGTAGCGTCATAGCATCCACTGTCTTGACTTCCGCTGGCCAAGCCAACTAACCTCCTCATTAGCCCTACACTAACTTCAGTGGGCGCAAAATTATAATCGTGCATCCCTTGGAGACTTTTCAAATGTTATCGACCAAATGCTTCAAACTCTGACAGTGAAACGAGTCATTTCGCGGGGATTGTGACGCTCAAATAAATTCATCCACCATGTTATAGCGGCTGGAATGGCCACAATTGTAAAATTTACTTCAAAGCACTGAGCACCTTCTGTGGGCTTGAATGAAATGCGATGCTACCCAGCCAATCACAGTTCTTGCGATCTTGGTCTCTGCAACAAATAGTCACATTTTTGGAGAGGTGTGCGTCAGGCTACAGCGAAGGCTACGACGTAGGCTATGGCGTAGATTCGACGCAGAAGTATGAAACAAGCTTAAGCCACAGCTGCCCCATCAAAATGTATTGGAAAAAGATGGAAGTAATCATTTCCAAATTTCACTAAATTTTGCTAAATTACATTTATATAAAAAATCTATTTCGGCTCTAGTAGTTTATTTGTTACTAAGGTTATATATAAGGCCCCTTTTCTTTGCACAACGAATGAGTGTCCATCCCACCGAACTTCTGTACCAGATGGACTCTCATTTTGGGATTAGCCTGCTGCCTACATGTATTTATGTCGACGACACTGACTAGTTATATTCATTCAAGAAAGTTGATTTAATAAAAACAGACTAAAGTAAAGGATTTTGTTCCAGGATTTCTTCCCCCCCCCCCTTCTTTCTGATGACATCATAAAATATATAACAGATATTCAAAGCTTCGTTACAAAACCTCAATAGAAGCTTCGAATGTAAAAGAAATAACGTTTGGTACAGCCAAACCAAACACCTGTTAATTGATTAGTGACGTAGTCCCTTCTGTCTGCAGTGTAGAACAGTGTTCAAACAACTTAATATTGTTTCTTTGATAGTACCTTGATAACTGTAGTTATCAAGCTTTGAACAAAGTCACAAGATCAATCACATCTCCTTTGTTCTTAGCCTAGTGTGTGGTGTAAATAGCCTGCTTCGCGTGGGAAAAATCCATGAAATCACAAACACTCGACTACTAACATTCATATTAAGGTAAAGGTCAGACGGGACACTTGTTTAAATACTTTTAAAGCCCAGCTGTGAACTCTCCTACACCACTCACCTTCTAACTACTGGTTGGCTAGATTAAAAATCCGTGAGCCTGTAAACTTCCCCCCATTCCCTTATAAAGATAACTATGTCTGTGGTGTGGGAGGTTGGGTTTGTGCTCCAGCTGGAGGTGGAGAGTGGAGGTGTTTTGTTCATTTTGTGGCAACTGGAGCACCTTCTGCTGAGGGTGTTAAACCTGACGAAGATAAAGCTGCTGCTCATGTACACATCAGGCCACTAATGACAGACCCAATCTGGGATGATGTGCAAAGTTTATGTATGGAAGGATTCTGTGTGACTTGTGTAGAAGTTAAACATCATCTGGTCTGTTGTATGTGGGAATAAATGGTCTCCATGTATCATCACAGTCAGAGAACTCAGCAAACTCAGTCATGAAAAATAAGAATGAAAAACAGTTAAATGAGGGTTAAATGAAAAGAGTGGCCCAACTCTCATATCTGTCTATTGAGTATATATGAAAGTCTACACGCTGTCTTCTCCACACTGCTAGGAATAAAATTCTGCTGGGAAAATACCCAATCCTGTTTTGAAACCGCATTGCTGTCACAGGTGGTAATAACTGTAAATACTGCAGACAACAGTAATATAAATGAGTGCAGTTATATTAAAACCTTCATAATATGCTCAAGAGTGAGAGTTGTCTCGCTGGCACTGAAACACGCCCTCTGAATGAGTTGTGTTTTTTCTTTAAGAGTGCACAGAAATAGATCTGAAGCTTGACACTGAAAAGGACAAGACAGACAATATTGAGGGAGTGAGGGAGAGAAAAAATTGTGAAGAGAGAAAGACAACACGTGAGGAGATGTGGGACATCTGGAAATGAGCATCAGACACTTCACAGCATTTAGACTAGACAACTGAGGGCAATGGAGAAAGCACAAGACAAAGTGTTTGTAACTCAAAAAATGGTACGTACACTTTTACTTTACGTTCTGGGTAGGGAGTAGGAGAGGTATATATGTACATATTTGTGACTTGTGATGCACACAGTAAATATTATAGAATATAGGGATGGTGTTAGTTAAACTGTAGGAGCTTAAGCACAAAATGTAGGACAGTATTTGACCTCAGTATCCTGCACCACATAAAAAATTTGAAGGACCTGGCTCTTTTGGTATTCTGTGATTTATTTAAGAATCTTTTTCTTATGCTTTTGGAAAGAAGATAAAATATCCAATGTGATTTTCCCACAGTCTCACATGACACTTCAAAGATACTCAGTGAGGATCTTTGAGATTTAACATGTTCTAATAAAAAGACGTAGCATATTATCATAACTAATACTGTGAGAAATCCTGTGTCTGTAATGACCAAATAATGGTCAGATAATTTATTAATTTTCTAATTACACCAAGAGTTTCATTTGAACTTTTTTCCCTCTTTCTTCTTGGCATTTTTGATCTCTTTCTATTTGGACTGTTTTCAGGCACATCCACGTAAACTGAAAAACTGTGTGCATTTTTGACAATCCTTATTTATTCCTTTTTTATTCCAGTAAGCTTAGAAAGCAACCCCATAGACTGTCAGTTCAATCTGTAAGGTGCAGCACGGCCAGAAATGACAAGCCTACTGCTGTGTTGTGCCAAGGTCTATAAACCTTAAAGTCCCCGTCCACTTGAAAATGTGTTTTGCGTATTGTCACCTGGATGTTTGAGCTTCACTGTGCAGAATGATGCATATTCAGTTTTTGACACTAGAAGCCTGTTTTCACATTAATCCGCTGAAAGTTTCTCTCTGCTCACCTCAAATCTGAGTTTAATATGTGCACATATTAGCTGATTTTCAATGTGGGAATTTGTAATCTCCAGCTCAGAATGGACTTTTAATAGAAGTAGGAAACACCTTGTGTTCATCGGTTAAACCTTTTAAAATGCATGTTTACAGGATTTTTCCATGTGGGAGAAGAAGTTGAAGATTTGTTTTACCAGGTGATTGAATGAAGTTAGGTGTTACAGCAGCCTTAAATTGTTACACATTAAACTAAGTTGCAATATTTAATAAGTTTTATTAAATTAATTAATATTAAATATGATAAACACATGTAAGGAAGGAACAATTACTCCCTACCTCATATCATGTGAAAAGCACTGATGAACAGTCTTTAGTAATATAAAATGCTCCAATCATGCTGGATTTGTTTTTAACCCTCTGTGTTTTACAGCTGTCCTACAGAAAAGGAATACAAAGATTCAGAGGTCACGTACTTTTTTGAAGGCTGTATTTTAGGTGTCCTGGCAGTCTAGTGGTCTGGTGCCTTGTGCTCTTACTGAAACATCCTGGGTTCCAGTCAGACAGTGTTTTTGTTGCGTGCTACCTTTCCTCCGCCCATACACATAAAACATGTCGTATTATAGGTTTTACTTACATTAGCACACTTCTTACAGATCACAAAGGGATAATCAAGGATATGAGGTACAGCATAGTTTAATTATTCACATTTTGGGTCTCGTTCGAATCATCTGTCTTACCTGTTGATTCTCATCGGTGTGCGTGTGTGTGTGTGTGTTTCATCTATCTCCAGGTGCCCCACATGGGAACGTTCATTGGAGTTTACCTGCCCTGCATGCAGAACATCCTGGGTGTGATTCTCTTTCTGCGTCTCACCTGGATCGTTGGCACAGCAGGAATCCTGGAATCCTTTGCCATCGTCTCCATGTGCTGCATCTGTGTAAGTTTATTATATATTTAAAAATAAAGTGTAAAAAAAGTACAGTTTTAAAAACAAATGCGTTTTGTCCAAATGTGAGTAATGGCATCAATGATACTGTGAATAAAGGATAGACAAACAAAACGGAACAGTAACATGCCTGAGCTTGCCTGAGATTTACGACATGGCAGACAAACTGGAGGACAATCAATACACCCTCCTCTGAATTGATGGTTTGTTGCTTAATGACAGAATTAATCTCAATGCCTAAGCTCGGAGGAGAGTCCTCATAACAAGCAGAAAATTCATCTTATTTACAACCGCGGCTCATACGTCAGTAGATCCACATGGCCAAACAGAGAGCTGACTGTTTGAAAAGTTTGAACTTAATTGCTTAAAACTCATGTGATGTGGGGTACACAACATCCTCCTCCAATATATACCCACCCCATCTGATGCTTTAGACCAAAGAGATGACAGAGGCTGAAGATATGATGTGGTGGTGCTGTTTAGGAGACTGGTAGTTTTGGATTTGGCATTTCACAAGGTCACATGTAATTAGTAGGGTTGGGTATTAAACCGCAATCATTCATATCATGTTATGCCAAAAGTGTTTTAATGGCACTGGGTATCCCAGTGTGATCTAACATCTGGCGAGATTCCTTGTCGTGTAAGATTATTCTTTGATACATTAACACAAATTTATCTTCAAAGGTTGAACAGTTGAATATACATTTGATTTAAATATATATTCAAGTTCTTTTTATTGTCTTTTTGTGTAACTATCAAGCACAATGAAACCCTGGTTTTGAAAAGTGTTCTATAAATAAAGTTTTCTAGAACTACTTACTTATTTTCATCAGCCCTAAAAAGATTTTATTGAAACAGTTCTCCCACAGCAACTTTGTCTCTCCGTTACCACTCTCATCTCTTACCAAAGGTCAACGGTAATAAAGGACTACTTTAGTAGGTCTCTCCTCTCACACCTCTGTTCCTGAATCCTGATTTCCCACCTGGCCTTAAACCCTGATCCTTTTCCCCATGGGCAGATAGAGAGATTAATGTAGTGGGCGATCTAAGAAATGACACTCTGATAACCTTTAATATTGTTAAAGATAAGGCTGTGTCGCTCCTGGCTCTTGGACTCCAAAAAAAACGGGAGACAAAGTGAAAAAACAAAGTGATTTATTATTTATTTATATTAAGAAAATGTGAAAAACCAATGAGTGGGAAGAATCTGTAAAGTCAGTAGTGTAGGGAGTGGATGTTGTGCTGCAATAACAAGTACCAGGAAACCAAACACAACAAAGCAAGTCGTGAGATGAGGAGGTCCAACCAAAACTGACTGCTGCTCTGGCTCATATGCATGGGGCAAACTGGGCCCAGGTGTGTCCCATGCCGTTGATTACCTGCCAATCAGGTCTGCAGCCCTGGAGACAGAAAGCATTAAACATCAGTATGAACCCTGCAGAGGGGCTGTCACAACTGTAATTTTGGATATCTCCAGACATAAAGCTTTATCTCATTTATCCTTAAAGAGAACCCATAAGGTCTATTCCATCCCTCCTCCCCCTTGGAGAAAGAAATGCAAACATCAAACAAAGTTTCTCCAAACTAACAACCAGATTCTACAAAGCGCTGTCAGAGAGGACTAAGGAATTGTGGGAAGAGGATTTAGGGTCTTCCATTATTAGATGACTGGGATATGATGTGGGCAGAGTTAGTTGGATATGTAGTTACTAATAAAACCACTGAAATACAATATAAAATTATAAATCATTTTAAATAATAATACATAGATTGGAGGCCTTAAGCTTTTTCTTAAAGTAGAAGCTATTTCAGTTCTACAGTTTTAACCCCTTTCTTTTCTGACACTGACAATAAATGGAGGACTGGGTGGACTAACTGATTGTAGCAGATTGCCGTGGACTTTGATAAAATGTCCTCCTCTATTGTGTCAGTAACAAAACTCAAGAATCTGCTCACACAGCATTTCAAATTATACCCAGCCACATACATTAATGAGTGATTATAATACACTTTTTAAGATGTGCAAGGTTGATTAAAACGCTGACAGTATGAAATTACAGTATATGATGTGAAACACAACTTCTCACCTCTTTTCTTCCATCCAGAACTTAACATCTGTGCTCTTTCTCTCCACGCAGACCTTGCTCACAGCCATATCAATGAGTGCCATAGCAACCAATGGAGTTGTCCCAGGTACATTGTGAAATGTTGTATTCATAATTATTTTCTATTCCTCCAGCAGTTTTTAAACGCAATGGCTTGCAACTGTAGTTTTATTATTTATACTCAGAGACATCAGTTATGATCGTGCATTAGTCATCATGACACAACAAACACTGCAAAATAAAGAAATACATTTCACTCTTTGATCAACAGCTAATGTATGATGAACAAACAGTTGCTGATTCTTTATTTTATGGCCCTGTAATTTCTTAAAAGGAAGTTTCCTGGAAAAAATGAATAGGAAAAATAGAGGTAATGTTCTGTGACAGTACATTTACGACTGTAAGTACTCATTCATTTATTAACTATTTACAAAAGAAGCAGGAAATGACATGGTAGTTACATTGTAGTGTAGAGTAGTGGTTCTAAACCTGAGGCCACAAGATTAATCATGTGTATGTGAGATGATTAACAAGGTAAGAGAGCAGATGAAAACACATTTTGTGCTACAGAAAATTATTTTTCAAGCTTTCTTCTAATGTTTGCTTTGTTGATGGTTGATAGTCAGGTCTCTGAAAGTATTTAAAACGCTGCAGTCGCAAATAGACAGCTTTATTTTTGAGGGGTCACAAGTCAAATAAAATGGGTTTATATGCAGCTGTGATTTGTATATAAAACTTGCGTGATGACCAAAACTCCGTTTCAGCATTTCACTACCACATTGGAGCATATAAGCCCCGCCCACTCTGTTGCAGAGCAAAGCAGCTCATGCAGTACTGTAGTTTATTCATAGTTTATTATTTCTGAACGTGTCCAAATTGGATGAAATGTTCTCAACATAATTGAAATAGGGACACACAGACAGACACACTCGCACACCCCCACTAACTCCTGCCTTTTTAGAGAGATAATGACAAAAAATGTATATAATTTAGTAAATAACACATAATGCAAATTATTATTAAATTGTTCATCATGCTTTCAGTAATAATGGTAGTATACCCAAAGATGCCAAATAAATAGCTGCTTTTATCAATTGAACCTAAAATGCCCTCACTAATTTCCTTGATAAAGACCTGATACTTTTTGGTAGGTAATGTTATGATGTAAAATAAAAATAAACAAAAAATTCTAAATACCATTTAAAATATCTGCAATGAACCTTTAAACTCAGTAAATAATGTTTTATTTCCATTTTACTGCAAAGAGCATTGTCTTTTACTGCATTATCGGTGACTGATGATCAGTCCTTTTGCCTTTTTTGGGGGAATTATCAGAAAATATCAGAAATAAAAACATGAAATTACCTTTGGACCTAAAAATGCAGACAAGTTGGGGATACTTTCTTTAGCCCAGAGTAGCATCTGCAGTCTTTTTCACAGGCAGCATATAGCCACAGCAACCTCCACTCTGAAGGTTCATTACTATGAGCATAACTGAATGCAAATCAGACGAGCATATTAACATTTTGATAAACTCAGAAGTTCTTCCATTTGGATTTTGGCGGTTAGACAATAACAGGATTCAGTTTTGAGGTATTTTAGTAAATTAATGAAACTGTGGAGTGCAAAAAGAGGATTTTACAAGCTTGGAAAAATGTAAAATAAAGTGTTTTGAATACTAAGAAATACATTTGGTAGTAGTCTAACCAGGATTTAATTTCTCAAAAGCTGGTGGCTCATACTACATGATCTCCAGATCATTGGGTCCAGAGTTTGGAGGAGCAGTGGGTCTCTGTTTCTACCTCGGAACCACCTTTGCAGGATCCATGTACATACTGGGCACCATAGAGATTCTGCTGGTATGTTACCACACTGACAGACAAGAGGTCACCCTCATCAGTGTCTCTTCCGCTGTATATTGACACTGACACTCTCTTTTTGCCTCCCCTCTGCCAGATGTACATTGTTCCAACAGCAAAACTGTTTGAAGAAGATGGAAATGCACCAATGCCCAACAATATGCGTGTCTATGGCACCTGCTGCCTGCTCCTGATGGCACTGGTAGTGTTTGTAGGGGTGAAGTAAGTACACACACACACACACACACACACACACACAGTCATGTTTCCATCACTTCAGAGGACATTTCATTGACTTACATTCTTTTCCTGGAGATCTAACCATAACCACTACTTATCTAACCCTAACTCCTAGGACCAGTGAGGATAGGTGATATCAGAGTATAAGAGTTTTATATTGATATTTAGTTGTGCCTATGCGCCACAGACTTTATCCTTGGAATGTAGTTCATGTCTCTTCTAACCTCACCTAAAGCTAACATCACTAACTTAAACCAAGTCTTCACTCTTAAATTGAATGATTTACATTATAGGGACATGTTGTCCCCAAAAATAAGGCAAGTCGCCACAATGTGACTGTAAACAAATGTACAGTATCTCACAAAAGTGAGTACACCCCTGACATTTATGTAAATATTTGATTACATCTTTTCATTTGACAACACTGAAGAAATGACACTTTGCTACAATGCAAAGTAGTGAGTGTACAGCTTGTGTGACAGTGTACATTGTCTGTCCCCTCAAAATGAAACATCACACAGCCATTAATGGCTAAACCTCTGGTAACAAACACTACTTTGTGAGATACTGTGTGTCCCCACAATATGAATACTGAACATATACACACCAGCATGTGGACTCACATTTATTCCCCTTCTTCCTGCAGGTATGTGAACAAACTGGCTTTGGTGTTTCTGGCTTGTGTGATTCTCTCGATCATGGCCACTTATGCAGGCGTTATCAAGACGTTGATTGAACCACCAGAGTTTAAGTGAGTTACTAACAATTCTCATAAAGCACTGACATGTTTTCAAGACTGAAATATTGTTTTCAACAAAATGCAACATTGAATTCCTTCAGACAGGCCGTCGCTGTGATGACACCGAATATGCCATGGAAGGACAGCTCTTTGGCTGTTGCTGTGATTGTGTCTGTGCTTTGGTTGTTATGATTATGGCTGTGACACATTAGTTTATTATATGTGTAACAGTAACTACATGCAGGGTTTGTGTATGCACAGTGAATTGACATGGTTGTGTTGGCTCAGCATTGTATTGGAGCTACTGTAATATTGAACTCCTGTGTTGTATTGCATCTGATAAACACTGCGGGGCTTCAGGATGTTTTATCAACCAT
Organism: Micropterus salmoides; assembly: GCF_014851395.1. NCBI lineage: Eukaryota > Metazoa > Chordata > Actinopteri > Centrarchiformes > Centrarchidae > Micropterus > Micropterus salmoides. The sequence goes on along the minus strand of NW_024040485.1, from coordinate 28,586,581 downwards.
TGCAAAATGTTCTAAGGCATCTGTTTCTCAGAGAACCAGAGCTCCATCTATCACAACAGATACAGCAGCTTCCATATAACTACACTGTACTCTTCTCTCTCCTCTACAGTGTCTGTCTTTTGGGGAACCGATCTCTGAACAATGAAGAGATTAAAATATGTGCAAAGACGGAGACGGTAAAAAACAACACTCTGACCACCAAGCTATGGAGCGCCTTCTGCGACAGTGAATATACCAACGCAACCTGTGATGAATACTTCACCTTAAACAACCTGACAGAGATACGGGCCGTACCTGGGCTCCTGAGCGGAGTAATCAAAGGTGAGAAAGAAGTAGAAGAAGGAATCTCTCTTCCAGCTTGTATCATCTTGTGCCATCTTCAGGCTAAATGATCAACTCTGTACACAAGATATTTATTGCCCCACAGAATCAATCCTAATGTACCCTATCTTCCTGTTAGACAACCTGTGGAGCGAGTACGGTGACGCTGGTACGTTCATAGAGAAGAAAAGCCAGCCTTCAGTAGAAGCCCTGGACACGCCCAAAGACAATAAGGCCTACGTCTTCAATGACATCACCACCTGCTTCACTCTGCTGGTGGGAATATACTTCCCCTCTGTCACAGGTAGATGATTTACCTTTTGAATTACTATAACCTGTGGTGGATAGTAACTAACCACGTTTACTCGAGTACTTAAGTATAATAGACAGGTACTCAATTTTCTTCTGCCAAAATGTTCATCTATCATTGTTGAAGTATTATTTTTCTTAAACAAGTGAAGCAATTTACCATCCCACATACCTTTTTTTAATAGAAGTCAACCATTTAAAACACTCTAGTAGAGCCGTCCTGCATAATCAGGACTGCACTTTTGCGACATTAATTACTATAATTAATTCTTCTGAAGTAAAACTTTAAATTCAGGACTTTTAGTTGTATTGGAGTATTTTCACACTGTGGTATTAATACTAATACGAAGATTTATGTTTCTTCTACCACTGATCTTTTAATTGTTTGTGTGTGTTCCTTCAGGTATAATGGCTGGTTCAAATAGGTCCGGTGATCTCAGAGATGCCCAGAGGTCCATCCCGATAGGAACCATAATGGCTATTCTCACCACCTCTTTCATCTGTATCCTCTATACCTTTTTTAGGTGTTTGTGTGTGCAGCTGATACAGTACAACATAAAATTATTTCTGAATGTGCACACTAGCATGTGCATGTGTGGGGAGGTATAACTGTTGATGAGAGTAGCAAGGCTGATTTGGCGAGTTGTATTTGTATTTAATGTCACAGATTAGGCTGTTACAGAAAAGTAAATACACAGTGCAGGTATTTCCATCTTAACTTCATGCTCAGACATCTCGTGTGTGGTCTTGTTTGGAGCCTGTATTGAAGGAGTGGTGCTGAGAGACAAGTAAGTGTATTTTTAATTGACTTCCTACTCATTGAAACTCCATAGACAGTCAAATTGTGGCACACTGGGATTTTACAGCTTATTGTAAGTGATTAGTTTATTTTTAAAAAAATTGCTGTTTTTTGAGACAGAATCATTGATGTTGAAATAATAAGTTTGGTAAAGTGTTTCACAGTGAATTGCAGTGTAAATTGTTCTGTTTTTCCAGTTCTTCTGGGCATTCACAGGGAAAATGAAAAACATATATCCAGTCATTGTCTAGTCAATTATTTATATACTGAGCCAGAATACACCTAATAAACTTTATGCGTGCTTGTGTGTGTTTCAGGTTTGGTTACTCAGTAGAGAAGAACCCGGTAATTGGTGTTCTAGCCTGGCCGTCTCCCTGGGTGATTGTCATTGGCTCGTTTTTTTCCTGCTGCGGGGCTGGGCTTCAGAGCCTCACTGGCGCCCCCCGGCTGTTACAGGCCATCGCTCGGGATGGTATCATCCCGTTCTTACAGGTCAGTGTCAGAGAGATCTTTGTTTTTCATAAGTTTGGGTGATGCTTGTTTGTGCTTTTACAAACGAGCATCACCCAAATGCAAAACGACTGTTGGTTTGTATTACGTTTTTTATTTTGTCTACTGGTTTACTGGGCCAGTTTAGTTTAATAAGGATTTGCTCAAAATGAGGTTAAGGCAGTAACTGCAATGGCAGCTTCAAAGGCTTCACTTACCTTTTTATTATGTGTGCTGGAGGGTTGATTTTTCTTACTTAACTCCTGTGCCCTTTGGAGTTTTCCTGTAAACAAATTACAGTGGGCCTGATTTAAGAACCACTTGTACAAACAGCTCTTACAAATTGGCATATTTTTGCCAATATAATAATATAATAATAATAATTCTACATTACAGTAGAAGTAGTACAGTAGGAAAGTTCTCTCTATCCGACAGCTGTCTGAAGTGTATTCACTCAGGCCTCTGTTTCATCCTCTCTTGTACTCAACAGTGCAACACCACCTGCGGTAGGCTGTAATTTTATCATGTCAAATATCTCTGTGACTGACACATGACCGCCTCTTGTGTTTGTTATTTAGCATTTATCTTTATACAAAAACATTACCTCTTTATTTCGTTTGTAACATGTTTGAGAATGAAACTTGAAATGGAGTGAAACAAGCAGGGTCAAGGACGGATTATACTTTCCGCGTCCGTGAGTACGCAAGGGTCCGGGTCTGCATGCCTCCCGTTTTTGAATACGCTACCAGGACACCAACCGATCTATGTCGCATGTATGGAACGTGTCCGCCAAGCTGACTCCAGAAAGTAGTATAAACAGAAGTAGTCCACGTCCGCAGCTGTCTGTGTGCATGTCCGCTCCAGAGTATATTTGAGCCTTCATTTGGCAATTTTAAGGGCGTTGATAATGCTAATGATGAAATTTCAAAAATGCACACCTCCTCATACACAGGTGGTATTCATCGGGCCGAATTGAAAACAAATGTTTGTTCGGTTAAGAGAGTTTGGTGAAACACTCATGCGAACAGGCCTTACAGAAAAAAGGAAGAAAGATTTAAAATAAGGATCTGAAAATGTTCTTGCATTAGGCCTAAATCATCCTTGACGTCTAACAGTTGCATTGAATGCATTTCCCTAGAATAATTTAGAATCTGTTGTTTATTATTTATAATGTAAAAACATAGTAAATATGTCCAATACAGATTTCTTGATCTCTCTGGTATTTTTGATTGACACATGACGGAAATAATTAATCCCTCTAAACCAAAAAGCCAAAATATAATCACTGGTAAAATAATGACACATTTTATAATGCTTCATAAATTAGATCAAATAAAAAGATGGAACTGGAACTGGATCTGGCAGCTACTGTACTGTTAGACATTGATGTGTTTGTTTATTGTTTTATTTTTCTGCCAATTAATGGAGTATTATATTTCACCTTCTCTCTCTATTTTCTTTCTATCCATCCATCTATCTATGCATCTATCTCAGGTTTTTGGTCATGGGAAGGCCAACGGTGAGCCCACATGGGCACTGTTGCTGACAGTTGGGATCTGCGAGATAGGAATCCTCATTGCTTCTCTGGATGCTGTGGCCCCCATCCTCTCCATGTACGTGGTTTGACACTGTAGAATATACATCAAACTGATCCACTTTCTGTCCTACTTGCTTTCAGTCTGTGTTACTTTTCTTGCCATGGTGATGTGCATATATTTACATTCCTTTCTCTCTGTAATGATCTTTTCCATCTGTGTATTTGCTCAGGTTTTTCCTCATGTGCTATCTGTTTGTTAACCTGGCCTGTGCTGTTCAGACTTTGCTCCGTACCCCGAACTGGAGACCTCGCTTCAAGTTCTATCACTGGTAAGAACAGCTTCCAAGCAAACTCTGCCACAAAGTAAATCCTGCAAATATTATGCAAGATGAATTCTTCCAATACAATATTAACAATATTAATATTATGTGCTATATGTGTGGGTGTCCTGTAGGTCTCTGTCCTTCTTAGGAATGAGTCTGTGCGTCTCTCTCATGTTCATCTCTTCCTGGTACTACGCCCTAGTTGCCATGGTGATAGCTGGCTGTATCTACAAGTACATTGAGTACAGAGGGTGAGTTTTGGGGGTTTCTGGTCATGAGATCAAATCAAAACTGCTTTAAACTCTACATTACTGGTAGTATCCAAGCAAACGTAGCCAGTGTTGATTTGTACTGTGAAAAAGCTCTAAAGTTGTGTTTGTTTAGTGGTCAACCGATGTGGGTTTTTCAGTGGCGGTTGCTATTTATAGAGCATAGTGGCCGATGGCCGATATATAATGCTGATATCGACAATTGAAAGTCTTTTAAAATCCATGAATTGTGTGCTCGGAGATGTCGGTAAAATATCAAATATTTTTATCATTACAATTACACCCAACTGAGACTAGAATCATTTAAACTTTTAGTTTGGAAAACATTTGGAAAAGAAGTGAAATTTTCCTGTTTGGACTATTTGGTTGCAGAGCAGTGAAGGAATGGGGAGACGGGATCAGAGGTCTGTCCTTGAACGCAGCACGCTACGCTCTGATCCGGCTGGAGGAAGCACCACTACACACCAAAAACTGGAGGTGAGCTTGTGTGTATGTTGTGATTTGCTTTAATCATAATAAAGCCATGGAAGTCATACACACACACACAAAGTGCAATTTTGGGGTCTTTATTTCTTGTTATGCCTTGTTATAAGTCTCTGCTTTTTTCACTGGAATAAAATAAATTTGTGCTTTGGGGCAAATGGATGTAAAACAGAAAAGAAAAGCATCAAAACTGATGCAGTAGAAACAGCGATATGGTCTTTTGTATTCCACTCAGTCTTCGTCCTTCCACCAAAACCTGGTGGAGATTCAGATGTGCTATGCTAGTAGCAGTTAATGTCGCCTCCAGCAGAGATGAGAGGTGTGCTACTGAGGTCTGATAAGCTCATTTGTTTCTAACCCAGTTTTTTATTTCATGTTCAAAACTTGTCTTCAGCTACAACCAACACTGACTCAACTGACATGACTGGAGGCAATGTATTTGCTTTCTCTGGAGCCACAAAAGACTTTATAAAACTTTTTTTTAGAAATGTAGTAGAGCTCCCCAATACCTGGGGAAAAAAAGACGGATGTGCGTAAAATTGATGCACTTCCCTTATTTTACTCATTATGCTTTCAAATTACTACGATTTTCCCTCATACAATCTGCTTAACATGGATTTATATCACAAGTTGTATTTTATTCTTAATGATTGTTTTGCAGTACCTGTTTTGCTTGTATTCCGCTACTTGTTGATGTGTTTTCTCCTTTTTCAGACCTCAACTGTTGGTTTTGTGTAAGTTGGACTCAGACCTGGCGGTGAAACACCCTCGTCTCCTGTCCTTCACTACGCAGCTCAAAGCAGGAAAGGGACTGACTATCGTCTGTTCAGCCCTGGAGGGAACTTACATGAACCGGTGTAAGGATGCCAAGACTGGAGAGCAGGTTTGTCAATTTATTGCTCTGCCTGTTTAGTCCTCTGCATGGTTTTCCAGTGTTCAGGTCCCACTTCCAGTATTCCAGCACAGACGTCAGACATAGAGGTAGCACAGATAGATAGGCAGTCTGTCCCACTCAATTCTTCAATACAGGTAGTTCCAAATATTCAGCACAGCAGACTGTTGGAGGAAATACTTGGGAGGACATTTAAACGTTACACTAAATTGAGACTGAAAACAATGATTTGGAGTAGCATTGCAGCTGCATTCCACTCAGCCTCAGGATTTGGTTCAGTGTCCAGAAAAAAAACTTGCTGGAGTAGAGATAAGTTTTTATTTTAGTTGTTTTTTTGTTTTTTTTAACGAAGGGTTAAAGGCTACTTCCCGTGCAAAACAGATAAAGTTATATTAATTAGCTCAGCCATGAATTCTACCTTTACAAAGTTAATAATCAGTTTTTGGTGTCATTGTCGGAAATGTATAAATTCAATTATGTTTTTATTTTTGAAGTCACAGTTAAAAGGTGGTGTTGTACTGGACTAAATTATATTGAGTGGTGTTATAATTTCTTGTTCCACTTGATACCTGCAGCGTTTGAAAGCAGCCATGGCTGCCGAGCGGATGAAGGGTTTCTCCCACGTGGTGGTGTCGTCCAACCTGCGAGATGGTTTCTCGGTGCTCATCCAGTCAGCAGGACTGGGGGGAATGAAACACAACACTGTCCTGATGGGCTGGCCGGCAGGTTGGAAACAAGCCCACGACTCCTCTGCAAGGAGGAACTTCATAGGTAAACTGCACAGGAGTGTCTTAAACTAAGATAAAAGCAGACAAGTCTCCAGGATTAAGAAAATCACACGTAACAATGTTGAAATGTAAAGGGAAAGACTGGGGGCAGCAGGGGGACACACAAAACTGATGTAGCTGTATCCCACAGCCCTGACATAGGGTGCTTCTCAAGTCTCTTATTTGTTGTTTCCTCGCTCCTCGCTTGAACCGGAAGGTGTTCTGCTCTGCCATCTTGCAGGATGTCCCAAAGCTCTTATTTGCGTTTCGAGGAACGAGGAGCGATCTCTGAGGAGTTATGAGCAAGGATACATCAGTCCATACTTCGCGGAAGTCTTTTACTGAACGACACGCCCCCTTACTGGGTAGCCATTATTGATTGGACGCTGCAGCGGACAATATCGGACTGATCTGATGCATCACCACAGATAACATTAAACTCAAGTGCATCAGTGCAAAGGCTATATTTCATTTGTTTTATGATTCACTGTCCAGTTAAAATTTGAGTTCATTGTAGGTCTGAACAAAAGACAAAAAAGCCCCATACAGAACTTTCTTCATTTAGACTAGCCTAATTGAATGATTTTATTTTTCTTTTATTTCTCCCATCAACTTTTATTATGGAGACAATTAAAGTCAGAGAGTCAGAGATTCTGTCAGCAAGAAACACGTTTTACATCATTTATCATCTTCTATTCAGTCACATGTGAGGCTGGTCATTCCTGTATTTAGTCCAATAGACGACAATAAAACATAGTAAACAAGTTAGGGGCCAGACAAGTCACTAAACTGCACTAAAGTCTCTAATGAAGCAAGCAAAGGAAAATAAATCCGCTCATCCAGCCGATCTCACCGACTGCATCTGATGAAAGCAGCCGGAGGCTCTGCGAGTAAAATCAGCTGATTAAAGTTTGAATGAGAGCCGCTGCGCTAAAAAGAAAGCATCGGATTGCTATGATGGAACGCAGTGATGAAATGTATGCAGTAGACTAGTGTTAAAGGATATCTGAAGAGGGAATAAACTGAAAGCCTTAAACTGAGCGTCGACTTAGAGTTACATCATTTCAATTTCCCATAAACATAGAGCCAATAAATCCCAAGACAAAATGATCATATTCTGGGTTATTCAATAACAAATTTACGGTCACAATCAATAAATATAAATGCAGATAATATAAGTATTGTGCCAGTAGATATGACCCTGTGCCTCTGAACAGGACATACAGTATCCTATAATTAGGCCTATTCATGTGCAGGTGTTTGTCAGAAACGGATGTCGCTTCATGTGACGCTTCGAAGGAAAGGACGTCTCATGTCTCTAAAAACATATTTCCTCGATCCTCCTCTACTGGCTTGGCGTCTCTCCATGCATCCCCAGTAGGCGGGAATAAGACGCAAGGGAAAGATGCAAATGAGGGAAACGTGGATGCAATTAAGAGACTTGAGAAGCAGCCAATAGAAACATTTGAAATGGCCTGCCATTACTCTCTCTCTCTTTCTCTCTCTCTGCAGAAACAGTGAGAGAGACGACAGAAGCTCATCAGGCATTGCTGGTTGCTAAGAACATTGACCATTTTCCTGGTAACCAGGAGCGTCTGGAGGGAACCATTGATGTATGGTGGATCGTACATGATGGTGGACTGCTCATGCTGCTGCCATTTTTACTAAGTCAACACAAGGTGTGTTGACCAAATCGTCGTTTCCTTTTTCCTTTTATATTATTTAATGGTTTTTTATTAACTAAATTATATTGTCAAAGACAACATATTTTATATCAAGCATCGTGGTTCAATATCAAGAATATGACCTAAGCAAGAAAATTGTCAACAATCATGTAAAAACTAAAGAACAGATACTTTACTTAAAACTTGACTTTAAGATTATTTTATGAAACTATACAAACCCAGTTGCTTTTTTATAATTACCAAATAGGACCATAGTTAGGCCAAGCCTCCTTTTCTAATCCTAATGGTATTAGTGTTTAAAAGGGTTTAACATGTTAGTCGTGATTCATTTCAACGTTGTTTTGTTCTATAAAGCAACTTCTGTTTACACTATAATCCAATGGATATTCTACCAAATGCAGCATGGTGTCATTTAATTTGAGTGTAGCTGCCAGAGGCTGCCAGTCTTCACTCGTAATAACAACTGTAATGCTCAGTGCATTATAGGAAATGTATCTTGCTCACGTGCCTCCTATAACCAGCAGCTGATAAGGATACATCTTTTATCTCTGTAGGTGTGGAGGAAGTGTAAAATGCGTATTTTCACGGTGGCACAGATGAACGACAACTCTATCCAGATGAAGAAAGACCTCCAGATGTTTCTCTACCATTTACGCCTGGATGCAAAGGTGGAGGTGGTGGAGATGGTGAGGCTTTTTTCATGATAGTTGATACAGGTTGTAGTCTGTGTCTTAACTGCTCTAGAGCTAGATACTGAAAAGCTATCTGTTTGCTTTGAACTTCTCTAAATCAGACCATTAGCTACAGCAGATCTGTGGATAAGCACTGCATTTGTAGAAGTCTGAAATTGTAAATGTCCTGTGTGTCCCTCTAGCATGACAGTGACATCTCAGCCTTCACCTATGAGAAGACGCTGGTGATGGAGCAGAGGTCTCAGATGCTTAAACAGATGCGTCTGTCCCGCACTGAGAGGGAGAGAGAGGTACTGTGGCACTTCCATTATAATCATGTAAAAATCATGCTCTGTAAATCAAGTAAAAACTTCCTTATGACTCAGATGTTGTTACAAACATTTTAAGGCCTTTGACATTTTCTAATGCTTTTAAAATAAAATAAAATATAAATTGTGTACATATATGAGAAGTAATAATAATAAGTAATAGCAAGATGTACTAGGAGTCTGTCTAGGAGTGACCAAACTGGATTGTTGTATGCAACTATTATTACAATTAAGTTTAATTCAGTTGAAGGCATGGTCCACAACACTGCAAAACTCTCTCTCTCTCTCATATATATAATCTTAAATTCCAATAGGCTTCTATTGCAGTGAATGTAAATCAAACAACACTAGTGGAACACCATCACACCACCGAGCCCTGATGTCCAAACCAACAATAAATTCCATTTGTATAGACAGAATTTGCAGCCTGTGCATACCACTAATTATAGGCGGTTCGATCCCCTGCTTCCCGCATGTTGTAAGTATCCTCAGGCAAGATTGAGTGGTCAGAAGACTAGAAAGACTTTTTTTCCCCTGAGTAATCATGAGCAATTTGGGTAGAAGAAATCCATTTCTATCGCATTATTTGTGCTTTCACAAATAACATATTCAGATTTGGGTACATGCATTATTCTTACAATACAATAATGATGTAGAAAATCCTATAATGAACTGTAAACAGCAGTGTAAACAACACTGATGCAGCTGACCTCCACCCAAAGAAGCTGAACTCGTGGAGATAATGTTTGCTGTCTTCCTTCATTCACTGTACTGGAGATGCCGTCTGAGAGACAAAGCAGCCACTAGAGGGAGACACGTTCCTTACTGAGCTGTAGGGGAGGTCTACGTGAGACTCAATCCAGTTATTGTCAATCAACCTACCGCTGCAGGATTACTAACCTTTACAGTCACTCCCTCAAAGTTTTTAACACTCCCACCTGCAACAGCATTAGTAGGCAGTAGAAACTAAAAATGGACAAAAACTTTATGGATGCATGTTTACAGTTCATAACAAAAGAGTTTTGTTGGGATCCTGCAGGATCCACATCCTGTTGTTACTAGCCATTTTAGATAGTATGTAAGTATGGTTTGTTTTGTTTGCACTTTTATTCCCCCTGTGTTTCAGCTCTCTGACATCTCTTCAAGCAGATTTTAGACTTCAAGATGTGCAGACCTATACTTTTGTTTGGACGGCATGTACTGCAGCGCCTTGTTTCCCCTTTTGCTTTTTATGTCAACAAATTTGGCCTTTTGTGTTGAAGAATAAGCAGTGCAGTTGCTGACACGGAGCAAGGTTTTTGCCCACAACTTACTACAGTATGTGATGTAGCCCTTGCTAATTTATTTGGTGATTTAGTTGACATTTTTCTTGATTATAGTGAGGAGTAATGTGGCATTTATTTGCATTATACAAAAGGTTCTAATAAGTTTTGTTTTTTTAATTATCATATTTTTAGTTTGCATCAGGCAGCTGAATCACCAAATGCAGCAGAAGTGTGCAGGTGCCTGGATGAAGCTCATATGCTATTGTTTTTACAAAGGCACTTCAGAGTGAATTCCATGCTACATTTCAGTGTTTATGAAGCACATTCTCTCTGAGATTTGAATTTTCATGTTACTTTTAATTGTCATAAAGGTTTGACTGTGGAAGGTGACGTCTCGCCTTGATGAAACATCAGTGATTTAGGCATGTGTGTTAATTTCCATAACAGCATTATCGCTGTTCAATCACCGATTTAAAATCACGGTAAAGGGAAAGTTGGAGCGTCTTCAGCTTCAGTATTGTGAGACATTTCTGAGTGAAACGGATGATGTGGGCAGGGAATTTAAAATCAGATCTTTAACATTTGATTGGATTGCTTATAAGTAGGCCTGGTTTAGCAAATACGGTGTGATATTTAGCTCTTGTGAGTTCTGGAGTATATAGATCACTTCACCCACACCTCCTTCACCTGTGTTGTTAGATCAGGAGAATGAGAGAGATTAATAAATTAGATAATATAATCTCGCTCTTGTGAAAATGTAAACAAAGTTTTTGCCAACCAAACACATACCTCCTACTGCTCTGCTAACTACTGCAACTGTTATAGGTTGAGCTAGTCTGCCAAAATAACATTCTTAAATATTGTAATGTTTTACAGGAAGAGAAACGAGAGGACATATAATGTTTTTTAAACATATTTTTGGCATATAACAAGAGATAACTGCACAGTTAACACAATAAGACAGAATTAGAACAGGGAAAATGTTGTTTTTATGTATGTGTATTTAAAGTAGATTACATACACAGACCAGGAGGTTTACTAACAGACAAACAGAAAAAACAACCTGCCTGTCTGTGTTCTTTTCATCACGATAAACATGTCTACCACTAACTATCCTAAAAATAACTGCATCTACGCAATTTATCTTCATATCCTCTGCTGATCATGTTGTAATGTCCCTTTTCGCTGTTTAGCAATAACATATTTGCAACGATATCCATCTTTTTTCTAGTAAAATTGTATTAGTGTGTCCTTGAAATTTATTGCAGTGGAAACCCAATGCTTTTATAATAGAAATTACAAATTAGAGAAGAACCATGATGCAACATGGCTGAAAACTGCAACAAACAAACGGTCTGACCTGTCCTTTGTATATTAGGCCCAGATGATCCATGACCGAAACACGGCCTCTCATTCTGCAATGAATGACACAGCTGCAGGTGCCACACCAGATCGTGTCCACATGACCTGGACCAAAGAGAAACTCATCAACGAGAGGAACAAACAAAGAGAAGGCATGGGAGTTAAAGATATGTTTAATATGAAACCGTAAGTAGATCCATAAATAGATTATTTTCTATATTTTACTTTTATTATTTTTGCTATAATCTTTGTTGTGTGTATTTATATATGCTGCTGTTGCACTGCACTTAACTACAAGCACTATTTGTGACAGATCTGCCGTTGTAGTTGCTGTGGCTAAAAACCAATTGATTTGCTCTATCTTTCAGCACATTTCAGCACTGAATTGGTCACATCCTATTGTTTTATTCAAGGGCTTTCAATCATTTTGCTATTGGCCTGCAGATTTGTATGTCATTTGTTAATACTGTTTGATGGCAGAGGAGCGCCAAGACCTAACCCCTACTGCATCTACATAACCTAAGTAGCTGATAAAGTCAGAGAGGAGCAGCCCTTATTATTGTGTTAATGTTGAATATGTTGTTTTATGCTCCCTTCGTCTAGTGAGTGGGAAAATCTGTAAGTCACTTTTTCTGTTTTTATTTACATGTGCATGATCTTTCTCTGTGTTGGCATGCTTGGGTTAAAGTAGATCACAGTATCACGGGTTTGCATGAGTGTCAGGGTGCAAATATGGAGGCTGCATGTGTCTGTGTGATGTAGATGATCTGAGTCCCAATCCCTCATACTGTGCTTCCTGTAGATTTATGATTTATTGGAACAACCCTCTGCAATTAATGGCAGGATAACTGATTCTTCTTATTACTCTTTGTGGTCTAACGTAGCAACCAGACCAACGTGCGGAGGATGCACACAGCTGTGAAGCTGAATGACGTGGTGGTCAAGAAATCCCAGAATTCACAGCTTGTCTTGCTCAACATGCCAGGCCCACCGAAGAACAAGAAGGGGGATGAGAACTGTATCCTTTTCAATTTTCAGCTCATCTGTCATTCTTTTAGTCAACAAATAATTAAGTCAGTCAGAGAACTTTTGTTATATTAAAGGAATAATTCAACATTTTGGTAAACACGCTTATTCGCTCTCTTGCCAAGACTAAGATGAGAAAATTAATACCACTCTGTCAGTTTCCAGCTAGAGGCAGCAGGCAGTTAGCATAGCTTAGCATAAAGAAGAAAGCATATTGTTCCATTTAGACAAACTTTTCCTCCCTGTTCTTAGTCTTTATTGCTATGCTAAGCTAATTGAGTAGCAAGCAGTCATGAGGAAGGCGTCTCTTGTCTCACTTTGAACAGAGCCAGCTTTCTCCCTGCTTCCAGTCTTAATGCTAAACTGAGCTAACTGGTCGCTGGCGTCATATTTTTAACATATATTAGAATTGAATTGGTCTTTTCATCTTGTGTGTAATTCCCAAAGATGACAAGCTATTTCATTGAGGTTAACTGTGAATAAATTAATACTAAAATGTGTTAAACTGTTTCATGTGTTGCTGGTTTCACAAAGTCTTCTAATGTAAAGAGATTACAGAAATGTAATCTAGTCTTTTTGTCTTTGTTTCTGCCTTCTGCACCGTAAAAATAATCCATTAAGATAAATTCAGGTTATTATATTATTATGACGTAATTAAGTAAAAGTACTATTAGCAAAATTATCTATTCGATTAGAATCTAAATAAAACTACCCAATAAGGAAATATTGTCTCTGAGTGGTGAAGTATGAGCTGTAGCTACATTGTACAATAAAACTCACATGATGTTTTTCATACTGATCCCAGTATTTTTCACCTCAGTATGTTTGCACAAGTTTAAAGTAACAGCAAATAGAAATACTCAAGTAGAGTACAAGTACATAAACTTTGTACTTGAGTGAATGTACTTAGTTACATTCCACCACTCACTGAAGTATTCTCCACACCTAGAAATAGAGGTTTTACTTCATTTCCAACTTTAGTTCGTACTAATGCCTTTGCTTTCACACATAAAGCAAAAGCCCTTTCCACCCAACCAAGTCTGCCCTTGGCCATGACAGGCTGTGATTGGGCCCCCCCGATTCAGCTCACCACTGGGCAGCAGGCCTTTACAAACATCAAGCTAGCTAGCTACATTAACTTAATCAAAGAAAAGTGTTGGCTAGCCATGGAACGACTGCGGTGATGAGAAGGGTCTCCCGAACCTGCCATGTCCGGCGCCTGGAGCAGGGACACCCTGTGTAGGGAGAGAGCTGCCGTTTTGGAGCCGGCTACCCCTGCCCATAGTCAACTTTCCCCCGACTCACTCTCAGCCTTTGTGCCTGGGAGAGCAAAGGAACGTATTCCTACCGCAAGAAACTGCAAGATTTTTATGCAGCTCAGTGAGGCTCCTTTTTAAGTCAAAGGAGAATGGAAGGTTACATGCCTTGTCTCCATCTTTTTGGAGCGCAGTAAGGCGTTATGGAGCTCTTGTTTATTTGTTACGGATCCCAGACAGTAGCTGGGACAGCTAAGAGTGTAGCTTCTTCCTGGGCTTTGTTACCGGCCGTCACAGTGGAGAATGTGTGTGCTGCTGCCTCTTGGGCCAAGGTTTTATAGCCTTGATATGTCAATGTGTTGCTCTAATGTAATGTATGTCCTTAACCAGAACGTGTCTCTCAGATATGGAGTTCCTGGAGGTCCTGATGGATCGCCTAGACCGTGTCCTGTTGGTTCGTGGAGGAGGTCGGGAGGTCATTACCATCTACTCCTAGCACCAAAAGGTTCCTAATTGTTTGGAAGGGCACTGGAAGGAAACATTTTTTAGCAGTAGGACCCCAAAAATCAGGGGGGGTTGACAGGAGGGCGTGACTTTGAGATGGGACATAGACAAAGATGTCAGACACAGTTGTGTCACCCCCTCTCAAACTGTCAGGAGACAAAAAAGCAACATTGCCACTTGCTTTTTGGAGGACCATGGTTGCTGGGAGGGGATGGGGAGGCCTACCTGCAGCACAGCCTGAGCTCAGTGCGTTGTCTGGGTGCATAGAGGGCTTTTTGCACCCGACACCTCACCCCCAAGGCTGCGTAACTTTGCCACATCTGAACACTGAGAGAGATCACAACTGTGTGGCTGCACTTTAACTGTTTTCTGAAAGAGCTGTTATTAAATGATGTAGAGCATAAAATGTCACAGCAAGTAATGTAACTAATGTTAGCTCTGTGGACAAGTCATTCGACATTACCTGATGCACAAATCAAAGGCTGGAATAATGTTGTGTGGCCAACTTTGTTTGTTTCCCATTTTCAGAGCCTGGTGCTGTGAAAATGGGAACACCGGATTTTTTTTTCAGCACACACACAGAACAAACAGCTAGCATACCGTGACAAGATGTTAGCTGAATTTGACCAAAATTCGTGTGTTGGATTTGAATCGCATACCCCACCTTTAACACGTTACATTGCTTCACCAGCAAGAAAGCCAGAAAGAACACGTTTTCACTGATTGTGTAAGCTGGAAACTGAAGCCGGAAGCTCATTGGTTTTAACAATGAATGCTAACATAGCTGACGGCATTTTTATTTATTCAGTGCCTCTGATGACACTTCTTATTGATATATGTGATGCATTGACATTGGTAATATGGGATGAGTTGCACATGTTTTTAAGACAATATATTTTAAGTAATATCATGTTTGTCTCATATCACTGTGTCAGAAGTTAAAGCCGAAGCCCCATTGATTACTATCAGGATAGTTTAAGGGAAGTGTGGCAGCACTGATTGTAGTCTCAAGATTGTCTATATCATTGCTTATCAACTAGACCACAATTAGTGTGATCAAAACGTAAGAGATTATGAAAATGCAACAGAGGAAATACAACTTTTGTGATTTTAGTAATTGAGTTGATGATTTATTTTATATACTTTTTTGCATTTGAGTAAAATGCTCCAGTGCATTTGTGGGCTCAGTTCTTAACCAGCCAGTGTGCCTCGATAAGGAAAACCGAACAACATGCAGCCTGTATAGTAGTATTATCTTGTAGTATTACTTCATTTTTTAAAAAGCCAGCACACATAGGTTTACCTACAATGTGCCATGTGTAAGAACCACACAAAATAAACAAACCAAAGATTACATCTGGAACTCTGAGTCTTCAGTTTGCAACATACAGGAGTACTTACGTGTGGCGTTTGTCCCGGTAGAAGGACTTATCGTGCAGATACGGAGAGGAACAAATGGCCTGAGAAATTGTAAATGCTTTGGATTTAACACAAAAGCCTGTTGTCTTTAATTACATCATATGTGTGATATGATTAGCGTTGATTAGTGTAAAATTATAGTTTTGGTTCATTTGAGAAATTAATAATAAAAAAGTACTTTGCTAAGTGTTATCATGTAGAGAGCATGTCCACAACAGCATAAATAAGACAGTTGTAGGAAACAATACAAATTCAGATCTTCAAACCTACCCTCTATGTATTCCATCCTATTCGCTGCATGTTTTGCAGCACATCTAATAAAATAAATACTTCTTCATTTGCACCACCAGAGTTTTCTTGTGAGAAAAAGGGTAAACATCAGTTATTTAAAATCCTTTGAAAATTCTCACAGTTGTGTCTTGTAGAGCCAAATTAGAAAGTCCTGCACTTTGTTTCCAGGTACTGGGGACAGTCTTAAAACATATTTCTTAATTTCTCCACTATACTTTAGGATGTCTTCACGTGGGTTGAGTAATACTTTTATAATTATGTACGATAGCAATGCGTTCAAGAAGCTAATCCAGAAAGTATGATTTGGCATATTGTTAGAAATTATAATTCAGTTGTATACTAGATAGTGTTCCTAGTGGAGGGAGTTTTACTTTTCTTTTTGTGAGCACAAATGATTTGTTTCGTAATATTTTGTGAATCGCAAACAAGTTAGAGAGCGTTGTCTTTCACTAGAGACTAAAACCAGACTGCTAAAAATTAATTAGCAGTAATTCACCTGATATACATTTCTGCTATCGGTTATTCAACAAAAATAACGGCATAAACAATACATCTTGACAACAATAAATCAAGTATTGAAGACAGGTCAAAGTGTTGTGTCATGTATGATATTACAAATCAATAGATGCATTGTTGTAAACAACATCGTTTTTTAACAGAGTTACTGCAGCTAATTTTAAACACTGAGGTGAATATTAAGATAATACAGTATGTTCACGTCCATCAGAGCTTTAGGGACCATTTGTGCCTATGCTGTAACAAACACCCTGAAGGTGATATTCTTGTCAGATGGAATCCGTTCCTGTCTGACCCACATCAGAGTTGAGCTGGATTGTGGTCACCTTTTACGTAACTGGCCCGGGCTCAGTTTCCCAAAAATCTATTTAATCCTAAAATCATCATTGTCTCTTAGTTTGCAAAAGAACAAAGACAATCTTGGATCTGCAGTAGGAAGCTTTCAGGGGAACTTGGCCTCGGATAAATGGCTTCCTGTTTGTGGTTAGCTGGGTCAGCACGCACAGAACAACAACCCTAATCTCGGTCTGATGCTCTGATCACTGTCTGAACTACAACTCTGCTGCATTCTGTGCTGTCTGTAATCCTTACTCTCCGCTCAGTTTAAAGCACATGCTGTCTTTTGCTAGAATTCAGGACAGTTAACCTAAGTTGACACTTTATTTTTTCCCCCAGTGGGAATTTTGTCTTGTGGCCAGGACCCACATAAAAAAGACAATGACCACAAGTGTCCCTGTTTAAAAAAAAAAAATTCACAGGGCTCATAAAAAACACAATAGGGGAAAATGATGGGTTCACTGGGGCGAGCTTTCTGCAAATGTGGGAGGTTTTATCATCCAAAGATTTGCAAGATTTTTGCCGTCTACAACTTCTTGCTTCTGTTGTGTACATTCAGTTGATGATGCACAGAAGTGCAGTGTGATGGCCGCACTAGCAGCCACACATGGAAACAATACCTCATGGTGGTAACTCTTTTGTTTTGAGCACGTTACATATACAAAATAAATAACTGGACACACATTTTAGTTTTAAAAACAGTTTTCTATTTGGGTGCACACATTTAGTTAACTTTGTCAATTTAGCTAATTTCAGGTTCATCATCTTTAAGTTCTGTGAAATTTATACCTTTCTTTTTGAGTTGCTGCTGGAGGTCGCTGGCCGTCTGACAGAGGAAAGGACTTCCAACTGCCTCTAAGCTGTTTAAGTAGGGGAATGGATAATTAGACTGCACCATGTTTTCCCATATCATGGGGGTGGCAGAGTATTCCACTTTTGAGTTGTGTTTTTTTCTTTGCTAGTTATACTTGTTATGATTATTTGATTGATTTACCATTAGTTCATATTAGGTAGCGTTGGTTTAACATGTTGTAGTTATTGTGGTTTGTTTTTATATTGTGTGTTTGTCAATCCCCTTTGTGTCAGAATGGCCTGATCAGCCACTATATAAGTTTCCACCATGTCTCAGTCTTGTTAGGTCTGTTTGGTTCAGCTTATCTTACCTGAGTTAAGGTCTGTTTAGTTGACCTCTTTTATGGGCCCGGAACTTTTTATTTTGTTTTGTAAAATATTTTTTTTGTGCTTTTTAAATAAAAAAATATATTTTTTGGAAACTTACTTTCTGACTGCACATGCCTGACAGCTTGGTCCCTCAAATGCAGCATGCAGTAGAGAACAATCAGTCAGGAAGGAAAAAAACCAGCACCTGCAAAACTATTCTCTTTAGGGGGTTGTCTTGCTGTTGCCTCTCCAGTGCACCTGTTGTCACTTTCATTTGCACCAAAACAGGTGACACTGATTCACAATCGCATGTGCTTCCTACCTGGACAGATTGATATACCTGAAGTTTAATTGCCTTGATGTTATACTGTGATGATTAAGTGTTCCCTTGCTTTTTTTGAGCAGTGTACAAAACTTGAGACGAGCCTCTAATATGTGTAATTTACAGTTGCAGTCAGGTCATACAATGCTTGTTTTGTCACAGACCAGCATTAAGTCACAACAGCTTAAATTAATGTCACACTTCACTGTAAAAATACAGTGGCGTATAATAAGTCATGTTTCACATTTCTATCAGGTGTTAACATATAAAATGCAGATCCATTGGCTATCTAACATGTTAAGAAGCCTATAGTTGTAGGAGTTGGAGGCATGGAAAAGAGAGGGTTTTTTTGTATAGCACCTTTTAACAAGGCCATCAAATGCATTATCACCCGTAACATCAGCAACTGAATTGTGCATGAGAATTAAAGTTGGTTAGTTTTGTGGGGTCACGTCCACCATAACGTGAAATATGGAGACTGTATGGAGAATCCACCATGTAAAATAGTTTTATATCTTTGACTTTTTTATTTATCCAACCATCTAGTGTATATACATTTTTGTAAGTAGCTTAAAGGAAACTACAAACGTAATCTCGTTAAACCAACTCTGTGTTGTAAAATCATAAATATACCTACCTTGTAAATGTATACAGGTTTTGTTTATTTGTCAGTAGCCCACTATTCTTTAGTCTCAGGTTCTCCTACAAAAAGCATCTTTATGATTAAGGTATCCATCAGACGTCATCTTCTTCCCACAGCTTCCACTGATGGGGGGGGACAAGCTGCCTATCTGGGAGTTAAATCTGTAAGACGAGCTAAACAGGGAAAACACAAGTGGCTTAGGATGGGAATGTAGTCTGTAAAGACAGAGACGGTGAGAGGGGCAGAGGTGAAAAGGGAGGGTACCTTCCTTTCTCTCCGAGTCATTATCATTCCAGCATCTGCTAATAGTGGAGTGTTAACATCACAACATGGGCAATTTCACTGAGACTCCCTGTGACCTCATTGACCCCTGAAGCTTTGTCTCCGTCAGCTTCGAAGTCCAACACTGACTGTGTCTGCTGTGAAATATTAAATGAAATCCAATTATGTATGTTGATTTCCAATTCTTTCTAATTCTACACCTGGAACTTTCAAGGTTCCCACAACAAACTACTAAAATTGTTGAAATGCTTCATGTTTGCAGGATTTGACTTTGTATTGATTCAAGAACAAAGGGACCTCTTTTTTGAACATTTTTTTAGAAGAAGTTAAACTCAGTTAGCTTGAGGCCACACAGACTGGATCTCATGATTGTTAACCGGTAGCTGTTAGCCTTCAAGTGTATTTCTGCTCACTGCTGAAAACAGAGATCTGCATATAACGCCCAATGTAGGATAAAATGATTATTAAACTGCAGGCAGCCACTGACAGTCAGGTCAGGTTAATCCGAGTCTTACAAAAACGAATAAAATTCAAATTCTATACGTGTTCCACGTCCATGAAACTGGACTAAACTCCCAATCCCATTTTCATTTTCATTTTCTTTTTTTTTTTCTGGTAAAAGACTAAATAACAGACATAACAGACACTTTTCTTGTCTGACTGATTAAAGCCCTGACTGAGAGCAACCAGACAACAATAGGTGATGCATAAAACTGCCTTTTCCGGGGCAAATGGTCTTTGTGTAACACATGAATGGTCTCTTTTGAAAGTATGAATTCCTTTTCAGTTTTGGAAACCAAACATTTACCAGTTAGCCAAAGGCAACCCCTTCCTGTTCACAGCAGTACTATAATTCACTTGCGGGGGTCAGGGAGTCAGTTTAAGCAAAGGCAACATTTTAAGAGAGATACTGTGACTGGTAAACTGTTGAACGTGTGTTTGTGAAGCTTTCATCGCCGCCTTCAGCCACAATTATTGTTTTGCTTTTCGACAAGGCACTTGCATATAAAAACCTTGTATCTCCAAAATTTTGACTTTTTAAATGTCAAGACAGGCAGGTTGGGATCCTCACTAGTCAAAGTGGGCACCTGGCCATCAATTTGTTTATTTGTTCAATTGTAAATAAGGTGGGTCCTGTATCATTACCTGATGATGTGGCCCTGTCTTGTAAAATGGCCCAGTGTCAAAATCTACAAAATCTAGTTTGAAAACAAAACTATGGAAATTTTAAAAGAAGAATGAACACAATTTGAAAACAATTCCTTTGTCAGTTGACTGATGAAGACTCTGCTTTAGCCAGTGTTACAATGTGTTTTATGTTGCATGTAGCAGATGAATATTTCAATGGTTTTATCATAAAAGTAAAACAAGACATAAATACAGCAGACCATTTTGTGCATTTGCCACTTGCCGTTATGCAGTCTCGCTTTAAGGCTTCAGTTATTTTACTGCAACTTATACTGGACAGCACTTGGAAGTTGCTCGACACCCTCTCTGTTCCATATTCTTCAAATATGTTTACAATCCATCTATGTTATTGTCATCTGATTTTTTTATTTTTAGAAAGGTTGCTATTATGGTCTGTTTCTATCCACACAACATTTACTGCATCTGTCAGTCTTAGAACTCCTCTATTACTCTCCCTTAGGCTGTGTTTACACTATGATTCGTGGTATTGGGCTATATACTGTAAATAAAATTGACTTGACTCGCATGGCACATCCTCCTAAATAAAGTTATGTTTGTCCAAATTACCAGGGCGTAGAGTTGATATGGGATTTTTTTTAAATCTGATATATTGGCCAATATTCTTTTTTTCTTTGGTGTGTTATGATACCTTACCAAGATGACATGACAAAACACAAAAAATAAACTTTTCTATTGTTATAAATAGTGCTTTGAACAGGCTACAGCTGATTGCTGTGTTTTATAGTGGGTTTAGTGGTTTATTGTGTACCAAACACCTGTGTTGCCAACAGGCGAGGTGCAGAGTGCCCTCTATAATGGGAGTTTAGAGGCTATACACAGGGTGCATACTGAGTGTCAATAGGGACACAACAGTACATTTTTGCTCTAAGCCCACCTCACAGGTTAATTCAAAAATACTATTTGCTATCCTTATTCATTAATTCACACAGTTCATTAATTAATTAACACTCAATTAATTAATTAACAGGTGCTTTTCGAATTCCTTCCCTGTCAGTTGATTTATTCTCAGTCTAATAATTGCAATTGGAAAGGTTTAAACACATTTAAGATAGATTCATAGATGGATAGATTTAACTTAGGCTACATGATGGCTATAAATGTAAACAGGCATATTATCATTGGTGAAAGAAACTTGACTTGACTTGAAGCAGCAGGTTGGGAGAGAGGGTCCACTGAGTGAGTAAGGGGGGAGTTTTTTTTTTTTTTTTCCTTCAAGAAAGAGTCAAATTTCCCATCTCCGTGGGTTTGAGAGTCAGTCAGCTCAGAACTGAGGGAGGCTTTGTACTGAGAGAGAGAGAGAGAGAGCGCAGTGTGACTTCAGGTCTGCACAGTGAGAAACAGAGGGATCGCGGACTTTGACGCAATTTCATCACACACATGCTCTTGGAGTTCACAGCCGAACCTGGATCTTTATTCATTTATGGCTAAAATGTTTCAAGGGTAAGGCAATCAAATATTACCACAAGGTTTTCTGCGTGTAAAGAAAGTTAATTTTAATCAACTCTGCCGCACAGTCTTCAGTAGGCTACACCTCAGTGCAGACCTGTGATGTAGCTCCATGTCTTCTGTGAGAAGCATTTTCCTGCTCTACATTGGGACACATGTCACATGCACAGCCTACGCTATTTTTATTTAACGTCGCGACCTTTTTGAATAGCATTTGTTTTATTTTTTGAAGTTTAGCTTAAAGTTCAGCACTTAACATTATGTGCCTGGTGTGTCGCCTCAGGTGGTCTGCTGCCCTGCATCTCGTCCTGCTGTGCTGCCTGACCGCTGCCTTGCAAGTTATAGAAGGTAAGATTTATGCTGCTTCAGCTTTGTACTGAAAATGCAACTGTAAAACCATAAATAGCTGAGATGGATCCTTAAGAGCAGGATAGGAAGGCTAAAACAGTTTGATGTCTTTATTAAAGGCATGAAATGGGTTTCTTCATCATGTTGATGGTGCAGTCCCATGGAAAGCAATTTAGTCTGTGTTATTGATCATCAAGTAATACATTTTAACGTTTCTTTGACAGTACTGGCCATGTATCATCTTAGTGGTCACTAATGTAACCTAGTAAAGTTAAGAATGTTTGTCATCTTGTTGCAGTAAATGCCAGATTTAAAGGTGAAGGCTAAATTGTTGACCATATAGAATCATCAGACTACTAAAATCTAATAATTCATATGTTATAGTTCCTGTTATAGTTATTGCACAAAGCACAAGGCCCTTTCTGGTTGCTGTGATTAGATTTGATCCTAGGAGAGAGGTCTGAACCTGTCTTGAAATGACTTTATAGTTCATTAAAAAAATCTATAAACTATAAAGTACGATTACTGCATCAACCTTAACACCAACAGTATTACTTATTTATTCATCATCTTGCTGCCTACAGTAACTAAAGCCACCCAAGGCCAGGGGCATTTCAAACTACATTATTTTAAGATGTCTTTACAAAGCTCTCCTTTAAGGAGTCTGCTTAAAAGATTAAAAAGTCAGCTGGAAATGGTATTTTCAACCAACTCAAGTCAATTAAGAACTAAGTAAGGGGGCGTGGCTTACCAAAGGTTTAGTTCCTTATTACATTTCCTATTTTATTATAGCCTAATTTATTTTTATTTATATTTTTTTTCAATCTTTATCTGTTATCAAGGCTGCTTTGAAGTCTCTGTCTTTTAAATGAATTTGAAGACAGTGAATTTTTGTGTGGGGAGGTGCAAAGTCCCCTTTTGGGTCTAATAACGTGGCCGTATTTGAGAAACAGACTACTCTACTGAAGACCCATTTGACTGAGTGGACTTGGATGACTACATGCATGTACTATAATGTTGACAAACCCACCTACTGTCTCCTGTCATCTTAACTTAAACACATTATTTCAGCACTAAGCATGAAATAAGTGATCAGGTTTGACGTTAGACTACTGAGCAGACCTCCAGTATGATGTTTATGTGGGTGAACGGCTAAAGAGCTGCTCCGTTTGGGCTTTGATACCTGCAGTAAAATGCAACATGCCAAAGAACAAGGTAAAACGTTAGCCGGTCTCCAATGACAATGGCTAGACTTAAATTTCATCAGTCATCCACACCTCCCTAACAGGCCCATTACGAGACACATTATATGGGTCAGTCCCCCTTTGCATTTCCATTTTCACACCTCTGTCTGCTGCTGTGGTTTTCATTTAGTTACTCCCTGCTGTGAGGCTCTTCTTATACAGCTCTGTAGGAAAGAGATAGTTTGTTTGTTTGGCAATCGACCTGGCTTCCTCTGCCCTCTTTATCCTGTGTGTATCTGTGTGTGTGTACATTGAGTTAGGGGGAAGTGGCGGACGAGTCAAACGCCGCACCAGGGTGAGAAATGAAGTGTTTAGTTTATATGGTAATGTTGTGAGAAAATCAGAGAGGACGGTACGGAGGGTTGGTTCGTACGGAGCTTTGAAGTGGGATGTTGAGAACACACTTGTCCGGGTGCCAGTTTAATGTCAGCATGTGTAGCTATGTGGTTGGACTGATTTTTGACAATGGGTGACGAAAATAATTATCCATTGTAAACAATTCCAGAAAGTCAGAAAAAACGAATCCAGGATCCGGTGTTTCTGCAGGATGCTGTGCATGCTAGAGTTATTTATTATTCACTGACTGAACACAGCTCATCACATTGTGGACTGCTGATGGCTAGAGAGAGTCTTGTGACCAGAAAATCATGTTAATGTTCAAATCTCAAAACCAAAAGTGTTCAAAGTGTACCTTTGAGCAAAACACGATCTTTTACTCCATCCCATATTCTTGGAACACAATACTATGCCAAATATTCATTTATACTGACAGCCTTCACATTACCTGTTGATATTTAGTAGTTGTAACTATGTAACTAACTTTTACACATGACAATGTTTAGACTGTGCATGAATTAAATCTCCGACTCAAACACCTCAGAAATAAATGGGCCCGTCTGTATGAGACACCTTGATATATGTCACATATGTTTTGGTCATCCCGGTGTCATCCCGTATGTAAACTACGTATAAACCTAAAAAAGTATATTTGGTGCCTAAACCTAACCAAATTGCGATATTACTAAACTTTAACTACTAGTTTTATTATGAAAGTCTAACCATATATGCATATTTATTCATGCAACTTGATCGCTGAGCCCTACACGTGTAAAAAAGAAGCTAAAGGGTACCCAGGCCGACGCCAAGGGCTCTTGAGCATCCACATGTGGCGATTTGGGTTGAGAACAGGTTGCTGTGTGAAATCCTATCTCATTGGCTATCCTGGGACAACAGTTGTTGTGAGCCCAGTTGTAGGGTGACCCTCAGACTGTGTCGACACTCAGCGGAGTAAATTTGAAAATGCACATTAGATTTTAAGCATCTTCTTTTGGATTTAGTTGGCTTCGTGTGGACAGTTTCAGAGAGCAGAGCATCATTATTGGCATCTACATTTCCAGACACACTACAGCTGAGAAAGGACATTTTGAAACTTCGCCTCGTCCCCCTGAAAAACACTCTTATTCCTGCCTCCAAGAACCTTCACTTTCCATTTACAGCTGGTTGAGTTGCTCTGAAAGAGTTCCATGTTTAGCCAATATAAATGATTGTGAGCCGATCCCAGCAGGAGTCTATTTTGGACCAGACTTTCCTCTGTACAGAAAAACCTAATCATATTATGTTGCTGTTGACAATTTCAGTCATATTATGGTTCCATCAGTTGTTGAATGTTTGACCACCAGACACATCAACACACCTCTAGAAAACTGCTGTCAAAAACACATTTTAGTTTGCTTCAGTTGCCCCCAACCCACATTTTTTAAGTTTTACCTATAAGTCTTTTCACTGCGTCCACTCTTGAACCTATTTGGTCTCTGATGTTACTGGAATAAAACTCCCATCACGCTCCCTATAGTGTTTTATGAGTCTAGAAACCTGGCAAGCAAGCATGTCATAGAGTTGTATGAAGGAGCCTCTACCTAAATGTCTTATATTAGAGTACTGAACGCCCTCACTGCCGCGGCGTCCTGTCTGGAATGTGCTCATTCAGCCAGAGTGACTTTGATTTGAACACAGTTGGGCACAATAGGCCAACTGTAAAAGGTGTCATTGCTGTATGTGTCTAACGGTCAGCTCTATGGGATTTTAATGGGAAAGAAATCAGTCACTGGAAACTTGAAAATAAGAATGGCTGTTTCTTTTAGGGTCTTACGACTTTCCGTTGAAAATGGTCTTATACTTTCCATGATGTGATGCTCACTGAGATGATGTAGCCTTCTTTACGTTGGTTCCCAAAAGAGACTGTGGGAAGTGAGGAGAGAAAAGGCTACTGTTGTTGCAGAGGAAGTTAAACTAACATCAGACGCATTAATTTGATCGACCTGATGATTTTTTAAGATAAAAACCCAGATTTACAGCTATTACTGTAATGGTTTTTACAAAGGAAACATTGAAATGTCACTGGTTTTCTGTTGATGTTTGGGTTCACAGTTTCCATAGTTACTGTTTCAAAAGTTGACCATGAATCAATATCATTGTGTTTCTGTTCCGCTAGAGCTATGCTTCTGGGCAAGAAACATACAGAGAAAGTCTTTTTACGAAGTGAGAGAATCTTTATTTACTTTCAAACACTTTATTGCCGTTTATGAGATAGTTACACGCATTGTTACTGCCCGCTCTACATGTGAATATACAGAACTACTTAGTAAAAAAGTCTTAATACATGCTGTCAAATCAAACCTTTGGATGTTTAATTTACAGCTGCAACTAATTATTTTCATTATCACTTCATCTGTTGGTTATGTTATTCTTTTATTTAAACAAACAGGGAATCATAGGTGAGATGAAATGCTTGAGAGGATATTTAAAAAAAACATTGAGATGTAAAGGTTGAAGTCATAGGTTCTTTTGATCTGTGGCTTTAGCTCGGGCACAGCCGAGGTATTTGCAAGGGTGAAAAGGTCTACTCATTCAAGAGTCCAGTCCATTGGCCTAAATATAAAAGGAAATCGGACAAAGCTCTCACAAAAGTAACACAATTAAACTATTAAAGTGAGATTTGAGTCACATTTTTTAGTGAGAAAGTAATTTTTTCTTTAACATAAATGCCCTTCCTTCTATCCATTCAAGGACTGCTTTAGGCTCCTTATTCAGCCATTTTAGTGGTATTTGTAATAAATATCCGTGCTGTAATATTAACACAGTTGGCAAGTTTCCCAAATACATAACACTAAAATTAATTAATTGATTAGTCAATTAAAACGTTCTCTCCAAGAGCCCAAATGATGCCATTATCACTTCTAGTGTCTTTGTCTCCAAACCAAAGTTTTTTAGGATACTTTCAGATTAGACCTGATAAAGATTTGATATTTTTGTATTTGATATTATGTCAATCAATTAATCTACTCAGTAACCACCAGTCATATCAAGTGATTATGGTATTTCAAGATTAGCAATAATCAAGGGAATTTTAAGCTTTACGTTTTATAAGTTATATTTTTGAAGCCTAAATGTTTGATGCAGCCTGAAGCAAACAACGTATGTAAAGTAGTGTTTAAGCAGAGTAACTTCTCTTGTGTGTCTTCTTAGGACAACTGCACTGTTCACTTTCACAGTTGACAGAAGAAGAAAGAGATCTACCTCAGTTGGATTATATCTTGTCTTGCACTGCTGCTTCATCCATTGAGTGTTTTGGCTAAACTCACACACACACTTATCTACACACATCATCAGTGGCGACATGCTGCATGATCATTTACAGCATCTACACTCTGCACGACTCTGCACGAGCACGACTCTGCACGAGCCTTTAGGGGAAGTTTCACATAGAGAGGTTACAATAATCCTCATCACCTGTGCAGGATGCAATCTCATGGGACATGCAGAGCCTACTTGACTCAGTGAGCTATCCTTTCATCTCAGTGATGGATTGGATACATTTGTAAGCCACAAAGTACATAGCAAATATTTGGATATCATTTTAATATGTGAAATTGGGAAGAAAAACAACTGTTCATACAGTGCCAGAGAGTAAGATTCTCAAAGATTCACAAAACCAAAACCTCCTCAAATCAGGACGTAGCCTTGTAATCAGTCCGAACTGCCATTTGACTTAAATACTGTATTATTAGTCAATTATCTATTTGAATCACTGAACCAAAATCTGAGACTTGGGCAACGATATAGAAGTCTGCAACCAGGCTAATCTGAACCATGGACTGATTTTAAAATACCACTTATTATCCAGATAACTCACCCAAATCACATCCATCCATCCATCCATCGTCAACCGCTTATCCTGCGTACAGGGTCGCAGGGGGCTGGAGCCAATCCCAGCTGACATAGGGCGAAAGGCGGGGTACACCCTGGACAGGCCGCCAGTCCATCGCAGGGCTCACATACTAACAATGTGTCTGAATTATGCTACGTAGTTTTTAAGGTTCCTGATTTTGTGTGAATAACTACTCTGACATGCAGTACAGCATGTACAACATCATGTGCACTTTACTCAGTTTGAAGTAACCTTCAATAACTGCCTACGTTTTAAGGGAAAGGTGGAAAGTACACTGTTCTTCTGTGTGTATGCTCAGGTATGCTTTTGCATATTTGGGTCTGACTCTGTGGCTACTGAAATTATGGCTGTTTGGCTGTTTGGCTGTTTGCAGACGGAGGGTACTACACAAACACACATACACATTTACACACACATACACCAACACTCTCCCTATTTGAGGACAAATCTGTCTTTTTAAACATTAAATAGCTAACAGTGCGTCTATCATCTTCATCATAACAGATGTTTTGACCTTGGCTCTGTCCTCTATGTAGAGTTTTAAGGAATAATACACCAACAGCATATTAGCATATTCTCATTTTGTTGAAACTACAACACTACTCTACCGAATTACCTCAAGTTAGGTTTATTTTTCTTAAATATTAAACCAGATTATACCCTCCGTTTTGTCTGTCCAGCTTTAAATTACTGACAGATATCTTGATAGAAGTCCTCTACACATCTGCTCCTCCACAGGTTCTTTGTTTTGACATTCTGTGCCACAGCTGCGCTTTCATTATTTACCTTTGGATTAAACACGGCAGCTCAAATCCTTCTCCTTCACTCAGCCTCTGTCCTTCCCTGAGGCGTTGTGGATGTGCCACTGAGTGCCAGCTCTTAAGTCTCTGTTTTGGTTGTCGATGCTCCTAACGACTCTCAGTATATCACAGCTACAAAAAGGTATGGAAAGGGAAGTAAACGGGAGAGTGCAGCAAAACCACTTATCATGGAATTGTCAGATCATGGACAGTATTCATAAAACATCAAGTCAATTTTACCTTTCAATTTCAAACTGAAAGTTTTGAGTCCATCTCCTTTCACTACTATATCTTTGAAGAAATGTGTTATTTTATGTATAAAATATAACCTTCTCTAGGAACTCCTCGCAGGGTAAGACAGCTCTGCCGCTTTCAGAAATCCTGGTGCAGATTGGATGACTTTTCTTGGTTAAGAAAGTTGGTGAAATATTTTTACTTCTAGGACGATGATGATAAATGATCCATTTAAGGGTTAGAGGGAAAATCTAAAACTAAGCTTTTGGTGAAATCCGCCACCAACACATGTAAATGAATGACCTAACCCCATACAACAGGAATACTCTCATTTCTTTCTGCAGTCTGCTGTTAAATGCACTACTACATACCTGCACTGCCCTAACAAATTGTCTCAGCAAATACACAAATGGAAAAATACTGCACTGCACATCTTCTGCAGTTCTAAACAATAGTGATTTTTGTGGTGCGACTTCAGTGGGTGGATGTCAGAGGATTCTCTGCCAGAGGGACTATGGAGCAAACATGGCATAATATTTTCCTGTCACATTTCTCTGAAGGATGTTTTTCATTCCGAGCAGTTCACATCAAATGTCTGTCACAATACACAATGTCGAGCACTTCCAAATTACAAACATTAATGACATCATTGACCTGCTTCACTGTGCTTACAGACATGGGCCAAAACTCCTTACAGTGCCGTGAATGCTTTGGTTTATCACACCTTACACAATGGCAGTAACAGGCACTTTCTACAGGATCGCATGTGTAAAAGAATTCCCCATCACTGCGCCTCCCTTCTGTTTCATTAACATTCGTATTGGAGGAGGAGATGAGCCGATGAGGGAATCTCTAAGAGATTGTTTGCTCTGAGAACAACGCTTGCAGCTGAGCAAACACCGCCAGCACCCAGCATGTACACACAAGCAAGCACACACACACACACTGAGATTTCTCACATTCACTGTCCTGTGCCATATACATGCATAATCAGGACATACACGATGTAAATAGTCCAGCAACTTGTATCTATGTTACCACATATTTGGAGAAATTGATGAATTGACTGGCTTGGTTGGTTCAGATTATCTGTCTATGCCCTCACTGTATAACAGCCTAATTAGAAAGGACTGTAATCACAAAGGAAATGTTTATAATACATGTGGCCTAACACGTATGTAAAGTAAGCTTATTTGAAGACATTGTATGTAATAAAGTTTACAGTATTGGTAGAAGCCTTTCTTCTTTTCTAGAAAATGTTGACACATGTTCTAGTTTTCATATTCTTTAATCAAATCAACCAAAGTTCTTCAAAACCTCAAACCGTCTCCTAATGCTGCAAAATATGTTATAATTCAACAATATTCTTAACACAGTCTCCAGTTATGTTAATTGAATTAATTATCAAACTGACTCATTCCCTGTTTATAAAATGATCAAACAAACACGGGAGGAAATGAGGTTAGAGAAGGGACTGGGCACCAAATGAGACCAGTTCAGTCTACCTGTCTGTCTGTGTGCCGGCTGCCTGTCTAGCTCTTTGCACTGTCCCTCTGTGTCCAGCTGTCCCACTTATCTCAGCAGGCACTAGTTCTTGGGAAGAAATCACTGAGCTGTATACTGGAAGACCTCTTTTTGTCTGTCTCTATGATTGTGTATTTCAGGGGGTGAAGTGAGAGGATGGCAGGCAGGGGGTAGGGGGGGGTAACGGGGTGAAAGCCAGGGACACTTGATGTAATGGAAACTGTCCCTCTGCAGATGTCCACCTCTGAACTCCTAACATCTCCAAACAATGCATTCTTTCATCTGAAAATGTTGTAGGCTTTACAGTATGGCATTGAGTGAACTGGTTTTGTGTGTGTGTGTGTGTGTGTGTGTGTTCGAAGTCAGAAGTTCAGCTACAGCATTAGTCAGTTGGTTATTGTCTTAGTAACCTGTGGATCAACAGGCAGTCTGTACACATACTGCAATCTCAAGATGTTTACCATAACACTCATTTTTGCATTGCCTAACAGCCACCAAACCACCAAGTCATAACAGCTGGCAGCTTAATTTAAAAGAGGATAACAAAATCTTCCTTTTACAAATGAACAAACTTAAATCCATAAGTAATAAAAGACCCTGTCGCTCAATCCAATACAATCAGATGTTTTGCTACTACAGCCTTACTTAGTACTTACTTACAACATGAAGCTTATGCGGAAGTCCCTGAAACCTGCATTCTACTGAACATCCAGCAGGGGGCGACTCTTCTGGTTGCAAAAAGAAGTCCGGCTACTTTTCAGCTGATTTATTCCCTCAGTAAACACTTTCCTGATGAGTTTATAGTCTCAGTCGCTAGTTTCAAGTCTTCATCAACACAAAATGATGTTCATTTAGTAAATTATGGTCCTGTTTATTTTAAAATAGACCACAAAGCAGAGTATGAAAAAGCCACTGAAAAAGCTTATGAGGAGTCGGCTCACTTCTCTGATGATTACATTCAGTTTTAAGACCGTTGTTTGCTAGACAGAGTTATCAGCCGTGTTAAAATGACAGTTAACGTGAGTTACAGATGCACCTAGCTATGCAAGCTAGCTAGCTCCAGCGTATCGTCACTTCCGGGCACTTCCTGGTTGCAAAAAGTCAACATGGCGGCGCCCTATCGGCCAAACTCGAGGCTTCAAAACGGCAGTCCACAGTCGGTGACGTCATGATGACTACGTCCATTTCTTATATACAGTCTATGGGTATGACCAGTAGCGCAGGCTATTGTTAGCTTATCATAGCCAACGTTAGCTACATATTGCTTCATAGCTGACTTTACTGGGTCAGCTACGCTGTGTTTTAGAATTCAAATCAATTAGATTTTATTTATATAGAGACAAATCTGAAGTTATCTCACTTTCACAATGATCCCGTAAATGTCAATTGTGGCCTTGAGTCAGCAAAAGTCACAGCTGTATTAATTGACTTGAAAGAAAATAACCACTTGGGAGAGTGGAACAAGCTGGTAACACAACATTAACATACAACCACTCTATAAAGTTGCCAAAATATTAACAAACAGATGCCTATTTGCACATCAACCCGACGCAGGGAAAAACTGAATTGGCTGTTTAGTGCATACAGTGGATTTATTGGACTTTGCTGAAAACAGGTGGCTATACCGCCTAGAAAGAACCATGGTAATGTTTCAGGCCCTTCAATCAAAACACTGAGCTGAAAGATGCGCTGCCAACTGCAGGGCTGGGTCATAATTCTCTTTGGGTTTCTGCCTATAGGCAACTCCTCACCTTACACACAGTCATTTCTTTTCATTGTTTATATGATTTGATTCAATAATCTGGGCATTTATAGTAGCATAACTAGCACTCTGCGTGTATGATGATGCATGTGGAGAACCTTTTTGCAGAGGGAGGTCAGAGGTCACATACAGGACAAAACCTGGAGCTTGTAGGGATTCCTGCTAAAGCCCACTTTAGCAAGATGGATAGTTGACCACACAGGTCGTTTTAACCTTAGAATCATTGCATTCAATCAGTTAAAGCATAGTCTGTCCACTCAGTATAGATTACCTTAAGAATGAAGGAAACCCGTAAAGATAATGAAAGTTAGGTCACCTGAATTTACTCTAGACCACATTTCTGTCTTCTCTAGTCGGCGGTGTTTCTATCTGAGGGCTTATGTTGACCCCATGACTTCTCTAATGTAATTGGCTGGATGCATTCCCCATCTAAATGGACCGTAATGTCAGATATGCAGGCTTTCATGATGAGCACACAGGTCTGAAATTGATTTAAAAGTTAAACAGGGGCTTTTGTTAGTACCACTTTAAATTCCTGATGCTTTTGAATGATCCCCTGCCAATATTACATGTACAAGCAGATAAAACTGTATATGTATAAATGGCTTCTGTAGTAGAGAACAAGAGTTGTAAGTAAGCTCAAGCTTGCTTTCTAGCTAACTAGATAGAATGAAATAACTTTTTTTATCAGTTTTTTAACAGTTACAAGACAGCTCAACAAAAACAAGCATGAGGTAGGTTAAAAAATATAAAGAAAACACATTTACAACTATATTCTGTATGTAAGTAAAAGTTAAAAAGACTTAAAGATATTTCTGTTCGACTGTATCTGTGCAAATGATCAAGCCAGTGCTCAGTGTGACATGTGTCGTCCAGCATGATGCAATCTAAATTCAACCTGCACAGGCTTTAAATGGGAGCGCTGACTGACAGTGGCACACACTCCTCAAACACAAGACAAGATCCTGTCTAGCGAGAGATCAGGTATCAATCACCGTTTTGCTCCATTGGAACCATGTCTTTGGTTACTCTTTGTGTGTTTGGGGGCGGTGTGGGCGCGTCAGTTGTTGAGGTTAATCCTATGTTAGGGTCAAACTCTCCTTCTGATAACCTCTCTGACTCCCACTTTTCTCCTGTTTTCTTTTCCTGTCCTCTGCTCTCAAGAAGCCCTGTCTGTCTGTGTATGCTTTCTTTCTCTTCCTCTGTCCCTCCCTTGCTCTGCCCATCCTCCCCCTCTTTTCCCACGCTTAAGATGAATTTGTCTCAGAAGATTTCATTAGGCATATTTAAAAACGATATACCAGGGCTACTACTACCAATACCACTACTAATTATAACCACAGAAATGACAGGCATGATAACGATGATGATTAACACCTGATACATCCTACTGATATTTCTGCTACCATTACCACCACTAATTAAACTACCTGACAACAACACATGTGTATGGAGATATTAGTAATGTCAGATATTCCTACATTCAGAATTTAGTGGTTTTATTCCCACAGACTGTTATGTTTGTGGCCAGTTGCAATCTGTTGTTTGTACTTAGAGGGGAACTGATAGAGACTGATAGGTGGTAACTCACTCCCAGGCCACCCCAGGCCCTTTTGCCCACAGGTAGTCCCTTTGTCTTCTCTGAGGTTGGAGGTTGAGCTAGAGGTTCAAAGAGTCTGAGAGTGCCTTTGTGAGTGTGTCGTTGTGTATGTCTGCGCGTGTGCACGTCTAACCTCATCTCTGACATTCCTCGAATTTTTTTTTGTCTCCCACCTGCTGCCCTGAACACAAAGGGGATTCCATCAGACAGACAGGTCCGGTCCCGCTCATGCGATCACCGCTCAACCTTGACTGTGTCCAGAGCCACAGCTAGAAAGTGTTGCTGCCCCTCAGTGATGTAGTTGTAAATTACAAGTTGGGAAACATTTTGATATCTATTTAACAAATCCTATTAACCTGTAACAACACGGTGCAAACTAACATCAGATATCAGTTATTGTGATTTATTAACCCTTTTAGACAACTTAGATAAGTAATTAAAAATATATGATACTGAGTTAGTTTTTCCTATAATTTAATAATTTACCTCACAATTATTTGTCAGTGGAAAAAACTGTTTTAATTAAGTTTTGGTTGGTACACCATCCCCTACATCCATGCTCTACTCAGTTTTTAGCTGCTGATATCTTCCTTCTTCTTTCTTTGTTCTGTCACAAGTTCAGGATTTTTTATTTTGTTTATTGTCTGTTGTTAACTTCTTTCCTCAGTCAATCATTTATTCCTTTTATCATCAGTCACTGATCACATCTACATCATAGACACGTATATGCAGCATTTTCCTGAAGCCGTTTGTTTATAATGTACCACCTCTAAAACGACAAACTTACTTTATTCTGTTTTTGGCCAATATACTGGTATTTGTAGTGACGTTATTGATGCAAGTCAGTGGCTTTACTGACTGAATAAAGCCACTGCTTTAGACTAAATGTGGAGAATGACTCACAACATGATGATAATGTTGGTTTTTAGTGGCTGAACAGCCCTTCTTGGCTGGTCTTTCCAACAAAAGCTTATAAATGTACTCCAACATTTCCTGACGGAACATGACCTAGAAATATGAAATGAAAACACATCATAGGAGGAGCGGAAGAGGGGGGAGAAAGGGAGGGAGGGGGAGGTGCATGAGAAAAACACAGGCTTCATTGATTACTTGCCTACTGGCTACAGTGTGCATGTTTGTCGAGCGTCTGAAAGTGTGCATGTGTGGTATACCATTACCTGAGAACAGGTCCTCTCTGTTGACCTTTGCAGCCTCCCCACCCAAATGTCTGCTTTAGGGTTGGTTAAGAGGATGTGTCAATCAAACCTCCTTAGGAATAGTAAAATATACTCTTCTGTCACACCCACATATACAAAAGAAAAACAGCACAAAAAGCCCCTTTGAGTGTCACAGATGGTCTTTAGCTTGTTTAACAGAATCAGGAGAAAAAGGAGAAAAAGTATCAGAAAATAGTAGCTTTAAATAGTAATTATTTTCTTAAAAAACGTGTAGTGCCTTTTAGTGCCTATTATATGAGTTATTGTCTTGTTCTGGCACAAAAAGACTAGCCGGTGAGCCAAAACCTCTTTCGCTCTAATTGGCAGGAGAGGACCAACTTGTACACCCTAACACACACGTAGGACTTATAAACACACAAAAACAAGAATAAACACACTCTCATGTGACAGCTTTGACCATCATGAGCATCTTTTGACTGGACAGCCAGTCAGAAGAGTTGCGAGCCATTGCTTCTTTAATCCCCCAGAGTTTATTGTATTTAACGTAGTCCTTTAATTTAGCACAGAAACCTTATGGGTAAATTCTATGGGACTATTTTAAACAAGTGAAATATTTTCAGGCCTTTTTTGTTGTATCCTTACGAACCTATTAGGGAGGTGTGTCCTATGCAATCAGCCTATCGTAGCTGGTATTTTATTGGTTATTGTGGCAATAAATATACCAAAGACAAAAATGTTGATATACCTAATCATATATATATATATATATATATATATATATATATATATATATATATATATATATATACTACATATGTCTTTCCATGTAGCCCAGCATCAGGGAGCATGAGGAGTTAGACTTCCTTTAAAGTTAATTAATCACTTGAAGTATCATTTAAACCAAATTTTATTCAATGTAAATGTTGTGAAATTCAAAACTAAACAGTCTGGTAAATGTTTTCACTACATGGACCTAGAAACAGACGGTTCCAGTTCTTTGGTAGTTTCTGTTAAGGTAACATGACCATTTTGGCTTTTTTTCCACTGTAGTCTGCATGCATTACTGTTTATGACCACTAGGTAGTGCCAGAGTGCTAGTATGTGTTACAAGTCCTTTTTTCATTGCCCTGTGTTTATGTGTGCACTTAATTGTGTCTTCTCTTATTTTGAAGTGACTGACAAAAGAAATAATCTGCAATTACGTTTCTGCATAAAGGTGCTGACAATTTAATAACTGCATGGAACACGAACTAAAAATTACCATTCAGCCTGACTCTAAGATATATTTCAGATAATAATGTGACATATTACAGTGTCCGAAGCATCAAACAACCAATTAAAACAGATCAAGAATTCACATAGTCTGACTCATAATGTCATATGGACACACATCTGCTGGTCCTGTGATTTCCCGTCTGTCTCCTGAAGCCACTTATATGGTTATTTCTGTGAATAAATTCACATGATCTCCGTGTGATAGGCTGTGACAGTAAACCAATTAGACTTTATTGTTGGTGAGGTTGCTAGGTAGAGCGGGAAGTGAGTGAGAGGTGAAGGGTGAAGGGGTTACTCTTCCTGGAATCCAGAGGCCCTAAATGGGGTCACCATGTACAGAGAGAAGAGGGTCTGAAAATACACATACTTGTTTATTTGTATTATTTTTTACACTTGTTAAAGCACTTTGTAACTTGTTTTTGAAAAGTGCTCTACAAATAAGGATTATTATTATTATTATAAGACTGTGGCAGCTTTTTGACCAGCTATTGCACATGAAAGTGGCCACTTTTTTTTGTCCATGGGCAGAGGCCATTGGTCAGTGTAGTAGATAATGGCTTAGTAACCTCCTACCTTTTCTGCCCCTGATATTCTGGTATTGCCACCACCGCTTAAAGTACATAAAAAATGAATTACGATGTTGCTCCCTGTCAGCTGGATGTGTTAAGAGTCAACTGTGCGCTAACAAGCTTTCCACAGCAACTTTATAGGGTTATTTGTGTCTTTATTGAGTGATGAAGGTGCACTGGTAACATTATCAACAGAATGTGAAGAAGTAACAGTCGTGTCAAAGAAGATCCCAGTCATTCCCAGTCATCAAACTGGCCTCCGTCGGTCTCTGTGGCTGAGTCTGGTTCTGGTCTGGCCGTAATCACTGTGAGGCTGCTGAGGCTGGTTCTGTACTCAACTCGCCAGGCTCTGGTTCTGGTGCTCATTCCGGACTCAGTCAGCTAATAGGACTGCAAAGTTAGTTGCACGGCTAACAATGCTGCTACTGGCAGATGTGATATACTGCCCCCTATAGGTGGAGTTGCCTCTAGGCTACTTCTCAGCTGAATAATTACCTCAGTAAACACTTTCCCGATGAGTTTATGGTCTCATTTGCTAGTTTCACGTCTTCTTCAATTACAAAATTATGTTTATTTAGTAAATTATGGTCCCATTTATTTTAAAATAGGCCATAAACCACAGTATGCTTCAGGGAGGGATTATCTATGATTGACAGGTCGTTACCATGGCGACCTGTCAATCAGGCTAGAGGCGACTCGTACTCTCGGCACTGTGTAAATTTAACCAGCGCTGTTGAAAAAGCTTATTAGGAGTCGGCTGTTCACTGTCTCAGGTGAGCACGTTTAGTTTTAAGACTGTTGTTCGCTAGAAAAAGTTATCATCCATGTTAAAATGACAGTTAACGTGAATTACAGATGCACCTAGCTAAGCTAGCTCCACATGGAGCTGTTGGCTCCACAGTATCTTCCAAATATGGTCACGCCCCCGGGGCTGCTGGTTGCAAAAACTCAACATGGTGGCGCCGTAGAGGCCAAACATCTTAAACATTGTACCTTTAATGTTAAAATTACAGCTTGTTCTGCTTTGAAAAAAACCCATTAATACTACATTAAAGACATCATCTTATATAACCTTTATAATTGCTAACTGTTATATCTAGAAAAGACCCTCTCAAATCGCTTTAGCGTAAAAGGGCCCAGAGAAGGTTCAGGGGTTGAGGGTCTGTGGTTGAGGGTGTGTGTGTGTGTGTGTGTGTGTGTTGGTATGTCATGCCAGGTTTCACTGTGACGAGAGTCAAAGTTGCACCCCATCCTTTCCTGACCACCTCTAACCCATCCTCACCCCATCCCATTCCATCCCCCCTAATCCATGACTAATCAAGCTTATTCCCCTGGTGGGCTTCCTCCCTCACCCTCTCTTTAAAACTTAAACCTATCATCTGCTCCGTTAGAGACCGTTTATCCGTTAGTGTGTGGTGATCAGCAAGGCTCTCATGGTCTGATCAAATATATCAAGATGTGCTATCTCTTCCTTCCCAAATAAAGAAGAGTTAAATCTCACTCAACAATTGGTCTCTCTTACAACAAAGATTACAAAAACTAGGATTTATTCATCTCATATCGTGCCTAACTTCAGACCAGAATGCACCAGTAGGCAACAAAGTGAAAAAACAACAAGGTATTCTGATATCTTTTTAAATGAAATTGTCTTGTTTGAATAGGCCAATTGTTTACAACAATAAGTGTAATTATGGGTTTTAAAAAGTTGCTTGAACAATTAACTTATAGCCTACAGCCATTTTTCTGGTGAGGTAACAAATGAGGGACCTGCCGCTGTTCCACTCTCGGTGGCTGTTTCTGATGTTTAAACGTGATGTTAAGTTTTGATAGCATTGATAGATATAATGTATGCATAGCTATGATACTTGATAAATTTATATTCTACGGTGCAAACATGCTCCAAGCTAGATTCCTAACTGTTTACTGACTGACCTCAACAACTGCTGGTGTCAAGCCATTCTACTAGATGTGTCTTTCTTTTGAAAGGAATTAGTTAAAGTTAATTTGGTTTGAAGTGAGCTTGTTTTAAGCTACACGAATGAATTAGGGGACAGAAAAACATCAAAATAAGCTTAATGACATGCAGCAAACTGGATGTAGCAGACTCAGAGCAACATTAACTTTAATTTGGAGTCGTGCTTCATGCCATATGACGAGTGTAACTCTCTTTTTAAGTCTGGTTTGGTGTACTCTCCACCAACTCCTAAAGGAAACCTAAAGTATCTGTCTCTTTAGCGTGTAAAATGTTTGATTTCTTTCACCAGCTAGCAGCTAATCTTGTCTGCTCTGCCTGCTGTTTGCTGCTGGGCATGTCGTCTAAGTGGGTTTATGGTGCTTTGTTAGGTGGAAACAACCTATTGGTGTTTGATGAAAGCGGGTAAGACTGAGCCATACATACAGTAAATGTGTAGGCCATAAAGCCAAAACAATGACCTGCAGTATAAGAGGCGGATAAGCTTCCAAGAGCTGCAGATCTCGGCGATAATCTCTGTGGGTTTGCTGTAGGAGCAACCCCTTTTACTTGACACAGTCATTTGATTTAATGTTAATATAAAATATTTTACTTAAGTTGAAGAATTTCTACATTTCTTTTTTCTCTTTCTAAACATATGATTTCTTAATCCAGTCCACACATATAAATAATAGAGTTAAAGATGGCTGAATTCCATTTCGCTGCTTTGGTTTCAGGATCCTGGTATTGTGCATGCTGGTTCACTGTCACTTTAATAAAATGCAGACATTGTTAATATTATTAGAAACACGGTTGATGCAACCCCAAAAATACTTTTTTAAAACTTGCTTACCATGAAGGATAATGGGTTTAACTAAAACTCAGAATTTCAACAACAGTTGTCAAGTCTCTATCAAATGTAGCCAAATTTTAACTGACTTTCCAGAAAATGGACAAGACAATGTGAATTAATGAGTGTTTTCATCCACTACCATAATCCGAGCATTAGTAGTAAGGTTCAACTAAGTGAATAGTTGGTGGCACAAACTGTAGTCAGGTCCAATTAAACCACTGCAGCAGAAAACGGAGCAACAAGATTAATATTTGTTTCATGTTGTCATTTTAGGAAGGTTATAGTCTTTGCAACACTCCACACAGACCTGATGTTTGGTAAATGGAGGTGCTCGAGATCGACCCACCGACCTTCTGATTAATGAATGACCTGCTTTACTTCCTGAGCAGGGCCACCCCATCTCTTAAGTGGAGTGAAAGCGTCACTGAAGTCACATGCTTCATAAATATCAGGATTTATTTGCCAAGTCTGCTTCCATTGCACTTATTTTGCTTTCATCAATACATCAACTTGTCCACCAAGCAAAAATAAATAAATACATTTGTTTGGTCTACCTGTGATGGAATTTTAGTGATACTATGATAGAGGTTTCCCCAGGTCATGTTAGGGTCACTTGCTGAGCTAAAGTGAGCCAAAGGTAACAGCCAGGGACTCTCCAAAACAGTAGGTCAGAGTCTGTCTCTACTCTCTGCCTGCTTGGTCGACTGACTGACACAGCTGCCTTTATAACGATGCACTGCATTTATTCGGTAACCCAAAGTTGAGATGATCTTTATTTTGTTTCATTACAGACAGACTGACCAGCTCTATAGAGGAAGTGTTGCATGTGCCTTGAAAGACACACAATATGACCTTTGGTTAAATTAGTTAATCTTCACACATGTATAGAGGGGTGGAAAATAGTCTTATTTGGACACTTAGTGAATCTATGTAGGTCTGGGATGGATAAATATTCCCAGACAGGAAGCAAGTTGTTGGCATTGCATGTGTTCACACATTGTATGCTGGCAATGGATCTCAATAAACAATGCTGTGTAAGCCTTCATCAGTCTCCTAAACTTCTTCATCACACCCGAACCTGGCTGACTTTATTTCCATAACACTTCCTTTCCCTCTCTTATGTTATGCAAATAGTCACTTTACACCCATAAACCCTTGCATGTTGGAGTTGTTTCCTGTATTCAGTTCAGGTTGCATTTTAACCCCAAACAAACTTAACTTAACTTCTTGTGGGACAAGACAGACTCATATTTTTATTCATCTTGCCACTGAGGTTTTCCTGAAGTGCACCAAGACATGGTCAGTGTGACCTTGCCCCTGTGTGTTCATCCAGTGATCCTCTGCAGTACTCCAGCCCTCATCCTGGACCTCACCAAACATTTAGAGAAGCTCGACACAACAGAACAGACATCTCTTTGTCATCACTAACACGGGGCCTCTCTCTCTGATCAGTGAGCTGCAGCAGAGAGAACGTCCACACTTTACAAAAGCTTGCATTCAACCTTCTGTTTTTATAATTTTTACTTTTAGTTAGGTGCCTCACAAACGTTCACTGCAAAGCCATTTTTGATGAATTATCTGCTTTTAATAGCCGAATTTAAGCATTTCAGTAATATAAAAGTATGTTCTTATACATCTGCGTCATTTTAATTCAGTTCAGTAGACTTGAATTTGATTTATTTCAATCAGCAGACATTAGTTTACAGATATCAAGCACTGTCGTTAAAGATGTTAGTGTAGGCTTATTCTGGGGTTGATGGACATTAATCATATAACTTGTGAACATCTTCAAGTTAGAGTGGATGTCAGTTGTTGTCATCATCGTTTGACTGGGCTTTATTTTTTTTTTTTACATTTCTCTTCAGAACACACTTTTCTAAATGTGCCATTTAGCTGAAAAAAGTTTTTTTGTCCCACAGGAGATGTGGAAGGTTTGCTTTGCCCCCATGTCCTTATAAAGAAACCTCACCTCATGCCTCATCATTAGTATATCCCTATGCCAATATTAAATGGCCTTGTTTTAATGACTCATGGTGTGTTCCTTAAGGTGTTTTCCTTTTGACATTCCCTCTGTATTAGCTGCACCTGCAGCATTGTAACTAATGGGCCTTATTCAAAACCTGAGTGTCTGGGCGTGTTAGACTTGACACACTGTACATGTGGCGTGAGTGGCAGACCGAGAGACCAAAAGTATGATCTAGAGAACACAGAGACGGGAGGATGGGAGTGAGGGGAAAGGAGGAGGAGGAGATGGAGGAGGGAGCAGTGAACAAACTTACTCTCTAATCTGCCTGTCTGAAAGAAAAGGGGTGAGAAAATCAAGTCTGCTGTGTTGTAGAGTACCAGAGGAGGGGGCGTTTGTAATTACACAGGGAGAGAGGACGGGGGCAAAAGAGAGAGATGTCAGGGAGTTGCAAACAGAACAAGAGACAGAGGCGCATGGAGAAAAGGAGCACATGACGAGAGAGGAGACAAAATAACAAGAAAGGAGAAGGAACAGCAGAGGACTGTAACAACCTGCATGGTGGTTCATTGGCAATTTTTTGTGCCACTGGGTTTCCTGGATTACTGAGATTAACTTTCACACACTCTACAGGACTCTGCATGGGCAGGTAGGGCTGTGTGCATCCTTTCATAGCTGGAGACTTAGCACTGTGTCTTGCCAATAGCTTGTGTGCACGTGTGTAGTGATTTTTAGACACATTTAACAGGATTGGTGTGTTTGTACATTCATGCAAGACATAGTAAGAGCATGGGAGCCTTTCGCCTCTCTCTTGCTCTCTTCCTCCTCCTCTCCTCTCCTGTACAAGCCCAGTGGTGGAGTTTAATCTGGAGGAGACCTAAAACTAGGACCTGGCCTTCTCCTCCCTCCATTCCTGCCTCCGTCACACCCCTGGGCCCTTCTGTCAACCCAGGGATAACAGAATGGGACGTAAAGGAGGACGGGGTGACAGAGAAAGCTCTGGAGCATAGCATCCAGACAGAGGGGCCAGTGCTGGCCCCTACGCCCAACCCAGGAGTGTCAATCTTTGGCCACAGCACTGTAGAACCTGGGACCTTACCTCCAGAGGAGAATGCAGGTGGAGGCAGCAAAGCCAAGCCCCATTATAAACCACTGAAACACTGGAAGAGTGGTGAGTGTTACAGTGTTACAACAAGTTTTTAAATTAAAATCAACAGCCTGTTGCTGGTGGGAACAAGGTTGATGAGAGTGAACCAAAACAGAAAAGTTGTTGGCTCTAAAACAGTTAACTAAAAGATGCAGCAAGTCACCATGAGCGACCCCTTTTGACAGTATACATAATGAATTAATCCATTGTTAATCTGAAAATATTGATTAGTGCCACCTTAAGCAAGACACCGTAGATGCCCCACACACTTAGTAGCCTAAAATTGCCTATCATTGGTTCAATAGGTCTTGCTGATGGGTCAGTGCCTTATTTACACTGGGTAATCCGTAAATGTTATCCGGTCATGTCCTGGCGTATCTCACGAATCAGAACAGAGCCTTTTTTAATTTTTTTTTTCTGTAGCGTGCTGTTATGCGACACAGTTGTACTGATGTGCTCTGCGTTAAGTCTGAAATATCTAGAGAGAGTAGGCCAAGCAGCGGGAAGCCTTTGTGTGGCCCAGCCACAGGGTCAAGGTGGGTTTAAATGGTCATAGGCAGCAAGGCTCGGGGGGATGGTTGTTAATATTGGTTTTATAAGTCTCCACAAGCTGATCAAGAATCCATGTGGCCAACATGACGAGGATTAGGTTGAGGAGGAGGGGGAAAAAATGTGGTGCAAAATGACTGACAGGCTGTTTGATTTGGTGTTGACATGAATGCAATGAATGAAAACTGATGAACTGACCGACGCCCTAACTGTCTTATTGATTGTGTGCTTATAGAATAAGGCAATTAATGAAGGATTTATGGGAGTGTTTGCACATGGAATATATAATCAAATATAAGTGCTTATAGAATACATTT
This sequence comes from Micropterus salmoides, assembly GCF_014851395.1. Taxonomy (NCBI): domain Eukaryota; kingdom Metazoa; phylum Chordata; class Actinopteri; order Centrarchiformes; family Centrarchidae; genus Micropterus; species Micropterus salmoides. Next base: position 28,543,127 of record NW_024040485.1, on the reverse strand, counting down.
GTGTCAATGTAAATTATGTCCAAATATCTACTTGTAAATCCATGGCACATGATGGTTGCTCATTTCTATAGGCTTATGTGTGAGTGTGTGTGTGTTTGTGTGAAAAAACTAGTGGTGACTTAGGACATTTACTCAAACACTGTACTTGTCTACAGTTTTGAGACATTGTTCTTTACTTTATACTTCTACTCCGACAACTTACATTTATTTGGAGTTTGTTGTTGTGTTTCTGGACACAAAGGGCATCATTAAAGAAAGAAATTCTTTCTGTCTTATCTTAACTTAAACTAAACTAGCTAATGGCTATGTCGTGTCCTGTCTCAGACCTCGTATCTTATCTTAATTTGAGAAATCCTAACCAGAACTGTAAGCTCGATTCTTCAATCATTACTCGTCCTGTTATGCCTGTATCTGTGTTTAGAACGTACATGAGGCTGCCTGCATTATTGACAATGGCTGACTCACTTCACTTGTCACTGGCTAGCTAGCTTGCTATAATGGATAAGAACAGACGGGCGTTCAGTTTTAGCTTCCATGAGTAGGAGGCTTTAATCGTGTCAATGGAGAAGAAGAAACCCCAACTTTTTAGGAAGTTTTCTTCCAAATGATCAGCCCAGGATAAATATTTGAACAGACCTAGCACGTCAGTCAAATTCAAAATGAATCTTCTTGGCGGTTGATTTATACAAAATTAATGTTCCTGAAAATTAAAGGCATCATCTTACAGTTCGAGTAGCCTTTCAATCATGATATTTAGGTGTTCATGTTGTTCCCCATCTTCATTTTATTTGTCATACAGACCTAACAGCGATGGTGAATTCAGGACAGGGTCTATACCATCATAATTTAGGATTCCTAACTTAGGAAATTCTTCAGTTAGGACAGTTCTGTAATAACTACTACTAAAAATCCTAAGTGTCGTCCTAAACTGAGATAAAATAGGATTTCAGGCTTGTAATGAGGGCCCTGATAACTAAGTCCAATATTCACTCTCTTTTTAGCTCTGGTCTCCTTTAACTCCTGGGGGAAATATATGACTTTTAAGCTGTTAAATTTTGTCCTTACTGCTGTTTGGCGCAGGAAAGTGTATATTGTGTATATAATATATTATCATTATTTTCTAGGTGAATATAACAAATGAAAGTTGGAAAGCTGAAACATGTTTTGGCCCTATCTATGTTCTATGTCAACAAAAAAAAGGCTTTAAGTTTTAGCGTTTTAATAAGGTGTTTAGTAAAAGTCAGTTTGATGATGAAATGTAAAACAAGGAGAGCGTATCGTCGTCAAGTCTATTTTCAACAGTGGGATTACTCCCCAAAACTAAAAAGAGATTTCTAGTACTTTTGCCCTTTCTCACAAACCCATGTATCCCCCCGCCTCCCTTCTTTTTTGAAGCAGCAACAGCGTGATCATGGTCCTTCTGTATCTTGAAATGGCTGCCATCCAAGTCATGAATTATAATCACCACAAGGTCGCTGCTGCCAAGACATTCTAAGACCACTTATATCAGCCATTATTTTCAAATGTGTGTCTCACAGAGCAGGAATGAAACATTAAACCTCTTCAGTCAGTGGTCGCTGGACAGCACGCTGGTTTTAGCATGAGTCGTCTCAGAGCAGCGTTTTGTCTGTCCTTTTCAGCCATTACAGAGCACTAATGACCTCACAGCTGGACTGGAGGTGTAAGGGCTTTGGTGTGTTTGTGTGTGTGTACTTTGTTTGCACATCTTGATTGCCCACCTCACCACATGTATTTGCAACAATAAATGTGCAGAGCTCCACACGCGCACACAAACACACACACACACACTCCTTAAACCCTCTAATCAGGCATGTTTCCAGTTGGTCAGGCTGATGAATTAGAGACCCCCAAATGTTGGCTTGTCTCGTCTGGTCTGGGGTTTGTGTGTTCACGTGGGTGAGATGTGTGTTTGATGTGTGTATGCAGACGAATTTCTGTTTGTGTGTGTGTACGTGCATGACAGAGATATAGGTAGCAGGGGTGAGTCTGGCTGGAATGCCGAGGTGAGAGTCGGTCGCTACAGGAGACAGGCTCCAGAGAGGGGGGAATCAAGGGAATGTGAAGCCATCTCTTCACAAACATGCTAAATACTCTAATTGCCAGCCATTGTGTCTGCATATCTGTTTCGGAGGATTATGTCTATGCAGAGCAGTGAGGCGTGAGCAGGGTCTGGATCAAATCATGTCAAATTAAAGCTGTGTCAAGATGATTCCGGTTCCCTTTATTCCTAAGGTGGATGTTTCAGTCAAATTATGTCACTGTCAAGAAAAGCAAGTTTGCATTGGGGAAATAACAAGCAATTGAAGAAATATTTTGAAAAGAAGAAACTTGTGTTTGAACTTCTTGAACAATGAAACGCTGCCTGGGAAGTGATTGTATATGCTTATAAATACTTTAAAAACACTATGTTGGATAGTAAACATCTGGCTAAGTTAGATATCTCTTGCGTTTTGAGCGCTGTGACCGCTTTTGTATTGATGGTCGTTATGTTACTCCTTCTTTGGTTACATTTACACACTTTTGCATTGTCTCCGTCTCTGTCAGAGCGAGTCTCAGGAGGCCATCTGGACCTGACAGAGTTAATTGGCGTCCCCCTCCCTCCCTCGGTCTCCTTCAGTCCTGGCTATGAGGGTTTTCCAGCCTACAACTTTGGCCCTGAAGCCAACATCGGCCGGCTCACTAAGACTTTCGTGCCTGGGTCATTCTACAGGGACTTTGCCATCATTGTCACGGTAATGCTTGAGAATTGAACCCTCCAACCCTTCAAACCAACGTCATTCTGTCTTTTAAAGGGGTCACCAGGGCAAACAGTGGTCAAGACTCAATCGTCAAATTTGATGCTTTATACTATAACGTACTGTATATTGTTCTGTATAATACTTTAAAGTGCTGTATATTGCTCTGTGAAATATCTGTATATTGCATAACTTTTATTCTATGTGGATAATTCTATCTTATGCTATGACTGTAATATTAATATAATGGAGGCCAAATGCCAAATCAATAAGCTTTAGTGACCGCCAATGTCGTCTGCCTGGCCCTTATTCCAGGTGCGGCCAGAAACTCAGAACGGAGGCGTGCTCTTTGCCATCACAGATGCCCGTCAGAAGGTAGTGGAGCTGGGTTTGGCCCTCACTCCGGTGCGTGGAGGCCTCCAGAGCATCTTACTGTACTATACCGACGGAAAGCAAGCTTCCCACAGCCACAAAGCTGCTGCCTTTAGTGTCCCAGATATGACCGCCCAGTGGACACGATTCACGGTGAGCATTACATGCTGTGTATGACAAATGATTCAGCTGATACAGACCTATAATTTTTAATTTTTTATTTATTTATTTATTTTTACAGTTAAATAGGAATAGGGATTGAACCTTGAGTTTCTACTCTATCAAGATAGGAGAATTTCTATACTGGAAGGAACATTTCTTTGTTGTAAAATGATACACACAACGCGGCATCATATCAACCTAAATCTTTGCATCTTTACTAATCAGTTCTTCAAAAATAAGAGTAAAGGCCATTATATTGACAATAATGAGAAAATCCATGATAAACCACTACATTAAATGGCTGTATTTGATCTGTCTTAACAGGTGGTGGTGGAGCATGAAGAGGTGCGTCTCTACATGGACTGTGGAGAGGCAGAGAGGACAACTTTCCACCGGAGGGCAGAAAGACTCACTTTCTCACACAATTCAGGCATTTTCGTAGCTAATGCGGGAAGCACAGGGCTGGACAAGTTTGTGGTAAGTGAAGAAATCTTTTAAATGTAGGTGTGTCTGTGGGTGTCTTTGTATCTTTTAGGAAAAGACAAGGAGTGTTTTTTCTGTGAAAAGGGCAAAAAAGTATTAGAAGGAATGAGACCGGCTGCCAGTGTGTCAACATCATTGTGCAGTTTATATGTTCAGTTGGCCTCAAGATTACATTTCTTTGCATGTGTTAGTAGGTGTGTTCTGTCCTCTTATTACCATGTAAAAGTGCTACAGTTTCTCTGTTGTGACCAAATGCATGCACAAACTACTGAGTATCTTTTTGTGGATGCAACAAGCAGAACATAAAAAAACAGAAAATTTGTTTTGAACCTAGAAAATTACAAATGAAAGCTACCAGAAAAGCCACATATAAAAGTTACCCATTTTGAATGTATAGGATTGTAAATACTGAAATGCCAGACTACAACAATAAGAGTCAAATCACCCAAATAGCATTAAGAAGTGGTCATGGACATTTGTTATGTGGATTAGCAGAGATAGCAAAGATCCAACAAAATGTATTGATTTACAAAATACAAAATAGCCCTCAAATAAGTGTATCAAAATAAAATACAAAACATTGGAGCCAGAAAAATATATCAAGATAAAATACATTACTTATTTTGTGTTTTCAAAGTACATTTGTAACGTTGGACCTTCTGAATTTGTACAAAATGGTATGGTCATATTTTTATAAAGTATCAAGGCTCTGTTGAGAGTTTGAACTCTACTGGAATAAAGAAGAGAAAGTTAAATGATACTGTAGTGAAGCAAAACTGTAAACAGTAACAACAAAAATAAAGAGAAAGGCTTGTATAGTATGTAGAAACCTGCTCTCTGTCCAATTCAAAGACATGGCTGGTGAAGACCCAACCACTAAAATTATTAGCCTTTTTAGTTAACATTTTAAACTTTTCTGGTGTTAACCGCCTCCTGTGAGGGTTGAATATTATTCCAGGGGAGGGGAGAGTTGTGTTAAATCGAGCAAAAGGGTTTCATACGTGGTCCAGCCATACGCTACATTTTGACCTGATCTTGGGTTTCATGCATACAAAATGACTCCTCTCTAAAGTATCTTGTTCTTATCTTTTTCAGCCCTGTCAAATACCAATTACAAAATACTTTATAGTTATATATCATAATTGAAATATGTAATTCAAATACAAGTAACAGAAATGCTGCCCATCTCTGTCAATAAGCAGAAAGATATACATTATACAGCCTATATTTTGATCTTGCAATGATGTAATCAAAGGCCAACTCACTACCATGGACATGGCTTTGGGGAAAAAACAAAGGCTTTTTTCCCTTTCTTTTCACTATTGTAAAGTTGACTTTAAAAACATTAAACTGGAGAAAGGTGACATTTACAGACAATAAATTGATCTGACTGCTGAAAGCTGGACTAATCAGCAGACTACAGGCGGTGGTTTATCATCATGATGATGACATCTACAGTGCCTCAACTTGTCAATGTAATATGAATCATGACTCTGCAACTACATTATTCAGCTCATATTAACTGGGAAACACATTATGTTATTCATTTATGAAAAACATTATCTTGGATGGAGCCAAGATAATGCACAGCTCCTCTTCTGTTTACCTTTTTAAATAATTTCAATGGTCGGGGGGCAGACACTTTTCACTAAGTAACTCCTGAAATGGAGGAGCAGAGAAGTGTGTTAGACTGCGACTCTGCCTCCTGGTCTCAACTCTGAGTTGTCATGGATTTGGTCCACTAATAAACTTGGCCAGAAATGAGAGCTGCCAATGATCTACAAAGCCCACATCATTTGCTGGATTACCACTGTAATACCACTGATCATGCCTCTAACTCAAGCACATGCTTACTGAACATCACCAAACCACCATAATGAGCAAAGGGAAATTTGACGACGATGATGGTTTTACAAGGTTAATCTACCTCTGACGCCGTCTGCATCAGGGTACAGCCAGGTCTGAACAGGGTCAAAATGTCATGACCACCTCTTGTACTACTTCCTGAGCTCTCTCTGCACCAGACTCGTAACTGGACAAAACTATGAAGATCAGAGGGAGAGGAGGTAAGAAGGGAGGAATGGATGGAGACGATGAAGGAAGGGAGAGGGGTGAGATGTGGAAGGGAGGAGAGGATGGGGGAGTAAGTCGATGGCAGATGAGGAAGTCAGAGATGTCAACAAGCCTTAGTTGTGGTCTGATCAAGGGCTTGACTCAGGCTTTTGAGTGTGCTGCCATGTCATTAAAATGTAGTAAGGTAACATGATGAACTACTCCAATTAGGGAAAAAAAGGAAATGTGTGTGAAATGAGTGTCTCTTACGTTGAATAAATGTTCTTTGGTTAATAGGAGTGACAGCATACTGTATATTTAAAACAGAGCAAAGACTGAATCGCTGTCATTTTCAATTCAATGATGCTCACACAAAACTAAAATAGGCTGCTAGTCACTTGTTCTTGCTGTGGTGAGTGGATGCGGTCATTCCCTCTTTATTCTGCTTTGTTTAGTGTAGCCTGACTTCTGAACGGGTTATCTGAAGCATGACGACAGAATATTTTCGGCTCAGCAGCAGTCATGTCTGAAATATCTGGGTCACTCTGTGTGTGTGTGTGTGTGTGTGTGTGTGTCCTTGGTTTGTTGTCTTGGGCTTCAAAGGAAACAGTTATGGCATGGGGCCCTTTTTAATCAGCATGTGTTTGTGTATGAATGTTGACCAAAGGGATTGACATCTCTTGCAATGCTCCAATAGAACTACTGTATATAAACCAGCGCTATTACTACCATGATGTTTGAGTGCACGTGATATCTTTGGATATCCGGTGATATCCGCAAGTGGACTGTACTTCAGAGAGAGAGAGAAAAGGGCTACAAGTCAGTCTTACCTTTCACCTGAAACATGACACTCTGGTTTGAATATCGTGCAGATTTATGCAAAGAAATCCGTCCCTAAAGATAAAAAACATACAACTTACTCCACTGACAGAGGCAACATAACATTTAGAGACATGACTCTTGTTATGACTGAAAAACTTTGTAGGAAATGACTACTCCTTAAAGTCTTTCTCACTCTGTTTAAATGCACTCCCATAACTCATTTAGTGTGAATACCACAATTAAGATGATAGTTCAGTGGATACATTAGCTTGGGAGATTTAATATGTCTTTTTCCAAATATGTTATCTGAGTCATTATACATGTATAACCAAGTTAAAGTATTTAAAAACTGATTTCCTAATTTGTCCTCTCTCTCCAGGGATCGATTCAGCAGCTGGTGATAAAAGGTGATCCCAGAGCAGCTGAGGAGCAGTGTGAAGATGATGATCCTTATGTGAGAAACACACACACATAAACAAAGTAAAGGGTGGTTGACACACAGGAACCCACTGTTTAAGACAAAGTTTCTGCAAGTAATGGTTTAAAATGCTGCACAAATAACATACAGGTCAACCAACAGCACCCCCTAGTGGTCAAATAACTTCACTTAATAAAAATACCAAGTTACTTTGATTTGGATTGGTAGTCTTCTGAGTAACTCAGTAAAATTACTAACCTTAAGCAATAGTCTGATAACTGTTTGCCTTTTGTGCCTTCTGTAAGTGCCATACATTATATAATGTATCTAATTCCTACAGGAGTGTAAATCAAGCAACTAGATTTCCATCTCTCATTCTATCTCTGTATTGCTTTCTTTTTTTAGTTATTTCGTTGGTAATAGTACTGATAACTGGCAAACTGTCGGACATGGCATCATTATTGGTTGGTGTAATTTTTGCTATTAGCTTGTTTTCTCAAACCCAACACACACTGTGACATTTGATAAAGGCCTCAGGATACAGCAGTGGCGACGATGCTCTGGATGACAGAGAGAAAGAGGTGGAAACGAAGAACACACAGGAGAGAAAACACGGCACAGCGCAGGTAAGTTGGCTGGATGAAATGTTGGGAGCAAGTATCTGCGCTTGTTTTGGTGGGCTGCATTATTATATCAAATGGAAACATTGTTTTAAATTCAGCCAGTTTTGGATTAACACAGGAGTGAAAAACAATGTCCTGTAGGTTTGAACAGCAAAAGCAAGAAAATAGTTTTTTATGAAAATATGCTGCTCCTGAAAAATAAGTTTAGTAGATACATGCATTTTGTCTATTAGGCTATGTGTGTGTGTGCATGTGTGTGTGTCAGCTTGTTGTAGCTGCTGCTGTGTATGATGCACACCCCTCTTCTTATCATCAGGACCCTAAAAGAGCACTGCTTGTGTACATGTGTGCGTGTTCCTCCTCTGTTCCGGTCAGAAGTCAATTTGACCCTAAACATCCCATCAGGAAACAGTGACATTGAAGTTTCAAAGGAAACTGTCCTTCACATATTAAAGTAGTGGTGGATGCTTTCTTGTCCGGTCTGAAGACGTTCATCAGCAACAGTGTCGACACACAGCACAAGACTATGTAATATTTTCTTTCCTGATCAATGAAAGCAAAAAGAAAAAAACAAAAATCAAATATTCTGAGATTACAAAATCTCATAATAATACGCTGTTGTATCTTTCAGCAGCGAGCTTAGGCTAAAGTTGACGGTTGGATGTGAGCCATTATACAACATTTGCTCAGAAAAAAAAAAACTCCTCTCAGGAAGAATCACTTTAATTTGGGTGACCTATTGACCTATACCCTATTCATGATTTCTTTGAGGAGGAGGCCAGTGTTCCTGTTGGTGCTCCACCCACTGCGGCTCCAGAGGTGGAGATCGATGAGTACTCAGGTCACCAGACCCCAACAGAGACCAATGAAGAAATGGTGGTCAGAGGTCAGAACCTCATATTTTCTGTGTTTGTCTTATTTTATTGAACATCTTTGATTTTATCAATCTGGTCTTGACTTGTGTGGTGAAAGTGCCTGGTGATTTTATGGATACAAAACACATTGTGAGGTTCTTACAGCCTCTTGGCTGTGTCCATTTCTGGAACTTTAGTAAGATTCTGTAATAAACACTTACACAGGGTCTAAAGCTTAGAGGATCGGGCTTGTGACCGGGACTTGCATGATAAATTTGGGTCTGGTAGCTGTTAGCTCTCCTCCTTTGCCTCTTCTGAGGTGCATTTAAGCAAGGCATATTACAACTCTCAAAGAATCTGATTGGTCAAACCTGTTGATGATGTTATATACTGTGTACAGATCCACAGCAGACAGAGGAGCCAGGAGAGAGATCAGGAGATGTAAGTTGTAAATATTGCTCTTTTAATCGATATTCGGCGTTCCTTAGACAAATTAAAGATATGAGAGGTTTTTTTTTTATTTCAAGGGTCATGTCAGGCATGGGTTAAAAGGAGAGCGTGGAGATCCTGGACCCAGAGGACCACCTGGTCCCCCTGGCCCCACCTCTGTACCCGAAAAAGCTCAGCCTGGACCAAGAGGGACACAAGGACCACCAGGAACCCCTGGATCCCCAGGACTGCCAGGGAGAGATGGCCAGAAGGTGGGTGTCCCAAAAGGATTGCAAGCATGTGTGTGTGTTTATCAACTTCTGACTTTAGTACTAATCCTAAATTCCTCTGTCTTCACAGGGAAACAAAGGTGATAAAGGAGATCCAGTAAGTTATTTATCTCTTCACTTCCTCTTCTGTCTTTTGATATACTTTATATTACCTGTAATAGCTTAACTGTGTTTTTATGTCCAGGGTCAGAAAGGATCTCAAGGATTTCCAGGTTGGAATGGAGAATTTGGAGCTAAAGGAGAGAAGGTGCGGCACAAGTAGCAATTAATTACAAACTGTATTACTGTGGGACTGACTATGGTGTTGACTCTTTTTTCAAAATACTCTTCTTACTTTTATCATATGTCACCAAGTGTACTTTAAAATACAGATCTTTTTCTCCTGCTCTCTTCCCCGTGCCTTCCTTCTTTACAGGGAGACATAGGAGTTGGTTTACCAGGCCCTCCCGGCCTCCCTGGGCCTCCTGGACCCCCCAGATCACGCAGTGTACCTGTGAGTATCACACTGTATGGTTTTACAATGTGTCTTTCTGTTTGTACACATTACATGCACTCATAAACCATAAGTCCTGTGGTTTTTTAGGGATGATGTCATCACGCAGTAAATGTAGATGAAAGTCAAGCCTAGTTGGCAACCAGAGCAAAGGCAAGATGTTTGAAGCATCACAAACAGACTCTTTGTTTATCTGTGTTGTAGTATGGAGCAGATGCCCTGGGTTCTGGGTTTGAAGACCTGGATAGCGACACTGAACTCATCAGGGTAAGAGAAAGGCTCCAGCGACAGATGGGATAGTTGATCATTTAAAAGTTTCAAAAAAGGATAAAAGTAAATACTATCTTTCCACTAGGGTCCTCCCGGTCTACCAGGGCCTCCAGGACCTCCTGGTCCCCCTGGACATAACATGTCATCGTCTGACACAGCCGATGGCCTACATCCAGTGCTTGTTGGACCACCCGGTGCTCCTGGCAGAGACGGGCTCCCAGGCAAACCTGGAATACCTGTAAGTTACCCGGCTGAAAGACGTACAGCGTTCAACTTTCAGTTTAATGGTATTACAAACATAAGAAAGACCTGCAAACCTGTCTTTGTACTGAAAAGTACCGGGGATTGTAAGTCCCTGGATCTCTGGATCTTCAGTCCACTGTTATGTGCATTTCCACCTGTAAAGGTTAGGCAAATTAACCAGCTGACGTAGGCCTATAGCGCAGGCATCATTATTCAGCAACCACGATCCATGAGCAAAATTTATAAACGAACATCAGATTTGACTGGAATATAATGAAAAACTATAGGCTATGCTTGACAATTGAAAACAGTTTTTTTTTGTGCGGGAGTATAACGGAGAGACGCACGATAAAGTTTGTTACAAATTTAATAACAAACTGGATAAAGCCATAAAGTTCTTAAAATAACTCCGGCACAGAGAAAGCAACACAAAAACTAATAATAAAAAAAATAATAATTTAATGCCAGAATAATGTAAAATATGTTATAGCATTCTTTGCTAGATTTGTTTAGTTTGTTTAATGACATTATTTATGTGTACATATTTACTCATTTAATACTTTCCATTCACGTTTTACTTGCTGTGTTGTTGTGTTCCTGTCTCTGTTATCATTGTGTACTGTCTGTCTTTTTTAGTTTCCCCATTTAGTCTCTTATAATGTTACACGCTTTTATCCAAATCTAGTTAAATCTTCTCTCTATTTCCAATTCAATTTTCAAGTTTCTTCTTAAATCATATTGTAGTGATCAATATGTATGTGTGTCACGGCCAATGACCAGTCTGTCTTTTATCCTCCCTCTACCTGTATTTCTGCTCCCCTCCTGCCACCTCGTCTTTCTCCCCACTTTGTTTCAGATGTTTGAGGATTGGTTTAGTGGTTCTGGGCCTGATGGTTCAGGTTTGAGTTCAGAGTTGTCCTCTGACCTCGGCTCTGGTTTCAGTTCCGGGGTCCGCTCTGAATCCAGTTTTGCATCTGGTTCTGGGCTCGACTTTGGTTCTGCTTGGGGTTCAGGCGAGGTACATTGTCCTGGTTTGCTTGGTAAACCAGCAAACTATCAGAAGGCAGAATTACAGTCAGAAGCCTGAGTATTGAGGAAGCAACACTCATCTACAATACTGAACAATATTAAATGCCAATCTGAGACCATTGTAGTGTTTTATTCCACTCAGTTGCGCTCTTTTCTTGTTATAACAGTGACATCCGTGATAAAGACTAACTTTGCCCCACATTGCCCCATTGCTCAGGCTGATGATTGTAGATTGTTTCCAACCATGTTGTCTTTATTGCGGGCTGGCAGCTGGCTAAACTGAAGCTCTTTTTACCTGGCTGACTGAAGTGCTCTGTGTATGTGAGTGTGTGGTAGGTATCGCTGCTTTCTTTGCCCCTTGATAATCCCCCTGGCAGCCAGTGTCATTGCTTACATACGTTAACTATACTGTATGACCTGCTTGGAATTTTAGTTTTGGTTCATTTACTCTCAGTTCAAATGTTGTCATTACCAAATGAAACATTTCAGTGTGAAGTTCACTTTTCATGACAAGGTGAATGAACTGAAGGGAACTGACCACAAACTTGCTCAATAACTTAAATTTTAGCTGCCTTTTTTGCATTTTTCACACAACATGGTAAAGGAACAAATCTGCCTTTTCATCTGTTTCACTTTTTTTTGTATCTTGCTTTATATTGGATGTTCTCAGTCAATGCACAGTACCAAGGCATACTGATGTGCTCTGATGTGATCTAAAACTGAGTTATTACATTTATCAGAAAAACTTTATTTATAACTGATACCTAGCTTAATTTTTAAAAATATCCTTGAGCAGCCTCTGAATTTCCCATTATGATATGATAACAAGACTACAATGTTCCTACAGGCTAATAACATAATGACAATTTGCATTGCGCATTCAGACCAAACGCAGGTTTAATCCTCGCGTTTTATCACTGGACTACTGCCAAGTGTTCACACACAACACAATAATGCGAATGAACACAACCCGTGATTACTAAAACTGTATGAACCTAAAGTAAACAATTTGCTGTGATTTAGTTGAAATAAATGGATCAAACTGATGCCGAAATAACTACAGCATGATGCAGATTTGTTAAACATATGAATTCATGCTTTGTCAGGTCTGTCAGTGAGACAGCAGGACAACAACTTTTAAAATGTTTGTTTTCTGAATGGGGTTCAGATCGATCAGGGCTATGCTATGCTAACTTGTTCACGGTAAAGTATAACGATGGCTGGAATAAAGTAACAGACGCATATTCAGAAATCGGCAGGTAGTTCAACTTCCAACCCTCAATTTGCCTTTGGTCTGAAAGCACAGTGTGAGCCTTACCAGTACTGAAACTAAAAATGTAACATCCTAACAGTGGCACAAGAGGAAAGCCCATTAAACAGATTATTCTCATGAATGTGCTTAACAAATGTTATCATAACCTGCCTGCTGACATTGTGGCCTGAATATAGTGTAATGTTTGACCAACTGTTGGACGAGTAAAGATTTTGACATGACAGTGCCACTGGAGAAGAGGTCATGGGGTCACCAAGGGATTCATCCTTTACACATAAATATAAGCAGATGATTTAATGGCAGGTTGGTCAGTAGTTGAGTAGCAGTAGTCAAGATATCCTGTATTGGATTTAAGTACTCAAAGGATCAACCGGCTCTGCCAGTAGTTGGGTATAAGTATAGAATTTTAGGAGCCAGTAACTTAATGAGCCTCGCGTCAGCAATTAATAATTCAGTATGCCTTGGTACAGGCCTCTGGTACACTATGTTGTCAGTTTGTACAAAACAGTTGTACATAAACATTGCTGTACTTTGGTCTGATGCTGCAAAGTTATACAAGGAATACACTGAATGTTTAATAACTTCAACTTTCCTCTTAAGTGATGAGAAAACAGATGACAAAATCATCCGTGCCTCCAAGGTTGCTGACTCCACTGCTGAACGACAGCAGGCTGTCAGAACAGTCTCAATCTCCAGCACAAGGGGCTAAATGGGAGATACATTTAAATTAACGTTGAATTCATTTGTTAATTAATGCAGCCAATTCTGTCAGCTCTGCGTCCATCAGGTGGTAAAATTAAGATCAATAAAGTTGATCTTTCTTGACCGTGATGCTAGTCAACCATCACTCAACACTATCTATACTAAAGTGTTAGTATGTGGTGCGGTCAGAAAAATGTTGGCATGGATGATCCTGTCACTTAAGGAAACTGACTGCTGACCCAGTTTCCCAAAGAATTTGAGTATTCCTTTAAAGTGACTGGCACCTTTGGATTTGACGTTGGTCCCTGTTGGAATGGCTAAAGGGTCAACATTACAGCTTAACATCCAGTTGCTCTGTTTTAATATACTAGCATATTTTCTGTGACTTTTGATTTTGATGTTTTATTTTTCTACCTCTACTTGTGTCTGTCTGTATTTGTATGTCCAGGGTATAGCAGGAAAAGATGGGGATCCAGGTCTACAAGGAGCTGTGGGAAGGAAGGTATTATCATCAACATGGATTGTGTCCTGGCTTGAGTGGGATACATGAAATTCACATAGACCATCCCCTTCTTGCTTTTTTTGTGATTCAGCACAGAGGGGGAAGCTGATATCAACAGGACAGAACGTAAAGCTGTCCCTACTCATCAATTTTCTGGACAGTTCTTGAATTGCCATATTTAGGCACCACTGGACTAACTCAAGTGACCATGGCTTTGTGATTATATACTGGTTACAAGCAGCTTTCTCATAATCTTTTATACTATACACATATCTAACCTTGTTTGATGTCCATGTTCCATCATGTATGGACTGCCTTTAGAATATTGATCTTATATAGTCTCAGTTTCCCCACTGCTATAGTAAATAATAGTAATTAAGCAATCACTATAAAAGTAATACGTCTTTCTTCCTTCCTTCTTTACATTCTTAGGGTGACCAAGGGTTACCTGGGCCAGCAGGACCAAAGGTAATATACTACTCAACAGTAAGCCATAAAAATCTACTGCACCATGTGCTGGTGTATATTTTTGTCTGTTTTTTTTTGTTTATTAGCAATAGGAGTTTCCCATTTTCCTTTATCTCTGCAGGGTGAATGTGGGTCTGTGGGTACGGCAGGGCCACCAGGGCCTACTGGTCCACAGGGGAAGACAGGGCCGTCAGGTCCCCCAGGACCCCCTGGCCCCCCCGGACCTCCAGGAACCAAATTCTTTGTAGAGGTGACCCCATTTCATCTATGCACATCAACACACAAGTCTCTGCTGTTGACAAACCCATACAGAACTATTTTAATCAGTAAGCCAAGATGGAATAACAGGTTACTTTAGAGCAGAGAGGAGCAACTGATGGCATCTTCCTGACCTCGTGGGTCTAAAAGGTTTCAGGTCAATGTGTAACATCAGACTGTTTTCTTGTTTTCAGGACATGGAGGGATCTGGGAAGAGTGACTTGCTTATTGGAGGCGGAGTCAGAGGCCCACAGGTAATTGCCAGAGTGTGTGTGTTTTTATGTAGACAGTATATTTTATTTCATATACAGCAAGTTATTTCTGTTTTGTTTTTTTTCAGGGTCCCCCTGGCCTACCTGGCCCATCCGGACCTAAGGTAATCCATTTATGAAAATGCATTAAATGAATGCTTTAGGCTTACAGAAAGTATTCTATTTTTAATAGCTAATATACCGTATATATCTCTCTGTAAGTAGTTCTATTTATTTATTATTTATTTTATAGCACCAATTCAATACAGTATTTATCTCTCTGCATTTTTCATATAGACCAGGTCATATAGACCAGGTCTAGACTGTACTCTTAGAAATAATAGTAGTGTGGCCTTGCATACATGTTGTATTTCTTGTTCTTGTAGCTGAAGATGCTTTCTCATGTCTTTTGTAGGGTGAGGATGGAGCCACAGGTGCTCCAGGGCTCTCTGTCAAGGTAAGCTGATTCTGAAGTGGCACTGCTTCAGATTTCTTATAGTATATATTATAGTATATTATCTTCTCTCATTTCTGTTATTCTCAGTCTTTATTGTTAATATATGGTTTTCAGTAGCTGTTAAATTTAGAGGTCTTTTTATGATCTGAGTGTACTGACACAAACACAAAGCAATTCTCCTTATTTACTGTATGAATTAGGTTAACACGTAACAGTGAAATCACTTCTGCTCTGTTCTGCCTTTGTGCCAACTCTGTCTATGCGGTGTGTGATTGCAGGGTGATCCAGGGGACCCAGGACCAGAGGGTCGTCAGGGTCTTGCTGGACTACCAGGCGCTAGGGTAAGTAGCGGGTGTTTACACAACAAATGTGTTGATGATTCTTGGTTACATTACATTTGCAGTGACTGGTTGCAAAGTAGTTTGGTCACTCATAGAAGTGAAAAGGCTCTGTTCAAGGTCGACCAAAGGCTAAAAATAAGCAGATAATGTGGACAGGTAATTGTGGATAGGTAATTAATCCACTAAACACGCTGAGCACTTCCCAATCAGTGGTTGTGGCACTTCACAAAGGTCGCAGTTGAGACAGTAATTTTCATCTTAGCATTAGCAAAAACTTTACCAATCAACAACTGTACCAATCAGTGTTGGGTAAAGTTAGTGATGTGATTCATTTGTGTTAGGCTAATGTCAAAGCCAAAAAAAGTTCACACTTGCAGTTCATGGTGCAAGTAGTAGCCAGCTGGCTAGTTTGGTCGCTTGTAGCTTGAAATTCTCCCAACAAATTGCTGACAATGTGTGAATGTTTTAATGAACATTGAACAGGTAAATGTTTGCATGCTGGATCCTGCCAGGTAAACTGTGATAATGCAAAAAAAAACCCAAAAACATTTATATAAACTGTCTTTTCAGATCACCCTTAATCATAATATGGTTTCTAGATAATGGTAACAACACATTAATGACATTTTAATTTATTTTTATTCTAAAAACAGGGGGCCAAAGGAGAAAAAGGAAGTCCAGGACCCAAGGTAGGATTGCTGTACAAAACATAATGCGTGGGCATTAAGTAGATATTAAGAGTCTCTCAGTTTGTTCTAACTTCTTGACACCAAATTACAATATGAAAACAATCTGAAATGGATCGCTTGTAGTGATAAACCTACAGAGAATCCCTTGGCTTTACTGAGTTTCAGCTCACTGTTTAGCTGTTTGGCTTTGTTTTCATTTGTGAAAAAGGTGGGAAAATGTAATTGGTAGGTGAAAATACAAGTTTTGCAAGGAAAAACTTTCTTAGTTACTTTATTTGTTCATATGTGAAAGGAGGGGAGAAAAAAAGTCTTGGCAGGTAAATTGTTTTTGTCAGGACCACTACCCCATGTCCTAAACATACACTGTATAAAAGAAGTGGATGTAGCCACCTTGACGTCACCCATTGGTTTGTGAATCACTGTTCTGAAACCTTATTGGTTGTCCATCAGGCGAGTTTTAATTTCTTCATGCTCTCTAAACAGGTACATATATTGTGTGTTAAGCAAGTGATGTAACATTATTGACATGTGTTTATTTTGGCTAGAAATGTATTCTAATTGGCGTTCACTTAAAAAAAAATTATTTGCCAAAACCTTTTTTATCACCTGTTTTCACAAATGCGTAAGTCATAAATACAGGAGAGAAAACTATTTAGATCAGACATTGAAAATAGATCATCGGAACAGCTGGAAGTGTAACTAAGCAACACTTTGCCAACAATTTCTACATGAACTTAAAGCGTGAATAATTTTTTTTACTTTTTGTGCACAACTGGTTTCTTCAGCCTGTTTGCTTCTGTCTCCTCTGCCTTCCAAGCCAGATGGTCTACTCTTCATTTACATGATTTATCAATAAAGGACTAATAATTCTATGTTTTGTGTTCTGAAGGGTGATCGAGGTGTTGATGGACGCAGTATCCCAGGACCACCTGGGCCTCCTGGACCTCCTGGATCTATCAGTAGTCTGCAGGATGTAAGCACGCACACACACACACGCACACACACACAAAGTTTAATTTAGTTGAAGCAGAGAGAGGGTGGGTCGAGCGATCTGAAACAAGCGTGCTGTTAAGCGTGTGCTGCTGAGCGTGGATCGTTGTCCGTCTTGCATTGAGCAATCTGAAACAAGCGGGGCAGGCTGAGCGGAGCGGTGTATGTAGCCTTGACAGGTGATTGGAGGTGTGGTTGAGGCGTGGCCCCGCTCCCGTACCTAAGTTAATCAGTGAACTTCATTTATACTATATAATGCATTTTCAAGTCTGTAAAAAATGCTGCCAGTGCCCAAACTTACTCATTGCATTTTCTGTCCACAGCTGCTGCTCAACGTTACAAATGGTATCTTAAACTTCACAGAGATCAGAGGACCACCAGGGCCCATGGTGCGTAACACAAAGCTATTGTGTGACAATGTCTTCGAAGATGTTAGCTGCCTCCTTCCGCAAATGTTTTACAGCTAACAGCTAATATTAAGGACAGAAGGAGGGTGACACATAGCTTACCACTACTCACATCTGTGACAGTGCAAAAAGATACAGCTGTTACTAACATATACATTTGACCTACAATAAACTGTAATATTACATACAATATAGCAATTCAACCCTTGTATCACTCTATGATATACTTTACTTTAGCATCATTACTGCATTTTTGTAGTGCTTTGAATGTAGGTGTGTTTGATGGTGCTGTGTATGAGAATGTAATTTCTGGCTAAAAGATCATTAACCCAGCCTTACTGCTTTTGCTTACATCTGTGTTAATGTCTGCACATGCATGCATGCGTGCGTATGTATGTGTGTGTTTTATTTGCGTGTTGCAGGGCCCTGAAGGCTTGCCTGGCAGAGCTGGATTTCCTGTAAGAGCATTTACCTTATTCTGAGCATTTGTATCAGTTGCTGATTGAAAATTGAGTGCATGGGCATTTTTCAGTTTATGAACAAAGAGAGCAACAGTTAATTAAAAGCAATGTAACATTTATATTTTTATTCCAATTTTGCTGTCTTTGGGCTAAATAGGGTAGGTACCTGAAGTGTTGCCATTTCTTTGGTGTTTTTTCCTTTAGGTTACTTAATCTGTGGAATTTACGAAGCTCCAAAGCATTCCTTTAAAAATGCTCGCTAAACCTCCCAACTCTGCCTCACTATCCTTTCATCCCTCTGCAGGGCCCCAGGGGACCAAAGGGAGATATAGGCCCTCCAGGTAGCAAGGGGCCAGCAGGGTTCAAGGTGAGATTTTGGCCCCAAGATTTTAACAGAGCTGCAAAACAGAATTTGGATTATTACAAAAATCATGTCTCAAAATACATTTTGAAAATGTTGTAGCATGAGACAAAGAGGCCCGACTGTATATGTAGAAAATATAAACATTTCTCTTTCTTTCAGGGAGAGAAGGGAGAGCCGGGGGTGACCATTGCTGCTGACGGATCCATCTTATCAGCGCCAAGAGGCCCTCAGGGGCCCAAAGGCAACAAGGTACCAGAAAATCCTGATGCTACTGTGGCAAATGACAGCAAGACTATACATCTAATAAAGTAACACCTGCACAGTCATTTTCATGGTCTAGCCCCTTCATGCTAGGCCCCTTAATAAAGAGTTGAGCAGCAGTATATCAACGCTCCAATTAATGTGCACTACGCGTGTCTGTCAAAGACACATATTAGCAGACAAAAGGAAGAGGAGAATTTGATTGGGTGTCATTATTTTATCAGTAGTACAAAATAACTAGGCTAGTTAGTGTTTATATTGTAATTTCATACAATTCCACAGCTAAATTACAATATTAAACTCCTGTTACCCCTCCTGCCATACAGAAGTCAAGGTCAAAAATATCTACCAACTACTTTTATTAGTCCTCATAATGGACCTTGTTTCTAAATTTCTAGGTATTGCAGCAGCATTTAGTGATGATGTGCTGATTGTAACACAGTAACAAGGGTGGCACAAGGGCCAAAACACCCAAGATATGTCTCACTCTAGATCCTAAGGACTAACAAATGCAACGTTTTGGAGACTTGAATTGGGATCAACTCTGGGGTATTCCCTCTATTATTGTAGAGACAGAAGTAGTTTAAAACAAGTTGACTCATACTGTGTGTTATGTTTATCACTGCCAATATTATAAATCCCATGCCACATCCTCATTGCATTCTCATCTCACATTTTGATGTACTGCTTTGTAATTACATAGGGTGAACGTGGGTTCCCTGGACCTGCCGGACTTATGGTGAGTCCAGATTAAATAGAACATTAATATCTACAAACGTTTTATCATCATCATCATCATCATCATTATTTTTTATAAACTCTCATTTGTTCATGTGGACACGATATACAAATCTCTTTATTCTTATTGTTATGAAATACTGGGGAAAAGAGTTTAGTGAAGACATATAATTGACATGTTCATCACTGTTTTTCTGTTTATTTCAGGGCCCAATAGGGCCATCTGGACAAAAAGGAGAATATGGCTTCCCTGGTCGCTCAGTGAGTAGCTTGTATTTGTTGTGTATGTCAGAAAATGAACATCCTCTTTGTAGGCACAGAGTCTGATAAATGCATGACCTGGATATATTCTTTAAAATAAATTTCTTGGTGCCAAGTGACATCGTATTTATTCATTCAATTTTATTGATTTTTAATCATTAACTCATTCATTTCAAATAACTTCTCAGCGGGGAGACTCATTACCTATGTTTGATTCTCAAATCTAGATCTCTCAAAAACCAAAAATGCATTTAATGGTAGACACAAGCACACGTGAACATGTCTGAGTAAATGATCATATGAGCGAGGTTCCAATTGACAAGGACCAGCCTCCCGGACTGGTGCTGATCCGATTTCTGCGCTACTCAGCGAGAAAGAAAGTGCTAGAAGCAGTCAGAGCAAAGACAGGAGTGAAGGGGAAAGGATGAAAACTTTCCTTCTTCCTAGAAATGTCCAGAGAACTGACTGTAAAAATGGGGGGCATTCACAAAGACCAGGAAGATGCTGCAGGAAATCAACACACACACTCGCCTAGCCAGCCATTCTATGCTTTAAATGGAAAGCAAAAAATAAGTTCTTTACTAATAGCGCAGAAGCAAACAAATTAACTATTCATCTATCTATCTATTAACTATTTAAAGTTATCGCATTAACTGGTGGAAATTATTTTTCAGGTATGACAGGATGTGGAGAGGCAGCTGGACAGGGTTAATGTTATTTGATGAGAGCCACGTCTATGAGACGGCACAGCCCAGACTTTACAAAGTAAAGTTGTCGGGTTTTTTGTCGGGTTTATCCTGCCTTTTAATCTAGATTACTATTTGAGCATGCAACACTTACAGTGTTGATCATATCATGCATTAATCAAGCTTATGATCAAGGATTTTTATTAACTTTTTTTTTCCTAAACACGGGCAAGAGCACCAATGTGTCGCTCGATGCTTCGCCTGGCTCATGAGAAGTTTTGTTAGGACAAGAGCTGAAAGAGAACACACCAGTTTGTCTAATTATTTACATTTTTATAAGTAATCAATATAAACATCATCAATCCGTCTCCAGGTGTGGAATTGTTATACAAAGCAACTAAAGGAAGTATTCAAAGCTAGAGGACGTCAGCATATCATG
Source organism: Micropterus salmoides (assembly GCF_014851395.1). Lineage (NCBI taxonomy): Eukaryota > Metazoa > Chordata > Actinopteri > Centrarchiformes > Centrarchidae > Micropterus > Micropterus salmoides. The sequence continues at coordinate 28,522,283 of NW_024040485.1, read as the reverse complement.
CTTTGCAGTTCACACTGTGCACAAGGCCTTTTTGTCTGATGTGTGTCATTCTTTCTCTTACTGCAGGGACGGCCTGGTATGCCCGGGAAGAAAGGTGACAAAGGAGACTCTGTTGGCCAACCGGTAAGAGGAAAAGGAAAGATCTGGGATTTTCTTGTTGTTAAAGCCCTAAACAATAATGTTGTTAGGTTTTGCAATCCTATAGACCAAAAAGCAGAACACATACAAGGGATTATGGCAAAGGTTCAAATATAGATTTAATCTCAGTGTCAGAGATGCAAGTTGGAAATCTTGATTGTAGTTTCAATGGTGGAGCAAGGCAGGCAGAGTGAGCTTGGCTAGGAAACAGATGAGATAAAACAGGCATAAGCTAAGGTCTCCAGCAAGGAATGAACCTGAGGCACAGGGAACAACAGGGTCAGACCAACAAGAAACGCGAAGAACAGCTGAAAACACCAGGAATGAGGAAGACGCACGGCAGGACCATGACAAATGTATTTTAACCATTCCTATACATAAGACAAAAGTTTTTACAAGCATTAATGATATAAACACATCTTTGAAAGCAGGCTGTGAGTATTTGCGTTATGAATTTTGGTGGTGGGGTAACCCTTTAGATTACATTATTGTCCCTTAAATTAGTTTTTACTTCACTTTGAAACTGGGCCACTGACACTAATGTGATAATATTCTTTTTCTCTGTATTACTCTCTCTCCCCCAGGGACCTCCAGGTCCTCCAGGTCCACCTGGACTTCCAGGAAGAATTCTTGGGCTGAACGGAGTAAGTTTCTGCCTGGGGACGCCTTTTAAGTTCCCTTATTTGCCATTTTCAGGTTGTTGGACAGGGATGATGATGATGATGATGATAAACAGTCAACACTTTACAGTGGATTACTTAAAAGGCTTGTTTCAGAGACGTATGTTGGGCATAGCTTAAGTCAAGTCTATAAATGCAAAATGCATTTTAATGGCAGAAATCCAGAATCCAGTATTTTTATTGACAGTCTGCATTATTATAACAGATTTGGCTTTCATAGACCATCAATGAACATCAGTTATACATACAGTATTTAGTAGTGCCAATGTGTACTAGAAGTTTTCACACGGATTGTCAAATGTTTCTAAAAGCTATCGATATCAATTACATGAATCACATACAAACATGTTTATAGATCTGTATCAGTCTGTGGAGCACCAGTATATTTGGAAGCCAGTTTGTGAGTGTGTTTTTTTGTGTGTGTGTGTGTCTGTAAAGATCATCTACAGTTCAGTGTTTGACCTGCCTCATTCCAGATAATAGTTGGAATAATTTAGACTGATTACGCTACTTCTTCACTTCTTTGAATTTTAAAGACAGTGTTTCCGGTGCGCCCCAGACCGCACTGCAAAAAGGGACGAGTAAGTCTGAGTCGGACCATCTGACTGGTCTGTTTCAGTTTGAAATTGGACCATCCGGTGGTTCTGTTGGTGTGTGGGTGTAGCAGCATGGCAGCTCTCTGGTCTGGGCTACAAACAGTAACCCATCTCCCCCGTCTGTTATCGCCCTTCATTTACTCCTCTCCTCCCTCTTGGCTCTGATCTGTGGGTCTGGTCTCATTTTATCAGACATTAACATTCCTCTTGTGTACAGGTTGTATCTAGACATGTATTCCTTATTACCCACCTGACACATACCTGTAAATTGATCTATACGCAAAATGTGTTGTAAGTAGATGTTAGATATAGATTAAGGACGCATTAGCCACCTGTAAATGTGATGTGGCTGGTCCGATCTTCAGTGCATCTTGGGTTCATTGAAATCATTGTTTAGTGTGTGTGTTTGCAAAATCCAACCTGAGCACCCAGGACGAATGTTAATGCCGGTTGTTTAAAGTGTGTCGCTTGCCTTGTCTGTTCTTAACGTCCTCGTCATCTCAGGGAAACGGAAGCTGGGTGAACCTTTGACGGCGAGGAGTTTAAAGAATCATTGTTGATACTCATCCTTATACTTTATGTACATCAGAGTTGGTGCCAAATCACTTTTCAGTTCAATCAATTAAAAAAAGGAAGCTATATTGCTGAAGCTCCTTCCTTAATTGATTGTATTTAAAGTGAGATATATCAAACTCTGTCCTGCCTTTCATCAGCTAGATAAACAGTGCTGGAAAGTACATTTACTCAAGCGCAGTTTTGAGATATTTGTACTCTACTTGAGTAAATTATACTTTTACACCACTACAATTCAGAGGGAAATACTGAACTATTTTTTCCACGTTTACTTTATGAAGTTACTTTTCAGATTATTAATCCAAAATATTAAAATAAACAAATAAAATCTGACATATTATTATAGATTAAGTTACACAGTAGTATTAAAAAGTAATTAAAATTATCCCCACCTTTATGCACATTATTCTATGAATAATTATAATAATATAATAATAATTATAATCCAATAATATAATATACATTATTCTGAATTGGGCCATTTTGTATAATGAGTTCATTTACATTTGGTACTTTAAGTAAATTTTAATGCTAAAGTTTTTGAACTTTTAATTAAATACAATTCTGAATGCTAGACTTCTACTCCTAACAGATTAATTTTACACTGTAGTATTGCTACTTTCACTTAAGTAAAAGATCTGAATACTTCTTCCACCACTGTAGATAAAATGAAATGTACAGTCTACTCTCATGGTGCTGGGCTTCTGTTTCAAGTGTCATCTGTGGGCTCTGGTGATGCTGGTGGATGGCTCCATGAGGGATTACACACACATTCTAGTAGTAGCAAGTTACATATAGATCAAATTGTGACAGCTGATTCCTAAATGAATGTGAAATTTAATGGAAATATAGAATTTTATGAAGATTGGACCCTAAAGGTTCTGGTATTCTGATTGAAATTTGGCTCCTTTTTCTTAAAATTTACCTTTTTATGCTTTAGGTGTGGTGAAGGGATCCTCCATGAATGTATGAAAATAAATGTCTAAACTTTCCCCTGACTGATGAGTGTAATTAGGAGTCTGAATCTTGTGGTCCCGCCTAGTTTGTTTTTTTTTAAAGCTGAAAAAGCTTGTATCATATGGCTGATTTATACATTTTAAAGATACATTTTGAATCTTATTATGACTTTTATTGCCTGGTTAATTGTTGAATTTTTCAAAGAAACTAACATAAATATGTGAGCAACCACATATTTAACTACTGCACTCTCACTTCCCACCACTGCCAGAATTCCTAGGTAAAAAGGGAAAGTGTTCCCAGAGTTTACAGTAAATTGATCAATATTGTATTATTAGGATTTTGTATTAATAATCTAATTAGGGACACATTTTAGTGACTTTGTTACAGTTTCATACAAATTTTGCCAAGGCCCTAAAAAATGGGAGGGGTAGTGATAGTGGTGATAGTGAATCTTTTGTGATATGTACAAATCATCTCAAGCTGATAGTCGAAAGTGATTTGACTATAGTCAAACGTCATGCTGATGACAAGAGTGTGGAGGGCTATCTGGTCTTTCTCTTATGATTATTTGATTGGAAGGCCATTTTTCTTTTGAGCTGTATGATTCTATAGACAGTTATTACTGTGAAGACAGGAGCCTACAGAAAGTCATAGACTTAATTTACTGTAAAACACATTCCCCCATGAAAAAAATAGTTTAAATTCACTCTCATTTGTGAACGTCTGTTTAGTAAGAACATTTGGAACAGCCTGTTTTAACCCTTTTGTATTTTAACCTCCACAGCAAAACGAGGGTTGTACAAGCTGCTGTCGTGCATCCCTTGTATTTAACAGGTGTTTTTTTGCTGTGCTGACAGCCATGGTCTAACTATTGACATCTGTCTTTTTTTTTTTTATCATAACCCCATTTTTAACAAGTTCTTCTACAGATGCCTAAAAAAATTATTAATTCTATGCAGTCAGGAGTCTGTACATTTGTGTTGACTTTTTGTGCCTGTTGTCACAAATGTGCTGGTGTCCATGTCATGTTAATATGTGTGTGTGTGTAGGAGTCAGTGACAGGGCGAGATTCAGTTGGAGTTAAAGGAGACAAAGGAGACGAGGGAATACCTGGAGAGCCAGGCACACCTGGTAAGACTTTGACACAGACACATCCTGGGTCCCGATTACTTTTTAAACTGATTTGCTTAAAAAATCGTTTTTTAAATGCTAAATGACTGCAGGAACTTGTAGCATTTATATCGCCTCATTTTATCTTCTCAGCACCTGGATTTCCAGATGGAATCGTGGTGAGTACTGATTTATCATTTCATACAAGGCTTAATAAAAGGCCTTGCTCATTTTTTATCAACATATTATCCCGGCGTGAGGATTCATGTCATGTTAAAGGAGCACTGATAAATGTTTTATATGTTTTATATGTGTTGTGTGAAGGGGGGACGCTAGCAGTGACACCCCCACAGGTGATTATTACCTCACTCAGCGTTTCAGTGTCTTTCAACTCGGTTTGGTTTTATGGCCCTCAGCTTTGCTGTTTCGGTTCCCTCGCACTGCTCTCATCAACTTCATCTCCAGCAGCAGGCAGCTTCTTTCAGATACATGAGCGCTACCTGCCCCGTGGCAAACGACAGACAGACAAAGTTAGCGACTAGCTGGTGAACATAGTGGAGCATTTAGCAGCTAAAGAGCCAGATATTTCCCTCAGGAGCTGGTGGTGACCAAAACAGAGCTAAAAGAGAGTTCATATTAATTTAATTTAGAATTTAATCATAATAGTTTAATTGTTGTTCCCTCTCGCTAACTGGGATTTTATAATCCAAAAAGTAGTTTCATAGAAAAAACAAATCCAAGACTGGTCTCAATATTGAAAATGAAATAAGCTTTTCTATACTAATGAACTTGTCTTTAAAAGGCGTTGATCTTCTCCACCATTGTCTCTGGATCTCTCAGGGTGCTAGAGGTGATCAGGGATACCAAGGGCAGAAGGGAGAGAAGGGTGACTCTGGTCTGCCTGGTCCTCCAGGACTGCCTGGGAGGTCAGGACTCGTGGTGAGTTCTAATATTTACAAAAATACTATTCAAATTAGTTAGTAACTGTTGGAATGAGTAATTGTGATTAATGCTGCTGATCACTGCAGCTCCCTTATGTTGAGAGTTTACTGCTGTTGGATATTCTGTTGAGGTTGCATTTTCCAGAGGGTGAAAATGTTCAGATCAAATGACACATTACTTTGAAAATGCAGTGAGGAATTAAAAGATAACTTCTTGTAGGGTCCAAAAGGTGAGTCCATTGTGGGTCCCCCAGGACCTGTTGGTCCTGTAGGCCAGCCTGGAGCCCCTGGGATCGGACGACCTGGTCCCCGTGGGCCTCCTGGCCCTGCTGGAGCCCCAGGACCTGTACCTGCATATAAACCGGGTACGTCTACATCCGTTTGTGTTTTAGACCAGAAGTTATAGTCCTTAAGTATTCGCATGTGGGTGAATTGTATTTCTGATGCATCATCATCAGCTGTCCCCGGCCCTCCTGGTCCTCCCGGCCCACCAGGTTCTCCAGGATATGCCAACCCGGTAAGATACCTGCCCCTGATCTGCTGTAGTTTCACTTGTCTATGGCTGTCTTGTACGCTACATGAAATATACAGTATATACTTACCTTTATTAAGTTCCAGTGCTCTCACTTAATTTTTGTGAATCGAGTACATTGTCTTTTAATTTATTTTACCATGATTAATACTGACACTTGTTATAAGAAATCCATCCAACCATCCATCATCGTCAACCGCTTATCCTGCGTACAGGGTTGCCCAGAGCAAATGTATCTGTAGTGGAAAGATATTGAAAAAAATACTCTTACTAGTAAATAATGCTAGTATGATGCTGTGATGTTGCTTACATTCAGGTGACCATCTATAAGACAATCAATGCTCTGAGCAGAGAGACTCAGCGAGCTGCAGAAGGAACCTTTGCCTACGTGTCTGAGAGGGGAGGAGAGCTGTACTTCAGAGTAAACAATGGCTGGCGCAAAATCCAGGTGTGTATTTCATGTTTGCACATGTTGTTGTTTGTTTGTTTGGTCAATGTGTGGACTGTCTGATCATATGTCTTATATTGAGGATAAAATACACCTGTCACCCGTCACAAGCTTTACAAGCTCTGAATACAAAGAGCTATTCCTACAGTACAGTAACTAAGATTGTCTCCAATCATCTAAGGTGCCTTTCACCCTAATAAAATAGGATTTGAGCTTTTAAACAGTTTCTGTATGTGTGTGTCCTTTCAGCTTGGAGAGACGATCCAGGATGGACCTTCCACCTCTGCAGCGTCTCAGGCCCTCAGCAGACCTGGAGAATGGAGCAAACCACACAGGAGCCACAGCCAGGTTCTCTCACACACACACACACACACACACACACACACACACACACACACACACACACACACACACACACACACACACACACACACACACACACACACACACACACACACACACACACACACACGGGGAGAGTCTGAAACAGTTTGTGACCGGGATGATTGGTGTCAGCTACAATCTGCGGAAGGAGTCCACAGTGGTGATGGGGGAGGGTGGGGCTGGGCTCTTTCTGAAGTCCACGACCATCTCCACAGTCTTCAGAGACTGTTCTGGCCACACCAGGTCACCAGATGGTCAATTTCCCACCTGTAGGCGGACTCATCCCCACCGGAGATGAGCCCAATGAGGGTGGTGTCGTCCGCAAACTTAAGGAGTTTGACGGACTGGTGACTGCAGGTGCAGCTGTTGGTGTACAGGGAGAAGAGCAGAGGGGAAAGAACGCAGCCTTCAGGGGATCCGGTGCTGATGGTCCTGGAATCAGAGACAAATTTTTGTCCCAGCTTCACGTGCTGCTTGTTGTCCATCAGGAAGTCTGTGATCCACCTGCAGGTGGAGTCAGGCACATTCAGCTGGGAGAGCAGAGCTGAAATCCACAAACAGGATCCTGGCGTAGGTTCCTGGGGAGTCCAGGTGCTGAAGGATGTAGTGAAGGGCCATGTTTACTGCATCATCTACAGACCTGTTGGCTCTGTAGGCGAACTGCAGGGGGTCCAGGAGTGGTTCTGTAATGGATTTTAGGTGGGACAACACAAGGCGTTCAAAAGACTTCATTACCACAGAGGTCAGGGTGACGGGCCTGTAGTCATTTAGTCCCCGTGGTCCTTGGTATTTTGGGGACAGGGATGATGGTGGAGGCTTTGAAGCAGGCTGGCACATGGCAAAAAATTTCTGTAAACACCGGAGACAGCTGATCCGCACAGTGCTTCAGGTTGGATTGGGAGACAGAGTCCAGCTGTTTAGCATCTCGCACCGCCTTGCTAAACCTGTACTTTGACTCCTTAAACCTGGCTCGGTCCCCACTCCTAAACGCCTTTTGCTTTTCCAACCTCAGCTGTCTGAACTTAGCTGTGAACCAGGGTCTGTCATTGTTATAACTCACCCTGGTGCGTGTTGGTATACAGGTGTCCTCACAGAAGCTGATGTAGGACGTCACAGCCTCTGTAAACTCATCCAGATTGTTGGTAGCAGTCCTGAAAACATCCCACTCAGTGCAGTCCAAGCATGCCTGAAGATCCTCTACAGCTTCACTGGTCCATTTTTTTGACCTCTCTGTGAAGCACAGAACAGAAGATGAATAAAAGTCTCTGTTTTCCCCCACCAGAAGCTGAAGTTCGTCCAGTTTGTTGCACAGAGAAATATTGCCGGTAGCGGTGTGCGGAGTCCCCACCGGCTGGGCACCACAAGCTACACCCTCAGGATGTAGAGCGCCACTTTTTTAACCTCAATTTAACCTAAACCTAGCCTGACCATAACCTTAAAAGATTTACATACATTACATTACTGGGTGTAACTTGCATTTTGGCGAGTCCCCACAATGTGACTGTGTAAACTGTATTTATATATATATATATATATATATATATATATATATATAAATAATTTGGAAACACCTTACATTATTTAGAAATCTTAAAAAACACAAAACAACAACAACTTACTAATACAAATTCTTGTTGGACAGGAGCTTCAAGAGGGCAGTAGAGGATATCAGCCCAGCTATAACATACTACCACAGATCTTCAACGCTGTACCTGGGGTGAGTGTAACAAACGCATACACCCTTACACAGACCTACTGACGCATACATACATACATGTATACTGTTATGGCTAGTATATATTCTGGGGTGGAGATTCCAGGCTGACTAGGCGTCTAGTTATCCGCAGGTAGAGATCCAGAGTCCACATAGGCAGGAGTGGAACAGAGGCAGGGGTCAGGTCCAGACGGTGATATTATGTGATACAGGAGACAGTGATTAAAGAAGGTTGCTAACGGATAAGTAACAATGTAGTAACTGGAGCGTGTTTGACTGTGACACATAGTCTAGGATCTGGCGATGAGGTAAATCAGGAACCAGGTATATGAAACAGAGTTGATCAAAGCACAAACACACCCACACAACAGGAAAAGGAGAGAGAAAACACAGCAGCTCCCACAAAGCCAGAATAGAGGGCCTAACAGTATACTGTACATAAACTCTTTACCAGATCCAGGTACGTAAAATTACTCCACACCAGCCTGACTCTGACCGATGCCAGATCTGTGATAAATAATTAGGACCAAGTATATTTTAACATCATCCTGTGGTTTTCTCTTATCCTAGCTCCATCTGGTAGCACTGAACACACCGCTGAAAGGGGATATGCGTGGCATCCGCGGGGCAGACTTCCAGTGCTACCAGCAGGCACGCTCAATGGGGCTGACAGCCACCTACAGGGCCTTCCTGTCCTCACACCTCCAGGACCTGGCGACTATCGTGAGGAAGGCAGACCGCATTAACATGCCTGTGGTTAATCTCAGGGTGAGAAGAAATGAATATTTGATGCTGTTGTGTTAGCTGTTTTCTTATTTCTTATTTTCTTCTTACATTATTTCTGACCTTTTGGTAGATTTTTCATTTTTCATTTGGGGTTAAACACTGTCACCCACTGTGTTCCTATACATTTTAAAGTTACACTAAGAAATCATAATAGATGATATGCTGACATCTTCTTTTGAGAATAAAGTTTAGTTTTATTCATCTCTCCTCTCAGGGTGAAGTGTTGTTCAATAGTTGGATGTCCATCTTCTCTGGGAATGGAGGCATATTTAACCCATCCACTCCCATCTACTCCTTTGATGGACGCAACGTGATGACTGACCCAGCATGGTGAGTGAGAGTGTCTGTGAGAAAGCCGATCATCCAAATTGATAATTTTATGAGACACATGGACACCAACTGTCACTGAAATGGCCAGTAGTAAATGCCATATACCTGCCATAGTGATCAATGTGAAAAAACTACTAAATACGACGTAACAGGCAGCAGCAAGACTGTAGGTGATATAAAGCTTTAATGCCAGTACGTGCATATGGTCTTCACCTTTTCCTGGTCAGGGTTGCAGGGGCCAAAGTCCATCCCAGCATGCATTTGGTGACATTTGGTCTGTTACAGGTCTGAAAAGACTTTTGAATTTAACACTCATTAAGTTTCTGCTGCTCAACCTCTCAGGTTGGGGGTTTGTCATTTTCAAATTAGCAATTTGATTGATTAATGCAATTCTAGCCTGTGTTCTAATTAGTAATTCAAAGTTTTTAATCATCTTTTTTTTTTTTTCAAATTTGTAAAATGTTTCTCTCTGACTGTCCCAATCGTGTACCTCCATGTAAGTAGGTACACGTGACCAAGTGAAGAGGAGGGAGGAAATAGACAGTGTTGGTAATGTGCTACATTTGCCTGCCAAGCTAACAGTCAGTAATGTGTGGCATAAAGAAAAAAAAATCATGCACCAGGTTCTGCTGTCATGTTTAGTCCTTTGCAGAACTCTAAAGACTTATGGGCATTTAAAGAGTTTGCAGTTACCTAACCTGCATGTCCTTGGACTGTGGGAGGAGACCAGAATGTGTGCAGAGAAAGGCTCTTCTTAGTTTGCAGCACCGTCTTAATCACTGGGGAAGCAGGAACAACACGGCTCCACACTTCACATTCTGGACTTCATCACTTGCACTTGACTTGAAATGTGTCTCTTTTTATCTTTTGTTTCCTTCTTTCAATCTCTTCTCATCCTTTCTTCCCCCTCTTGACTGAAAGTTAACCATGTAACCTCCACTCACCACGTCTCTCTCCCTCTTCCCTCAGGCCAGAGAAGTTGGTCTGGCACGGCTCCAGTGCTGTGGGCATCCGTCTGACCACTAACTACTGCGAGGCGTGGAGGACGGCTGACATGGCGGTGACGGGCCAGGCTGCGCTGCTGCAGACAGGACGACTGTTAGGACAACACACCCGCTCCTGCTCCAACCACTACATAGTGCTGTGTATAGAGAACACATACGTGGGGAACACACATCAAAAGAGGACCTGAAGAGACAAGACGGAGGAAGCACACGCTCACACAGACACACATGCAGGCATGCTTAACGTGCAGAGTAGAAAATGTGACAGTGCACATACATTGTAATTTGAATGGGAAACACATACAGGCACATACACACGTTATGTTGACATATCATTGCGTAAAAATTACATTAAAGTACACAGACAACAGGCACTTGTGTGTTCATACATACAGAAAAAATACACGTTAACATGTAGAAGCAGGCGCCTACACACAAGCAAAGTTTCACTTTGTTTAGTTTCATCTTTAGTGCCAAATATGTAATCCGACACTTCACACGTCCGTCCCAGTCTAGATTAAAAGTATTTATATTCACTATGAACCTGTAACAGCATAGCATGTCATCACACAGGACACTGTGATACAGTGTGTGTTGCTGAAGTGAAAGATATCAGTAGAACTGAATACCTTAACAGACCATAACAGTGTTTTATCTTCTTAACTAAAAATCCTTTATACTTTACATTTTCAAATGCGTTTTCATAGGTTTAGATTTTTTGGAGTATTTTTCTCAGAGGTTTATGCAGCCATTGGTTCCCGTCTATTTCCCTACAGTATGAAAATGAACTACCAGACAACTTAAATCTTGTTTTAGTTGTGTGGTCCAACACTGTGAACATCAATTCTGCGTTATAATTCTTTTTCAGTGTCATGTTTCTATTATTTGATGATGCGGTTCAGGTGTAGATTGGTTTTAGAAGTGTGCATTACCTCACAACACTAGCATGTTAGGTCGACTTGATGTTCACCTTGATGGATTAAACACCTTAAATAAATCTGCCAAATGATTTTCATATTGCTAATGGGATGAAAACTATTGGCTGTCTATAACAGTACATAGGTGCATTACTGAATTTTGGGTAAACATGGTCTATTTACAGATTTTAAACCTCATTTCTAAACATGATAGTGTTGTAGTTTAGACTTAAGTCTTGCATATCAAAGCTAGTTGTTTTTGAAGACAGGCTAAAAATACACTGGAGATAAGGCTGGCAACCTTCTCAAAAAGCCCCGTGGAAAGAACGAAGACAACTAATGTATTACACACCCTGTCTGTGGCTCTCAGTCACAAGACCTTCGGTTTCTTATGAAGATGTAAATCTTTAAAAACAGGTCACAAATATACTCTTTCTTTTTTGAAAAGGTGCAGTCATTTCGTAAAACAGCGGGTAACTGAAGTCTTTACCAAATTTATTGGGAGACTATTTTCAGCTGTGGATTAATCCACATTTGGTGCTCTAGTGAGTATTTTGGGAAGCAGGAAGGTGTGTGGGACTGAGTTAAAATAAACATGTGTGTGTTCATGGTGATGAAGGAACATGTCACCCAGTGGAGCAATGTGGCTTCACCGATGCGTTTTAAAAGTTGTGAGACGACAATGGAGCTCTATGGCATATTACGCACACACGCACGCACAGACGGACAGATCAGTTCATGGTTGTTTGGTCTGATTTGTTGACAACAGATATTTCTTTTGTCAGACCTTTTAATTTGAGTCTTACACTCTAATGTCAAACATTTCTAAGATGGAAACAAACTGTATGTAAATTACTTCCTCAAAGTCAATCTATCACAGCGTCACTTCTGTTTCCAGCATTATTTTTTTTTTCAGGCCACTGAAACGCCCCCCTCCAAAATAAAAAAAAAAAAACTGGCTGGATTTTTACCAAAAACATTTTACCACTAAGATTTGCTCTCTCATTGTTTAATCGACAGATATGAAACAAAATGACATTAGTCGTGCAAGATAAATTAAATGAACCAAGGCGTGTTTATAAAGAGGCTTCACTTGCTTAGGCTACAAATGTAATGTTCATTTGTAATTGGAGTGTTGCACTCCCCACTGAAAAGCTGTTGGCTCACTAGCTTTGTTTACATTGTGTTGCATTTTGTTTCTCAGTTTAATGCATTACTAACTGGCATCCCATAATCCAATATTGAATATGGATTGTCTTTACAAATTTAAGTCCAAATGAGCATTTATTCCCCCTGTTTTCTGTTGAACTTCAGACCTGTTGCTTGCAACAAAGCGATTTGAACTAGCCTCAACACCAACATCAGTGCTTTAGTTTAGTTTTAATCAATATGTGATTTTCATTAATTTATACAGCAGGATGTATGTGAAAATCTAGCAAGTTCAGTTTCAGAATTTGATGAAGTTGGAACATGTATATATATATATGTGTTGTCCAAATGTTTTTTTGTTTTTTTTTTACTCACTACTTTGTAGAGGTAGATTTTGTATGATGCACACTAAATGATTTGCTCTCACCAAGCGTTAATTGAGATGTAGTTCCAGTGTTCTGCCTGTAAACACGACATAGGCCTGGTTGAAATGTTTTGATTTTAGTTTTCCTGATGTGTGATCATGATGTTACTGTTCAAACAAAACCTGAGCTTCTGAAAAAAAACAAAAAAAACAAACTGTACTGACTGACGCTCACTGAATAAATGTCTTATTTTGTGTTTTTTTTTAATGTGGTGACTCCTTCAGTGTCCTTTAAAGTATGTCCATTCAAACCTAGACATTTTATTCCCAAGTTTTGTTTTTAATTTGTGGTATAAAAAGGACACATGTTGAAATATGACATATATGAAGACCCCACTTATGTTTCTGCAGTTTTCTGCTCTACAAAATCTTAGAATGAAATTCGATTTTTTTGTGCGCGTCTATGAATTTAGCAACAGTCAAAATCAATGAAAACCTGGCACCAAATACAGTTTCTGATGGCCAAAAGAAACAACCATGTTGTAACAAAAGATGCACTTTAATTAAATTGATATGTACAGCACATTCCTGAATCAAAACAGCAAGTCATTATGTCTTATTATCGAGAATTCTCTACTTCGTTTCATATCCAAAAACCAAACGGATACACAACAGGTGTGCTTAAATGTCCAGAAACCTCCCCTTATTGCACCAGAGCCTTACAGACTTGAGTCCCGAGGCCGGCATAAGGATATGAGCCTTAAAACAACAAACACTGTATGCATGTCTCCCTCAAAACAAATACACTTTACTAGTCGCTACAGCTGCTTCCATCAATGGAGCTCCACAACAAACATTATTGAAACAATCATTATTCAGATTGCTTAGAAATGACCCCAAGACAAAGTCTATATAAAAAGGGTTTCCATAAAATCCATGGCTTGAAAAAGAAAAAAAAAAAAAAGTTCCTTAAAATGGAGACATCTGTATGTGTTCTTGTGTGAGTTAATTCCAGATGTGTATAGAGTAGTACAATAAAGCGAACTTAAAATAGCCAAACAGCTTGAGAAATCCACCAACAGAAAATTGGAAGAACCTCCTCATAAGCATGTAAGAGAGACTCAATTTAGTGGGCACATAACGTAAATATAGTGTTTTAAATATATGAGTACTCACCATACAACACAGTTACTATGCTGTTAGGGTTGCATTTACACAGATACAAAAATAGCCTATTTTCAACCGTTATGTACGTATGTCACCTCTGTACGTTAATGATATTTGCACTTCAGATAACTGATGATAATGATTAAGTTGCAAAGGAAGCTCATAATTATCAGCTGTGCACCCCTGAAGAGTACTGTTAACACCACATTTCACATAGAAATGAAAACTTCGGACAAACAGAAACTATACTGTATGTGACATCAGTCATGTGTCAGAACTCTTTTCTAAATAAAGTCCTAATTGATTGGTTTGTATTTCAATTTAAGATGTCAAAAGTGCATAGTATTATAAACTGTGTGAGTGACCATATTCATAAGGAGAAAAAAAAAGTCTAATCTTAATAGTTTTTTTTTTTTTTTTTTAAAGCAAAAAAAAATAGAAATGAAAAAAAGCTATATTTTTTTTGCACCCGTGTAAAAATCAACCACAATCTACTGGCACTGTTCAATTAAAAATCAAGTTGCTTTTGGAATCTGGCAGTGTAAGGGTAACCTGTAAGGTCCAACAGAACTCAACAAATATGACTGATTAGTATTTGACTGCATCAATCAAATTAAAATGGACATTTTCACAAGTTCCAGTTTACAAAAATAAAAATTGACAAATCTGGTCATTTGAACACTATTTGATTCTGGGTTCTGTGCTGGTGTGAACCAGCTCTGCATGCACTGGCAATATCATCAAGTGCGGTCGGTGTGTGTGTGTGTGTGTGTGTGTGTGTGTGTGTGTGTGTGTGTGTGTGTGTGTGTGTGTGTGTGTGTGTGTGTGTGTTGCTGGGGGCAACTTTTTACTTTGGCTGTGTTGTTAAACTCTACAAAAAGTATAAAAATGCAGCAAGGCATCAAACGTCTGAAAGAAATAAAAAGGCTATAAATATTGATGGGATTTAAAGACCACAACACACAGGAAAACATTAAAACAGATAATCAATGTTGGCCTGATTAACACCACTGATCCAAACCTGACGACGCGGCTGTATTAGTTTGTCATTATAGAAGGCCCGTTTTTATGCATAATTAATACAGTAAAACCCCCTAAAAAACAAAGCAAGGACAACACAGCATCATATGAATTCAAACTAGCTTTCTAAAGATGTATGTAAATGACTTAGTGTTACGTTTACTAGGAAAAGCAGGGAGTAACTGCCACTGCAGTGCAAATCTGAGGCTAGACTATGAGGAGGGCTTCTACCATGGATGCATGTCTCGGAGAACCAAGATCCAAATGTAACTGAGGAGGTTTTCCAAAACGTTAAGCACATCCACCCTCCGGTATTTTCTCAGTCTACGTTGCCGTGAGCCCTCCTGTGCTTCCCAAAGCGAAGGCAACAGCAGAAGCTAATGTCAGTGAAAACTCTCCTGCCTCTGGGCTGTAAACATACAAAGCAACATTTTTAAAGAAGTATAGATGGACGGTGCTAAGACTGACAGGGGGGGCAGGGAGAAATAACACACATTACTAATTATTATTACATGCTTCATTAATGCCCAAACAGAAAATTTTGTAAAAACGTCTTTGTGTTTTCCGCTCAGCTACTATTTGATTTGGTGGCACTAGTATGTAGCTACTGTATCCATTTATTTTTCTTCCACATAGATTTTCCCTCAAAATGCATATTTTAATGGCAGTGTTTCACTTCCCCAGACCTTCTTCACTGCTAGGACCAAGCTCATTGAACATGTGAACCAAAGGATAGAATTATGTTTTTGTAAGAACATTTTGTCAGAAGATTGTTTTTCCCAATTTGTACTTAGTTCGCTGCTCACGCAGTTGAAGGAAAACTGCATTACAACGTGGGTTTGATTTTTGTTGATCGGGCCAGTGGTTCTGTCAGCTATGATAACTTTGTAATCAAGTATCTGATAAGATCATGGAACACAGCAACATCACAGAAAATAGTTCAAAGGAGGCAACAAACACAAGCAGTCAGGCCGTGCACAAACTCAGTTCCACCAGACCGGCTACCGCTTCTGATATTTCGCTCATAATCCCTCACTCACTACAGCAAAAAGGTTGTGGATGGAGGTATATAAAAGAGTTTGGGTAATCATTTTGTTTTCTCCTTCAGATACATTTGACTAACGTGGAATTTCTTTAATATGATCGTCAAACTGCTCGTATCTGTTGCCCCGCTGGACCAATGTTACCCCAATTCCGTGATCACAGCAACCAGTTAACACAGCTGACAGAATGAACAGCCAGAGCTACAAAAATAATAGGCAAGCTGTAATAAACTTCCTTTAAGTTTGCGGACTGGAGCGCCAACATTATGATTCAAAGAAATAAGACATGACTCAATTCTGTTAGGAAGAGGAATTCACGAAATGAACCTCTTCTAAGAAATACACAAGGAAGAAAAAAGAAAGAAGAAGCTATGGCCGCAACCTGTACAGCAAACCTGTAGGCTCACACTGGCCACAAACAAGAGCAAGAAGGCAGCATCTCCAGGGGACTGTACTACAACAGCCAGGTTTGGCAGACTTTGTTACACTGACAGCGAAGAGGTGTAGGGACAGTGGAACTCTGTCGTGTGATTGATGATGACTGATATAGAGTTGTGTTTTGAGTTGCCTAATGCGTAACATTAGACAAAACAACAAAAAAAAGTTCCCTTGCCCCAGCTGAAGCTGCTTCAACCCTGAAACGTTGAGTGAAAAGAAACTTTCACGTTGATGAGGGGTTTGATCAGAGATGCTGAGTCAGGCTTAAAACAGCAGCTTAAACAAAGTACGACTCTAACACCCCTCTCTGTCACACACACACACACACACACACACACACACACACACACACACACACACACACACAGCAGCTCATCACTCAGAGACTTTAGCCGCCTCGAAGTTGACAGCCAGCTTTCTGTGCTTCCTCTTGGAGGCGGAGCCGGGGGTGTGGCCTGTTGCTGGCTGGTTTTGTCGAGGGGGCGTGTGCGGGCCAGCTGTTGTTGTGGAAACGCCGTCTACGAAACCAGGGCTGGAAGAGGAGGGGTTGCTGTTGGTAATGTGTTGGTGTGGCTGCTCGACTTTACGGCTCTGGCCTGTGATTGGCCAGAGAGTTGGTTCTGGGCTTTCTGTGATTGGTTTCTGGACACAGTGTGGGCAGCGCTGTAAAACTCTCGAGTTTCCTGGTTCTTCTTGTTGGCTGAGACTCGCTTCTTAGTCACCTGCCAAGGTCAGAGGACAAACGGTAAACTGGGTTACCATGATTGTGATGTCGGCATAAAAAACAGCAAAAGCAAAAAAAAAAAAAAAAAAAAAAAAAAAACACACCATCAAAGCAATTAAAAAGAAATACAGCAAAGTATTTCTATTCTGACTGCCAACGTTCAAACATTTAAGTTCACCTGTAATGGGATAAACTGGTTGTGTGAGCCAATGGGCAGTGTTGTTGAAGGCGGTGGGCGGGCAGCACCGGGAAAGGTTCCCGGTGCGCTGAAGAATGGTTGGTTTTGGTGGTGGTGGGGGGAAAGCGTCATTCCCCACAGAGGGGGAGGGGCGTAACCCTGGGGAGGTAACATCAATCCACCTGGAGAAAAAGAGCATACATGTGAGGTAACAGCTGATAAAAGATTCTAATTAATTAATTTATCTTTTTCACAAGTCAGGTCTCAAATGACATCTGAGACAAAAAATAAAAAGGCATAACAATAGGTACAGAGAACAGAAAAGTGAGACAAAAAGAAGGTTTTGATTGAAACACTGCACAAATTAACTAATTACCACAAAGTAACTCATTACCAAAGTCCTGCAAAATGTACTGACCTTGTTGGTTGAAGACAGGGGTCATACCTCTGATGGGTGGGGGTCGTATCTGACCCACTCCTGGGTATAAAGGAGGTGGGAGGGAGAAGCTCGACCCCACTGAGTTCTACAGAGAAGCAAGGGGACACAGACAGAGAAACTATGTTTTAGCAGGTGCTAATTGTGTTTGTCTACCTCTTCAACTGGTAACATTTCTTTCTGTCTGGAACTGTTATATTTTGCAGTATAAACTGGTATTCAGTGAAAACTTTGTACCACACCTTTTCGAGTCCCTATCATTTCCAGACTGAATTATATTTCTTTCTCAAAGAGAAAATGGCCTTACAGCAGAGATAAGAGAGAAGTTAATCACAAAAATATGAAAATATCTGTGCTGCTTTGACTGAAGAACGCTGGGTTTTAACCAGAGTTGTAAAATCCTTTGTCCTGTGAGTATTAAAACCACTGTGAGGTATTTTGAAAACCCTCAAACTCATGGATCTGGACTTCCTGGATCCTGAAGCGTTGTTGTAATGCAACTATGGTAGTGGTCTGAGCGGCCACAAAGTCAGGGACTGGAGGAAAAACTATTTTTAG
The DNA here is from genome assembly GCF_014851395.1 of Micropterus salmoides. NCBI lineage: Eukaryota > Metazoa > Chordata > Actinopteri > Centrarchiformes > Centrarchidae > Micropterus > Micropterus salmoides. Next base: position 28,504,093 of record NW_024040485.1, on the reverse strand, counting down.
AGGATACTTTGTTACAAAGATATTGTACTTGTGATCGATTTATAATAGGCCCATATCATCAATCCTAGGTGACAGCTCTGATTTAAGAGTGACTATTGAGAAAGCCCCATCTCTTGTGTCCCCCTGCATCATTTCTGATTTCTTCAGACTAAAATAAGATGGCTTCCACACCCCACTAACCATCACAAGCAGACATTCTCATACTCACTCCCACACATTTAAACACTACTTTGTTCAAGAGGTGTGTGTGTGTGTGTGTGTTGTACCAGTCTTTGGAGGGCAAAGAAGGCAGCTTTCTCCTTGGCATCATTTTCCGATTGGCACTGTGGACCATGAACCATCAACCCATTGGACAGCTTCACCTGACATACTACTACACCCTGTGGGGACAGAAGACAACTTCAGTGTAACCACACACAAACACAAACACAAACAGAGAAAAGCATATATCGACACACAGGCACATAAAGGCAGACCTGAGAGCGGAACATTCAAGTTTTCTGCCAAATGCAAAACACAATGATTTCTGTAATAGTTAGGTATTTGTGGAAGGCATGACGAAAACATTGTGTGTTGCAAAAAACAAACATGCATCGCACTGTGTTACCTGTCTGTTGCCTATGAAGCTGAACTCGGGTGGTGCCATTCCTAACCCCACACAGACGCACGCCAGCTCGGACACCTTACTTGTCAGCATTGTGTTGGAGAGGTTGGCAGAGGCGGTCAATGTGGGAGGAGCTAATACAGCTGTTTCGCCGTGGGGGGCGTTCATTGCTGCGGCTGGAGGTGAGAAAATGGGATGGAAGACATGGCTGAGGTTGTATACGGACAGTTGCCCCCCTCACTTGGTTTGTATAGCTGGTTGCAGTGAACTTGCTTGTGGTGTGGTGATCAGCAGTTACATACCTAGTTTCTTGGACGATCGTCTCCTGTTCTGCTGCCGGCCACCGGAGGAAGCGCTGTTAAGAGTCTCCTGGGACGTGGGACTTCCTGTTCCTGGACTGTCAATCTTTAGCATTTCCTTCAACATCAGGGTACCCTTCTACAACAGACAGATCACAAACCCAGTTCAATTATCCTGACCTGAACAGTGATGTGTTAAATCTTCTTTAACATAAAAGGCTGTAATTTGAAAATGTTCTTACTCCTCTCAAATCTTCTTCATGTACCTTACTTATGCATTAGAGCAGATATAAGCTAACTGCAGATTAATCCGTATCAGTGTTCATAACAGCTGATAAATGGAGCAACACAGAGACGAAACACGGATCCTTTAATCATGTTATGAGGGTTGTTGTTTCATAGTTTGTCACCTTGGGCACTCAGCAACTCCCCTGATGGCAACAAGCGTGTTTGGAACCAAAATTATTTATAACAATAAAAAAGTTTATTTTTAAACTGCGTTATGTTATGCATATCTTGGTGATGTCTCATAACCACACACACACACACACACACACACACACACAAGAAAAAATTAATTAATATAGGCCGATATCTCAAATTTAATAATCCCATATCTGTCAGGCTCTATTATGCATTACAAGAAGACCCCTGCCATCTTAACCACTCGTTGCCTCCGATACTCACCATGGCGAAGGACTGTGGAGACAACGGGCCATCTGACTGGCTGGTGGGCACTTGTGGAGGAGCAGGAGGCGGTGGGGTCTGCTGGCTACCTTTGGAGATCTTGAGACTGGCTATCAGGTCCTCAAACTCAGTTGTAGTCTAAGTGAGAGAAATGTGTGAAGAGACAGAAGATTTGAAGCGAGGAGACTTTATTTTACACATACTGCTGTGGTCAAATTTAATAACGGCCAAACAAGATTCTGAGCATTGTGGTTTAAAACAAGCAACTGGATGCAAACCTTTGACCCTTGTGAGGAGATTAAATGCGTTTGTACCTTATTGGCTGTGTTGGCTGTGGGGAAAAGGGAGTTGGCGTCTTCATTTTTCTTCAACAGTCTGATGCCACCAACTGGGGCCTGCAGAGCACACACAAACACATCTAACATCAAGCATATACATTACAGCAACGGTCTGCATCCAAAGTCACACCAACACAACTCAATGCACACACACACACACAAAAAGTAAAACGTCAAAGAATCTCTCTTTCTTTAACCCACATGCTTTATATATTACTGTACAACTGACATGCATAAATATATATTTTCCCCCACACATGCATCTCAAGTTTATAAACTGCTTTTTTGGGTCATGTTTGAAACAGTCAGCATTTAAAATCAACTCAAGAGCAGGATGAGGCTGTCTGAGTGCTGGGAGAACACGCAGTTCTGTTCTGTGCATGTGTGTCCTTACAGCTTTATTGAAGTGCTGGTTTCCACCCTGCTGGGGATTTCCATCCTAGAATTGAAAACATAATTTTTATTTTATTTTATTTTTAATACACAGTAAGATCTTTATGAGTTATTAAGAGGAAAATATCCCACATTCCACTGACACTGTGTCACAGGCAATGTTGAGGCAAATAAAGGTTGGTCACTGCTTGAATAATAGCAGCATTACGTTTCACAAGTGATTCTTTCTCATAAATTGCATTTAACTTAATTTGATTAATGCAGCAAATTTGGTGAAACGGGGCCCCGAACACATCGAAAAACTAATACGGGATCTTTTGGTTATAATATCTAGACATAAAACAGGTTCCGGAAAGGACCAACACCATGGAGCTATATTATTATTATATTTCTCAGTATTAATAATTGAAAAGGCCCCTGAACACACACACACACACACACACACTTACATTAGAATGCCAGTGAGCCGGAGGTTTGTGAGGAGCAGCCGAGTTCTGCAGAGACTGCCACACGTTACTGTACTCCTCTTTACCCTGGATAAAGAAGCGGTGAGACAGATAAACAGCTAATGAATTGGAAAATGTGTCATGTATATTTGACAGATCACACAGTTTAAGGGCTATAAAAGTGAGAGGGGTCTAAATACAGAAGACCCTGACCTTTGCCGGTTGTTTCTGGATTCCTTTAGTGGGAGAGTTCCTGTTGCCCTGGGAGGCTGCTTTCACCCCGCCGTGTTTGTTGTTATGCTACAGATGAGGAGTGGAGAGGTAGAATGGAGAAAGAGGTTTGAGTGAGAAGATGGCGCAGTGAGCCGTCCGAGACACAACATTTCTCATCGTTTTTAAAATTCTAACAGGGAAAAAATAAAATAAATAAAAAGACTGTGCAGCCGCCCTCTCACCTGCATCGGTATGAAGGGTGAACGTGGAGAGTGGTTCAGGCCGGACAGCTGGCGCTGAGAGCTGAAGTTTGCGGCTGCGGAGGGCTGAGGTTTGACGACGGCAGTGAGTTTGTGAAATGACAGATCCATTCGGGCTCCGTGGGAGAAGTTAATGAGAGCGCAGGGAGGGAGGCGGTAACCGCGAGGTGATGAACACCTGAGGACACAGGCCAATAATACAGTCACATGGTCTGGTGTGGATTTGAGGGGGTGCCAACAACTAACACATTTAGTGTTTTGTTTGCATAATTATTATAATAATATGCTACAGTTCTGTTTTCTACTCTGTCCTGTTCTGTTATACAGTTTCTCCTCTAGAGGAGTTTCTAACTGAGACTCAACTCAACACTGCAGATTCACTTAGTGTGGTCACCTGATGTTAAGACCTCCAGCAAATTCTTCATCAAAAAGCACTTCGTAGAGAACCTCTGCCTCCCGCTCCGCTGAAGGCACAAAGACAGACACAATATAAAAGTGTGAAAATTATATCTTGCATGTACTTTTTCTCATTTATAAAAAGTGCTGAGGCTGTGTGAAGAAATCAGAATGAAAGAAATCAAACAGTGTGTCCTCACCCCCTTTAATGCCGATGATAGTTCCTCTGAGTCCCAGTGGGACGGTGAAGCTCTCCCTGATGTTGACCACTCTGTCAAACAGGCGATACTCTGCTTCCGGGTCTGGAACCACTCCCTGCTGCTGCTCCAAGGGCTACACACAGGCATTCACATATCCATAATGCCAGTAATCAATACGTTGAAGGCAAAGGGTGGTCACGTCCAATATTGATTTGATTTAGATTTTTGCACTTTGTTGACTAACTTGACTTAACGTTTTTGAAAGCATACTTTAGAGCAGTTTTTCCACACCTGCCTCAAACTTTTGCACAGTTCTATATGTACAGCTCAACTAACAGTTATTTTCATGACTGACTAATCTGCCATTTATCATTTCACTTAATTGATTGTTTGGTAAATAATATGTCACAATTCTCATAAAAATTTCCAAAAGCCCAAAAAAAGTGACGTCTTTATATGAATTTCTATATTTTTCGTGTTTGCTGTTAATTTACATATAACTAATAATCAATTATCTTCTTAGCTACGCCTTCACTGTAACAATGATTTTTAGAATAAAAAGAAAGTGTGATGTGCATGAAATCTGTCCCTAGACCTTTCAGATCTCAAAGCGTTGTGAACACATTCTGATTTACTATCATGAAGTGTGCAAAAAGTCTGCCAAAGACACATCTTCATAATCACACATGCAGGAAAAACGTACTCACCCTGAAGAGGAGGTGAGGCTTGACTGTGACACGGACTTTCTTCGTGCTCTTCTTCACCTAAGAGAAGGATGGTGAGAGTGAGACACAGAGAGGATATAAAGAGAGGGGTATGAATTGGGGGACCTAAGTTCACACAGAAAGAGCTTCTTATGATGGTAAGTAGAGGAAATATGCTTCAGTTTGAAGCTGTATGTTTGGAGTCACCTTGGTTTTCTCCACTGCCTCCTCAATCCTCTCCACGATGGCAGAGTCTAGCACTTGTAGGTCACATGACGCCCTGCTGATGGAGCTTACTGGGTGACTTTTCAACCATGAAGTGATTTCTGCAACCTTCTCCGCCCTTTAGGGTGTCCATCAATATCAGAGATCATTAATAAATACACAATTAAAGGGTAGTTTTGGTATTTCTTAAACATGGGCCCTTTTTAAAACTCATTTTGGGGTCAAAATGACTAGTTGGTACAAAAGGTTTAGAAATCCATGCAGTAGATGTGGTGAGAGTTGAGTTTTTGCAGGAAGACCCATCAGTGCTAACAGTTCCTCTATGTACACAACAAACTCCTCTCCCTCATTTCCACCGGTGTTTCCTGCAAAAAAACTCGCCTCTCACGAGATTTCAGAGCGAGAATTGTCCTTGAGCGAGACTTTAGGGTCCTGTTAAAAGCAAAGGGTGTCGCTCATAGGGATCCTTTCCATGATGTTGTCACAGCTGTGACACCTGGTGTAACAGTTTGTCTGTGGCACAGAGAAGCGCTTTTTGTTGACGTAATTCTGAAGGGCACTACTGTACAGATTCCAAAACTTTCTGTATCTACCAGTCATTTCAACACCAAAATATGTGAAAATAGGGCCCTGGTTTAAAAATACCAAAATTATCCTTTATCTCAATTAATCCAGAAGACAATTATTTCAAACAGACTGCTGAAATCACAAGATATTAAATACCATCTATGTACATGTGTGTGTGTTTTACCCATTCTGGTCAAATCCAGGCCAAATGTCATCTTCATAGAAAACATCATCATGACTGTTTCTGGACACTAATTCGAACACTTCAGAAAATCTATCAAAGCATAAAAAAGATCATTTAAAATCAAAAGCCTGGTGGAAGATGAATACAGAGGGTGCAGCGCTCAAGTTTTCAGTTTTTTTTTTTTTACCTGTCCAGGTATTCAGCTAGCAATTCCTCCACAGCAACAGAGTAGAGCCACTCCTTTTCCGTTCTCTTTGTGTATCCAGGAACCTCCTCATTCTTCTTGTTGAACTTCAGGTTCAGGCCAACGTTAGCTCTTTGCTCCCCACAAGGACTGCAGACACACATTGGTGTGGAGAAGGAGACATTAGGAAAGATTCTGATCAGTGGAACAAACTAAATATTTTAATATAATAATTTAATGTTCTATACTAAAAATATAGAATAGTACAAGGAGGTTTTTTGTTTTTTAAACCAACAAGTTTTCAGGTTGGGATGAATGTAGTGTAATGTGTGTCTACATCTTTAATGTAGAATCATCTCAACATCTTAACATGTTTTAAAATAAATATGGTATGTGTTAGCTTTAACCTGTATCTGAAAGGTGACTGAACACTTACTTCTTCTTAGAGCCTCTGCCAATGAAGATGCTTCCTGAGAAGCGGGAGACAAGGTAGCTGCTGATGCCGAGTCGAGATGCCAGAACGTATCCAGGACTGTACTTCACACAGTACTTCTACAAAATACAAAAACATGCAGGCATACAGTACATATGTGAGGCATGCATGGCTCTGCATGGAAAGTACTCTCATAAGCAACACAATTTCTCAGTTAACACAGTCACAAGTGTGTGTGTGTGTGTGTTTGTGTCTCTTACATGCTGATTCTGGATTAAGGTCTCAAGCTGTGGTTCTTGTGGCACGCTGAAGACCACCCGTACCCGACCGTCTTTAATGACATCACTAGAATCCTGCACCTGTTAATATTTCAAAAAGCCAAGAATAATTAAAGAACCCTTGTGAAACATTGCTAGATAAAAAGCGCTGTGATAGGAGGAGCTTTTAAAACATCATGTTGTGATGTCATTATAGGAGAGAGAGCACATCCAAGCCCTTGTCCATAGATGGCAGTTACTCCAGCTTTCAGATGTACAATCAATATAGTTATTTATAATATGTTACTGGTCACATACCTCGCCCATGGCACCGTAGTAAGGGTTCCCCACCATGAAGACATTGGTTGCTGGAGGAAAGAGCTCGTCTAAGCTCTTAAAGCTGGTCAGAGATGAGTAAAAGGCCTTGATATCCTGAGAAGATGAAGGGAAAAGTGGAATATGGGGAGTAATGAGTGAGTGAGGGAGGGAGAGAGAGAGTGAGGAATTGAAACAGGGTGAATAGGTATAGCGCCTTCAGGCTTATCAGTTAACAGGAAAACACTGCGCACATAATTAACAGACACATATTGTTGGCATTTGCAAGGTTTATTTGTAAGTTTAGACTGATTGTCTGTACTCCTCAGCTCAGGCAGTTTTTTCTGCAGCCTCATGGCCCTGCTGGAAAACACCACATCTTAGCACAAAATCTGTACCTGAGTAGTACTTAACCTAAGTGTGTGTCAGATGGAGGATGTGTGTGTGTGTGTGTGTGTGTGTGTATGTATCTATCTAAGTGGGTGAGTAACTTAATAAAACCTATAAAGGACTATATATATGACAACAATATTTCCCTAGCCCTTTCCCTTTGGCTCAAACGTACTGCATTCATGGAGCTTAGCGAGTCACAGTCTTCCATGACTTTTTTTTTGTGATTTCCTTTCTTGTATGCATGTACCTTAACCACGGTCTGGTAGGCGAAAGGGAGGACCTGCTTCGACCACTGTTTCTCTAGTTCCACCACCCCATTGGCTTTGGGGACGTACTTTCTTCCCGTCAGCAACTGGCCGTACAAAACCACAGATGTCTCATTCACCACGATGCCTTTCCTCTTCATGAAACTGCAAGATAGAAATATCACTTTGATAAAAGGAATCATAAACATGGGAAATAAGACAGGAGAGGTTATGCTTCATTTCATAATTTTAGGAAAGAAGAGGCCTTACAATTGTGAACGCAGCATACAAACAAAAAGTTTCAAGTGTACAATGTCACAACTGCTTTAAAGGTCTCTTAACCACAAAGACATAAGAAACATTATTACTATTAAAAGGTCCCATATGTTTGCAAAATTTTCATGTCTTTTCAACCTAAATGTGTACCCCTGGTGGATCCCCAAACTACAAGAAAAAAAAACATCCTCTCTTTTTCTCCTGCTCAGTCAATCTGTAAATGTGTGTGCGAACACGCCGAATTTGGCTGGAGGGCGCAGTTGACATACCTTTTTCCACTGAACACAAACTAAATACACCTCTCTCAACCATTCCCCCACCGTCCAACCTTCTACATCAACATAACACCAAGTGAACATTCAGGAAAGTGCTTTTACGGTTATAAAGGAAAGGTAAATATTTTCTGGTTTTCCGTCTGATGTCTTCTACCTGCTCTGCCTTAAGTCTGTGATTTAGTTTCGTGATAGATAGATACTCCTAACTGTAGCTGTTGTTGAAAATTAGCATAATATGGGACCTTTACAATATGTTTTAAAACAGCTGTGTATTCTCTATTTATTCCTAAAACAAAGTATCTCCTTTTGTTTGTTTTTGCGCCTTACTGTTCAGTGATTCCCTGGACATCCTTCACCCAATCCTTCTGCTCCTTGTCAGACAGAGAGGTTACTTTGGTGGGAGGGGGAGTGGAGGGTTGATCATACACTCTTTGGACACCAGGTGGTTCATCTAAACAAAAACTGCAGAACAGGGCGAAGCTTCATTTGCAACAGCTGATTCATGCTTAAACTAAAACTCTGTGCTAGCCGAAGCCAAACAGACATGCATGCTACATTTCCTGATTGTGGGCATGGGTTTGCCATCTTATATTTTAAAGCCACTTTGTGTAGAATTTGGCACCCCCCAGTGGTAGTACCTCAAATGATCTGCCTTCTCTGCATCAACAGAGTTATCACGGTGTCTGTTTTCCTCATCAACATAATATTTTTACTTCAGCACTTTCTGACTGATAAAAAGCTTTCCATAAAAATCACAGGATCTCAAATATAAGATATGACAATAACTTTATTTTACTTAATACACTGATCATTTTCTGTGTAAAATATATCCAGAGGGTGCAAAACCTGCATGTCTACAGAACGATGCAGCAGTAGCAACATTTTGACTCATCTGAAAATCTAAAACAAACTTCCACCAGACACACCATTATTGGCAAAGGCCCAGTATTAATTCTTACTTGACTTCTCCATCTGACACAGCAATGATGCGAGCTTCCTCTAGATGCGGCCAGTTGACAAACACCGACTTCCCCAGTACCAGTACAGCAACATCATCACATACCTAAAAAAAGAAAAAAAATACACAAGTGAGCGGAAATTTGATTTATACATAAAAGTGTGTAACAGACATTAGCTAAGTCCGTAGGGACTTGGCTTCGAAACCCGAGGGTCGCTGGGTTGAATCCAGCACAGACCAGTGATATGTAGTGGCAATAACCTGAACCACTAACTGTGTGTATAATAACAACAACAACAACAACAACAAAAAAAAAAATTTATTTCCTTCAGTGGGATTAATAAAGTGTGTCTTCTTCATCAAGCAAGGGCACACAAATGTTTTTGTGCTTTAAGAATTCAAAGCAGGATAAAATTATTATGTTTCCTCACATTCAAAATTCTAGTACCTACTGACATGGACTACTACTGCTGTTATTTAGGGGTGTTTAAATAAAAGTAGGTTGATGTGTAGTTTGATATAAAACCGAGTAAAAAACTAATTATTTTAGAGATCCTGTGACTTTTCTTGAGCCCGATCTAAAGGAAGCTCACATCACTGCCATGTTATATGGAGATGCCAAAATTAGTACCTGGCCTTTGCCAATGTAACAGTATAAATAAATGTATGCTATTATTAATTATAATAAAATAATGAATGCCTTATATTCTGTTAATTTTAGATAGAGAGAGAGATAGATTCTAATTAAGAAATATTTTGAGCAACTCTTTAATTAATTAAGAAATAAAATTAACAAATAAACGCTCACCGCTTCTCCTTCCTCGCTGGGGAGGATCTCCAGTATTGTGTTCTCCCCTCTGCTGCTCTGCTGAAACACGACCACGCCACTCTTCTTCTTAAAAAACTAAAAGCGAGCGAGTCCATGAACAAAAAAACAAAAAACAAAACAAAACAAAAAAAAGAGTCAGACAAAGACAGTGGGGTGAGAGAGAGAGAGACCATAAAGTTGCAGCTTTCATTAAAGTTTCTATACTTTTGAAGTATTCTACTTTCAAATAGTCTTCAATAAACTAACACAAGCTTTTACTGAGGAACTTATGCAGACTGGGACAAATGTTTTTATGTTTGCACTCTTTCAAGTGAGGGCTTCATATAACAGTTTAGGCTAAATTCATCAAACCCTGTATTGGGGCTTGGATCCTTTCAATGTAAGCTAGCCATCCAAAACAAATATACTGATTCAGGGTATATACAGGAATCTTAAAGTAAAATTTAATACCTTTTTAAGACCTTTTCAAGACTTTTTCAACATATTTTAAGACTGCCGCGCCACTTTAAGCTGTAACCGATTAAGTCAGTCACACACCTTTCAAATGAAAATTTTTGAGTTTTTAAAAAGGAATTTAAATATATTTATAACATATTTATTACCTATATGTCATCAGGAAGTAACGCCACCAAAGATTGAGGCATTCACCAACTTTCTCAGTTGCCTATAACAGCCTCTATGGGCCAACAGTTTTCAAAGCCACCGTCTTACATAAGCTATGACGTTTATGTACGCAACATTGCAGCAAATCATGTGAAACACAGTGTAATTTTGTGTTTTAGTTGGTTTAAACTAGATAATGTGAGCTTGCCTGCAATGATATGTGTGATATCTTTCATCGACCACTCGATCAATACAACAAGGAGGAAACAAAGATGAAGAGAATAAACTGAGTGAGGAATAACGTAAGTAGTGTAGGCGGTATAGCACAGGCACAACCTGGAGGAGGAACTAGTCTAAATGACTGTCTTAGTATAATATTATAACATTAAGTTAAAAGTACATTGTTAACTTAATAGTAAACTGTAAGTTTGATATTAATATATTCATTATGTTACTATATTCAATAGTATATAACTTACCACTAGTACAATATTAATTCAAATTACAGCCGTTTCAGATTGGGGTTGTTTTTTATTCAATAACTTTGTGCAAGAAAAATGCTCTACGCTACATGATAGCCTCCAACCTTGATTTTGGGCAGGCTACTAACTCGTCAATAATCATACCCATTTATGCAGAACACTGAGTTCAACATTTCTAAAGTTTGTTGCAGCACAAATTTTTTTTTAAAATCCTGCTCCATCCAGGCTGTGATTTATCTGTTCAAAGTGACATTGACGAGAATATCAGCTTTATGAAAAGTTGAATGTGTTTCAATAAAAAGGGCACAGATTAAGCTAAATAGCCAGCTAACGTTAGCCAAACCCACATGCTCCATGAATGTTCTCTGTTGTCTTCTGTCTTGCCGATACAGCTGCTGGGGGCGCATCTCGCTCTTGTTTTCGAGGAACGAGGCTTTTCAACTGGCCACAGAGCGACCGGCCAATCGGGTTAATCCTGTTACTCCTGATCACCACTCTGACTATGTTTTGGACGATTAGCATTGAGGGTTACGGTTGGTTGTACTCGTAACTCATTTTCCGGTTCGCACTGATCTATTTGTGTTTAAGAGTGAAATAGGCGCACGGAAGATACCTGCACCTAACGTTACAGAGACAAATCACACAGTCGCTACTCACTGCCTGTCTAGAATTTTTGGCTATGCATTATATATACATATGTTCATCTACACTTTTAGCAAAGAAACTTTTGGACAAACAGGATTTTCACATTGAAAAAAATCTCTTAAAAATTGAATACCTTGTTAAATGGCGATTAAGACTTTTTAATGGCCTCAACAAAATTGATTTATTACCTTTTACAACTTTTTAAGACACCCTGTGTGTATACTCCATGCACGCGCGCACACACACACACACACAAACATCTACCTTGTGTTTTATGTGTTGCAGTGTGGGGAAACCACAGAAGTACAGAGCTGAGCGGTCGACTGGTCTTCTAGCGTGGTCCAACGGTACATGCCAGGCATCCATAGGGATGTTTGCTTTCCTGTAACACACAAATACAATACAATCAATCTGTGAACATCAAGCTACATGTCAACTAAGTGGGTATAATGGCTGAAATGGCTATCTTTGGTTCCATTTGTTTCTTAAAGCATGGACAAATAAATCTATTTCTTGACAAAGCCATGTGACAGTAAAACCATAACTAATGAAATGCAGCAAAAATCCTAATAAATTCCTCACTAGCTTTCACTCTTTAAAAATTTTCTGCTTGTTATCTTCACGTAAATTGCAGCTTTCTTATAGAATCCATCAGAAATTGTAATATCTTAATGCTTTTAGCTGTCCAATTTGATGATAATAATAATAATCTGCATAAATGTTCTTGAATATTACTCCTTGTAATCGCGTGTATCCTAGTGAATCCAGTGGACTGAAATGGTGATATAAAAGATCATTTGAGAAAGACAAATCAACTTGTTGTTAAATCTCTAGGGGAGAATGTGCACCTACCGGACATGGCAGTGGATGATGTCAGGGAACAGGTGAGGCACGGTGGAGTTGTATGTGTAGTCTATTTCGTGGTCATATGAGTAGACTGCACACTCTGTGTGACAATTCCTGGCCTTCTCTTCTTTAGTCAGCTTGTGATTACAGGGCTCCATGGCTGCTAGTAAGCACCTCTGTTCAATAAATACACAATACACACATATACTGTTAATGCGTATGTCTTTTTTACAGTCGTGCAATTCATTTTCCTCAGTGTGTGTGTGTGTGTGTGTGTGTGTACCTCATCTATGAAGGGAATGAGAACCACAGCCTCCCATTCCTGCTGCTTGCCATTGAGGTCCGTTTTAAAGTCAAGAGGGTAGTACTCAATTATGGGTGAATTTTCACTCATCATCAGGTGCTGAAACATCAAAAACAATACATTTTTTCATGTGTTCATAAACCCCACACTTTTCAGTTGTTGCTACTTTATAAATATCGTTTACATGTAGACTAATTTGTGATACTTGTACCACATGAAATTCCAAGATTAGGTATGTGTATATACTGTAATATATATTATGTTTGTGAGAACATGTGATTGGATGAAAGTGTGTTACCCTGTAAGCCTCAGGCAGCAGCTCCTTGCTAGCAGCAGGCAGGACTGCCAACAGCTGCTGAAAGGGCATGAAGGGTTTCCCAAGGTCAAAGGTCAGCTTTAACCCAGATATATTCCTGATGTCAGACAGGAAGGGAGCGTAGTGGTAGGGGTAGTACCTAGAGACATACATACATCATTCAAAGACTTTAAAAAATGAACAAACTGAAGAGCACAAATAGAATGGACATGAGAAAAGGGGAAAACAGTGTTCCTCAAATAAAAAGCAATAGTTTTTACATTGCTAGTTGTTTTTTTGATTCAAAGGCATGGTGCTAAAAGCTTTCACTAAAGCTGGGCTTGATGTACAGTAGATACCCATTTGAGAAATCACCTGATACTCCCTCATTTCTGAGAGAAAATTTAATAAATGATGATGATGACGTCCCCAGGTTGCTAGAGTGAGAAGAAACAAAGAGTACAGAGTAATTCACATATGAGAAAGAAGTTCTTACCAGCTCCAGGATTGAACCCCGTGGTAATAGTAATGGAGAATCCACTGGATACCTTCCACATAACACTTGGCCTGCTTGGCTAGGAACTCACTGCAAACGAGAGATTAATAATACATTTTAGGGTCACCTGCAAATTACAAACTGGTGTATTTAGCATAAACTACTTCAATTTTCACATACATGTTTGACCATTGTCGATTAAGTAAAAAAAAATGTATTAGTCGTTACGTCATTTTGTTCTCAACAAATTATACTATGTGTACTATGTAAAGATTTTGGATTTTGGAGATCTGATGTGTGATTTAAGTGTTCCCTTAATTTTTGAGCAGTACATATATAATAAACGTATTAGGGAGCCCCACCTCCTGTAGTAAGTATTTTTCGCTTTGCATTGTATGTTTGCGTGTGCGTCTATATACTTACTCAGATACCACATCCACCCCAATCTTGGTCATATAGTAGGTGCGCTTGTACTGTCTGAACTCTGTTTCAAACATATCGTCCTCCTCGTCCTCATCGTCTCCAAGTGCTCCTTTTCCTTCTCCAACCACTCTTTCTGATGAGGTCAGAGCTGCCAGACAGAGGGCATTATCCTACACACGTGATGAATTGAATTAAGTTTGTTAATTAATTGCAGGGACTGTGACTGAATCTGTACATGAAAATAATGAATGAATGAATGTGCAGTTGCTGCATCTCTGTTCGTGTTTGTGTTTATATATGTATATTATTGTTGTTAAACCTCATTCTTCTTTGTGTCTTTGCTGGCAGCCTCCTTTTCTGCAGCCAATCCGGCCGCCTCATTCAGATACTTGTTGCCAACTTTACTCTCAAACCACTTCAGGTCCACAAACACTTCACTAAAATGTTCCCGGTCAAACTGGAGGGAAGAAGAAAAAGAGCAAAGAAAGAAAAGAATAGTGTCACAGATTTAAATTATTATTTATGGTGGTTTATAAATATAAGCAATCAAGTAATAATTAATTAAGAAACCAACTTTATTTCATTTAAAAGTTCCAAGTTGGTTAGTATTAACAGTATTTAACATTTTTAAAATGTAAATTTTATTTAGTTGACTTCACTTACCAAACCAAATGAATTTATTGTATAAGGCATCATTTGTTCTTACATTTGATACTAACAGTTATGTTATTGTGTTTTGACTAAATCCTTTAACGTGATTACGCTAATCTTTACAGTTAAGGCTGCAACAGTTCGTGTATTCAACTGTTCGGTACAGGATGATGGGTTCAGACAGCAAATTTCTCAGTTTGGTACACCTCGTGACTCAAACAATTATCATATCATAATTGTTTATTTATGTAGAATATGCTTCCCATAGACTTACAATGTGAAAGAGACATATGTAAATCAGCGGATAATTTTTAGGGGGTACATGTACACTTTAACAGCCCTTAATCATTGTCCTAATAGTTGTAAAATTCACTAATAGCCAAATCTACTCATTAGGAATGAAAAGTCACCACCTCTGATGTTGTATCCATGGTAGCATGCTAGTCAGCTTAGTTAGTCAAGCTCATTTAGTGCTGGGGCTGGACAATAAAACAACAACAATGATTCTGATAACAATATTTATTGCGATTTTTTTTCCAATAACAATATAACAAATGTTCAACAAAAATTTGATTTTATTCACTTGAGTCATCCACGAATTAGGGCTTCTTTTTTTTTTTTTATTAAGATGTTTATTTTGCTTTAAGCTTTTAATTAATTTTAGGGCTGCAGCTAATGATGATTTTAGTATTCGAAGCTTCTATTGAATTATTTCAACGATTCATCGATGCGTCGTTTAAGAAGTACTTTTGCTTGGCGGCGGCGGCAGGGAGTCACACCCACTACAGGAGCTGACAACAGCTATGGCACCCGACGCTGGTTTCCAAACCACTTTTATCAAGAAAACACACGTGAAATGAGCGATCCTGCACATGAAACAGCTGTTTGTTATTATAACTATGGCAATTATAAAAGACAAATAATCTGGGTGAAAGGATGGATTAGCACACGCAGGTAGCAGGGATCGTCTGAGCTACAGAGAGAGCTGGAGTTGAGTTAAAAGGTGCAGCTCCCCGACACCCAGATAACTCCTGACTGTGAGGTCACAACTCACGGCCCAAAAAGAACAACAAACGCACATGTGGACATTTTCAGCTGAGGTCTGCGGCTTACTTTGGCTTCAACTCAACAATCAATCATGATTTCAGTTAAATGCTAAAGTTGCTGTTACTGTCTGTGGTCGGCTGGCAGAACACCGGCTGCTTTCTGATAAGCTGCCGTCGTGCTGTTGTTCACAGCATAAACGCGATGTGCGACAGTAATAAATGTCCCTGCGAAACACTGTGCTGTATAGTTACATGGATTAAACGAAGCATCGACTCAAAGAATTTGCGTCTAAGCATTTTATGAATCGATTTTATCTATTTAATGGATGAATCGTTTCAGCCCTAAAATATTTATTTTGAGATTTTCTCATAATTTTTTTGAATGTTCTACCTCAGATTTGTTGAGTGATCCACTGTTTGGAAAATCAAGTGTTGAACATAAAGAAGAGTTTAAACCATTAAGTTAAGCATTAAGCATCATATTTTTTCAACTTTCACTCAGGAGCAAAAATCAGCCTTTAAACTCGAATGAAAAAAACATTTGATACTTATTGTGATAATTATCAATATCAAAAGATATGAAACTTTTTATCGTGATAACATTTTTGGCCATATCGTCCAGCCCTATTTAGTGCTGTTGCATCCAAATGGCAAACACAAATGAGAGACCAAAGCTGTAGAAACTGAACAGAATATGATACAGTTTCTCCAAAATCATTGTTCAAAGTTATAAAAGTTGTGTGTTTTAGAGTCTTAAGATGGAACATTTTTTCTTAAATGACAATATACCAGTATTTGAGTACATTAACTGTTACAGTAAGAATTGAGTCCAATTAGAAACTGGTGAATGTTTAAATTTTTCAAATTAAATGACAGAAATTCTATCATACTACTTTCTTTTGTTTTCCCCCGCAGTACCGAAAATGCAAAACCAAGGTACATACTAAACCGTGAATTTTGTCTACCATTACACCCCTATTTTAGTGTTGTCTCACCTCAGCAAGCTTCTCCAGGTATTTCTCAAAGTTTCTGAGGTTTAGATGGCCGTTCTCATTCAGATAACCTGAGTTGGAAAAACAGGATTCAGGTTTGTTTTTTCAAGTAAATGAAATAAGCATTTCATATTTCTATATTAAAATGGCTGACATGTGCCAAACATTTTGACCAGTGCAAACAATACGTGAAACTAACAACTCACTTGAGCATAAGTATATTATCAAGAACTTGGGAAACTCAGCATCTTGCAAATGCTTGATATTTATATATGCAACATTTTGTCATAAAAGTAAATGATGTAGCAATGATTGTGTGTGTGTGTCTCTCACCACCCAGGCTGGGAAGAACACTGATGTAGGTCTTGTACAGTAACGGCAAAGCATCGTGACTGATGTGAAGATGAGGGAGGTGAGGGATGAAATCGTTTCCCACAAGGAAGCCCATTAGAATCCAGTCATCTATTATTCGCTCCAAGTCATATTCAGAACCAAGATGATTCTGAAAAACACCCATAAACAGAATACAGATTACATAGCATATTGATGTGAAATACACTAAGACACAAAAACTTTGTTTCCATAAATCATCTTTGCATGATTAAACTAATTGTGCTGTTCTTTCTATATTATGTGCCTCACCCTGAGCTCGGAGAACTCATAGTCAATGTACTCCCTCATCAGAGACAAGTGAAGCAAGTGAAAAGTTGTCTCCTCTGGAGCCGTTATCCTGGAAGAAAAGAAAAGAGCATGGTTTACATTAGAAGAAGAACAGAAATGACATGTAAATAAGTCTGGAAAAACTTAAAATAAACTACTATTCAAACAAAAATCAGAAGGATAAGAACCTTTTCTGGGATTTCTTTCCTCCAAAGCGGACCTCCTCTCTGAGCAAGGAGAAGTTTGGCTCATGGCTGGTTAAACCCAACATTATCTAAAACACACAAAGATTAAGACAGTGTAAGCATCCAAAGAGTGTTTGCGCAATTATGTACATCCTCATCGAAGTACCATGTGCACACAACCCCTACCAGGTCAGCATCCAGGCCATACAGGCAGTGTCGGGTGTTGGGGTCGTGATCCGGGTTGGTGTTTTCAGAGCGAATAAACTCCATGATCTTATGTTCTCCCTCGCCTGGGGTCTGTAAGGAAAAGAAACACACACACATAGTACAAGCAACATTGACTTTGGCTGAAAAAGAATCCCAGTAGCTGAACAGTGGCATGGACATTGGTGCCAACAAACTGCCACTAAAACTGCAGTGGCCATTTTCTTTAAAACAGCTGTTAACACACCTCATGACCAGACAGGTACACTTTGACATTCTGCCATAGCTTGTCGGTGGAGAGCTTGTTGTGGACAAAATACTTGAGCTGCTCCTGTAGTCTTGCCATGAAGTCAGTGCCTGGAAGACGGATGTGTGATTAAAAAGGAGTTGCTGCCAACTTTCTCAGAACAGAAACATCTGATATGTTAGTATAAAATGTGTCAGTGCTAAAAACAATATCATTTTACTGTAATAGTTGCAGTCAAATGAGAAAAATGCAGTTGCACCAAAGTTCAACAGAATAACCTCAACCCACACTGCCTAAATTCCACTATAGTGTCTGTGTCTAAATAGAGGAAGAGTATTGTGAACTTCCTTTCCCTCTATCACAGAATGCGGAGATGCAATAGCAGTAAAAGAAAATAAAATACAGATTATAAAAAGACATTCTACAAGAAACATAAACAATGACGCTGAAACTGTCTTAGGATGCTTTCACACCTAAACTGTTTTGATCGTTTCATTCAGACTCTTGTGTGTTTGCATATCTGAGTCGGTTCATTTGAGTTGGTGTTAAAGCTGTCAATCAAACTCCGGTACGGACTAAACAACAGGTTCTCAGTTTGGGATTCTTTAACTCAAGTCAGGATATGTAGTACAGATCCAATACCAGTGCTCTCCTTCCCCCCCAAAAATTCAAATCTGTATAGCATGCATACAATCTTTATGCGAGATAACAAAAGTGCATTGATTGTTACTGCATGGCTGCTATGTTCCAGTCATTTTTAAATGAGGCACTGCAAAAATAAAAAGGAGATTTTCCTCTTGGGAAATGCCACACACTAAAAAGTATCCAACGAAGGTTGAGGTCAAGGGCAACTGGACTTGGTTCAGAACTGAAGAAGTCTCTTCAGAAGCCTCAACCTTTGTTAAATAACTATGACCTGGATGACTGAGAACCTTCATAGACACACATTAAAGAGTGACTTGTATACAGTTTGTTACCATGGTTAAGAAATTATCTTGGAAAACTATATGCACTGCAGTGTTGGGAGTAACGCATTACAAAAGTAACGCAATTACAGTAATGTATTGCTTTTAGCTGTAACGCAGTAATATAACATTACTTTAAAAAATTCTGTAATATTGTACCCGTTAAAGTCTCAGTAACCCGTGTAACAACACATTTTAAGTCGAAATTCAGTGGTGTTTTGTTTATTTAATAATAAAATTTAATTAAAGAGTAACGTTATTTCCTGGTGCTGGAATCCGATGGTCGAGATTGTAGTCAGGGTGCAAACTACGGGGAAGCTCGGCTCCTCTTAACAAGACGGTAGCTCCCCTGATGGATCATTTCTAAATAGATTTCTATAGGCTATGTATATGACTAGTAATCTCTAATGTATTACATTTTGGAAGTAACTTGCCCAACACTGGTTACAGGATCTCTTCCTTGAAAATTCACGATCAGCAGATAGATTTAGAACTAGTCTAGCTTTTGATTTGATGCTAAAAATACATATCTACAATCACAAATTCCTGTGGTTGGTCCGCTTTGTTTTCACACCACAAATGGTGCTCAACAACTTCCACATGGAAGTAGACCAAGAGCGCCTTTAGATTGACGGCTTTCACACCAGCCAAAATGAACTAAACCAAACAAGCAAACCCAACACAGGTCATGTGAACCACACCAAACAGGTTAGGTGTGAAAGCACCCAGACTAAAAAAAAAAAAAAATGCTGAGCTAAAGTTAAGCAGGACTTGTTAGGTCCGACTGATGTGTTTAGCATGACTGCCTGCAACATGCTAAATTGTTAGGAAGTGTCCCACATGGCACCAGCAAGTTAACATGTCTGTGGCAACCTGGTAAGGGCATGCTTAAGTGTCAAACTGTGAAAAGATAGAAAGAAAAACTTTTATAATTATCAAACACAAGTGATTCAAAATTAAATCTGAAATTCAACATGATCACTTTTTCAGATTTGGCAAGATCTTCCCGTTAACTGAATGTTAGAATAGACTGATTTATGTACCCTGAAATGAACAGGTATCTTTACTAGCTCTGCTACAGCTACTTTTCATCATTTTTAATGATTTAGTGAGATGTTCCTTTGTGTAAAAAATTGAGAGCATTCCTACCAGGAGTGATACAGTTGGAGTCAAAGCGAGCCTCTGTGGGAAGCACCTCTCCTTTATCCAAAGCTTTTTTTATCTTGTCCTCTGCTTCTTTGGCGGACCTAGACACGCAGACACCCACCCACACAGGCAGATATAAGAGAGAGCGGGTCAAACTCAGTCTCAGGCTGTTACCTTGCTTGTAGTGTTGTTTCTTCAGTCTTTACCAAAGCAAATATTGCATTTGGTTCTAGTCTGTTCATTCTGCCTTATTAGGAAGTTCATGTAAGGTCCAGGTTTATAACCACAAACATCACTGCTAAACCAAAGAATTATACCAGACACTGTATAAATATTTTTGAGAACAGAGTTGTCATCTTGATTAGATAACTGAAAGAGAATGTGGCATTATTTACTCTTGAGATTCAACATCATGGTGCGGACATGTTCATAAAATTCCATTTCTTTATTTGGTCACCTCAAGAAAAGCTACTGCAACAACCTAAATTTAACAATCATGTTCTACTGTCTTTGATATTCAGAGGAGAACCCAGGTCAGATGACTCAAATTGACCCATTCTGTGTAGCACCCTATAAACAAACATGTTTCCTGTCATCTTATATCCATCTCTACCTGAATCTCCGTCCTCTCTGCTGGTTCATTTTTGCCCTTGGTGCCACACCGTCCACCGCCATGAAGAAGACCTTGCGAGGCTTGATGATCCGGAATAGCACCTCCAGGTAATGGAAGATGTCTGCAAAAATCTTTTCCTCAGAAATGCGAAAGTGGACATCTTCGTCGTTCGGGTGGGAACATTGGTGGATAATCCCATTCATGTCCAGATAGAGATTGTCAAATTCTGGAATCTGAAGAGAGAAAGAAACAACAAAACAAATGCAACGGCATGAATGTATATCCTGCAATATTCCTGTGGCCAATTAGTCAAATCAATTGATTTTCAATTCCTCGACTGTCTGGAATACATACATACTCTCAACAAAAAAAACATTTATGTTTTAACATGCTTTGTTGTGTCTGCTGCAAGGAGGTATCCTTCTCATGACAAATTTTGGGAGCAACAAGTGAAAGGTTCAAATCATCTTTGTTATTTACCAAAAGCTTTCTAATGGGCTCATTCAGCCTAATCCACAGAACTTCATAACCGTCTCCCATAACATTCACATCTACATAAGATTATGTCTGTGAAGATTCTCAGTCATCCAGGTCATATTTATCCAAAGAAGGGTTAAGTCAAGGGCAACTGCAACCAGGTTTACTCATTTAGGTTTAGAAAAAGGGGAGAGCAATATGTTGTTGTTTTTTTTGAAACGTTATTCAATGTTATCAGCTAGCATAAAATGTCTTTTTTTTATTGTCTTAACACGCATATCAAAAGCTGTCTTACGCAACGAGTGTGACACAAAGTCCAGCTGATGAAACTGTTGCTGCTCAAGCGCTGAAATACGACCTTCTTTACCAACACGGGGAAGTAGGTCACTAATGTCAATTCCAGTAGCCCAAATAACTAAGTAATGTAGCGTTACGGTTAACAAAAGATGCTCATGTTGATATCAACTAAGACTGACCACATAATCGCGGTATTTTAAACAATTTCACAAACATTGTAAAGTAAGGCGGTTGTAGGTTAGCTGGCAACAATAACGTTAACTAGCAGCAGCCTCTATTCATCTCTTGTTAACTTTACTTAGCTGACTGTGAGGGTTTATTGTTGTTCAGAATGTTCTTGCCAGACAAAGACCTAAACTACCCAGTGTTAACACATTTACGTTAAGTTAAGTTATATGCACTTTGACTTGTTTAACGTTAACATGTTCAGCTGTTATAGGTAACTTAGAAGACCAACATCTATCAAGCTACGTTAGTCTTGGAATTTGGGAAATAACGTTAACGTTAAATAATGGAGATAAAAGTGTTGTGGGCCACAAGAGAGCTGTCCTGTCGCCGGGCAAAAACGCAGGTAAATTAAGCTACGCGGACTAAAAGTTTAACGGCCCGCTTTACTTAGCTCGCTAATAGCCAAGAGCTAGCTGAGCTAACGCTGCGTCAATGAGCGCCAGTGGATTGTGAAGCTAATGCTAATCACATCACTGGTTTCCTACCTGATGTTCCTTGACAACTTCACTGAGACAAGGATAGCGCTCTGAAATCCATCGGTAAAATTTCGGTACTCCCATCTTCACCTCGAAAGTCTCAACGTCTGGATAAAATAAGGTAACAGTCAAAACTAGCTATGTTGGTAATTAAACACGGTCGAGGTTTAAGGTTAACATGAAAACTTCAGTCCGGTTTTGTTTCCAACGGCCGCTACCTAGCTAGTTGTCCGTGGTCCGACTGTTAAAATCTTCCGTTGCCACTCGGGAAACAATCGTTCCATTTTTTTTTTTTGTTTCCTATTGATCGTGTTTACATGGTTTACTCGGACTCCTCCCTCTCTACAGTTGTCAATATGGAAACTCATTCCCGCAAGAAAAAAAGTCCAACTCTTAAACAGAAAATCATGAAATTCTACGCCAAAAACGTTACACTATTTAGAAGTCATAACCATGGCATTGCTTTTACTCTCTATCTCATTGTTTTGAATAAACACTTAAACCTAATCAGTTGACTTAATAAATATCATTAAATCAATACAATCATTTTGATCTAAGTAAAAAAGCTCATTTGCTATCTCATTTGATTTTGGTTATTTTCTTAAGACGCTGCCTGGGTCAGCTCTGAGGAGATCATGACCTGTTGGTCCCTTCCATAAGGACACAGTCCTTAAGCCATTCCTTTTACTGGAACTCTAGGAACTAACTCCTGACCTTTTTATGTACAGTCTATGCTCCAGACATAATCCCAGGAGAATATGTCTGAGCCTATGACAGACCGGTTTTCCTTAGTCAGTGCGAAACAAAATACAAAACAGGAGTGATGGCTGAAGGACTTTAAGAAGGACATCCTGCTGAGATCACACATTCAGCAAGTTGTTGACTGTTTATGTGTTAAGAGGAGTGCTTGAAGTGTACCGGCACTTCTCCCAAGTTGCCGGTACTCTTGGCTGCCCTCTCTATATCAGGTTCCCTAGGCACTATGTGACTCTCACCTGTTCCCGTTCTCGCCTGCCTGCCTGCTAATCTCTGTCCCCTAAATCAGAATGTCCCAGTCAATTTTTGAAAGTATTTGTTAAAAATGTTCTGAAAAATAGCTTGCAAATAGAAATGTAAAATAACAAATGAAACTGCCTTGAGAAAGTTTTATTTGCACAATAAGAAAACATGCAATGCCATTTAAAAGAACAAACAAATGTACATGATTCAAAAAAAGTAACTTAAGATAAAAATAGTTACTGATTACTGCATTATATTTTATTATGTTGTTATATTTTGTTTTTCCTTAATATAAATAAAGACATTTTCAACATAAGTTGGTGCAGAAAATGGGCAAGAAGGAAGAAGACATGCTCTGTTAATAAACCAGCTGGTCTGACCTCCCTTCTTGAATGCAGTAATTTAGGAGTTTAATGCCTAAAAATCTTCCCACTCGTATATTTAATCAAAATTGTGTTGAAATTTCTTCTCCTCTAATTCGCGTGACCCAAGTGTTGTCACACCCCTAATCCAAGCCCTTATGTCCCAACCACTTTTCTACACCAAGTGACGCCCTTGTTGACTTGTGAGCTAATACACACGCCAACATGAACATGAATGCAGAGTACTGGCATCTATTTTCTTCCACTTCAAGCACTGGCGTGTTCAAGGCTGTCAGTTTAATAAGCATGTGGCTGCATGAATAAACAAACCAGGATGCCACTGTGTTGTAGGTATCAGTGATCAAAAACTGTTAATTTCCGAGACATTTAAATGTACATGCTTATTGACCAGCATCTCTCTCACTCTAATTGTAAAGGCTCAGTTATAAGCCTTTTCAGAGAAGACATATTGACATGTCACCGTAGGAAAAGCACAGATGTAAATAATAAAGTAAATCATTAATGATGAATTTCATTTCAGTTCAATTGATATTTTGGTTTCAGGCACATGGTATTGTGAATGTTGGCTCACACTATCATGTCTTCCTGGGACAGTTTTTAATGTCATTATTAGTAATACCTGCTTTTCCTACCATGACAAGTCAAAATCTTCCATCCAACTCAAACCTGTGCAGATATTTATTTGCTCTTTTTACAATGCGTAAGTCTGGTTTATGTATTATATTATATATTAAGGTATGGTTTATGTATATACACTGCTCAAAAACATAAAGGGAACACTTAAACAACACAATGTAACTCCAAGTCAATCACACTCCTGTGGTCTGATTGACAATCAATTTCACATGCTATTGTGCAAATGGAATAGACAACAGGTAGAAATTATAGACAATTAGCAAGACACCCCCAATAAAGGAGTGGTTCTGCAGGTGGTGACCACAGACCACTTCTCAGTTCCTATGCTTCCTGGCTGATGTTTTGGTCACTTTGGATGCTGGCGGTGCTTTCACTCTAGTGGCAGCATGAGACGGAGTCTACAACCCACACTAGTGGCTCAGGTAGTGCAGCTCATCCAGGATGGCACATCAATGCGAGGTGTGGCAAGAAGGTTTGCTGTGTCTGTCAGCGTAGTGTCCAGAGCACGGAGGCGCTACCAGGAGACAGGCCAGTACATCAGGAGACGTGGAGGAGGCCGTAGGAGGGCAACAACCCAGCAGCAGGACCGCTACCTCCGCCTTTGTGCAAGGAGGAGCAGGAGGAGCACTGTCAGAGCCCTGCAAAATGACCTCCAGCAGGCCACAAATGTGCATGTGTCTGCTCAAACGATCAGAAACAGACTCCATGAGGGTGGTATGAGGGCCCGACGTCCACAGGTGGGGGTTGTGCTTACAGCCCAACACCGTGCAGGACGTTTGGCATTTGCCAGAGAACACCAAGATTGGCAAATTCGCCACTGGCGCCCTGTGCTCTTCACAGATGAAAGCAGGTTCACACTGAGCACACGTGACAGACGTGACAGAGTCTGGAGACGCCGTGGAGAACGTTCTGCTGCCTGCAACATCCTCCAGCATGACCGGTTTGGCGGTGGGTCAGTAATGGTGTGGGGTGGCATTTCTTTGGGGGGCCGCACAGCCCTACATGTGCTCGCCAGAGGTAGCCTGACTGCCATTAGGTACCGAGATGAGATCCTCAGACCCCTTGTGAGACCATATGCTGGTGCGGTTGGCCCTGGGTTCCTCCTAATGCAAGACAATGCTAGACCTCATGTGGCTGGAGTGTGTCAGCAGTTCCTGCAAGAGGAAGGCATTGATGCTATGGACTGGCCCGCCCGTTCCCCAGACCCGAATCCAATTGAGCACATCTGGGACATCATGTCTCGCTCCATCCACCAACACCACGTCGCACCACAGACTGTCCAGGAGTCGGCGGATGCTTTAGTCCAGGTCTGGGAGGAGATCCCTCAGGAGACTATCCGCCGCCTCATCAGGAGCCCAGGCGTTGTAGGGAGGTCATACAGGCATGTGGAGGCCACACACACTACTGAGCCTCATTTTGACTTGTTTTAAGGACATTACATCAAAGTTGGATCGGCCTGTAGTGTCGTTTTCCACTTTGATTTTGAGTGGGACTCCAAATCCAGACCTCCATGGGTTGATAAATTTAATTTCCATTGATAATTTTTGTGTGATTTTGTTGTCAGCACATTCAACTATGTAAAGAAAGGAGTATTTAATGAGATTATTTCATTCATTCAGATCTAGGATGTGTTATTTTAGTGTTCCCTTTATTTTTTTGAGGTGTGTGTGTGTAACCACGTAATATTTAAGTTCGGAAACAACTCAATTGTAAACCAAGAGGCTATAAATTATTAACATATCGTAATAATCCTCCATTTTTTGGAAATGATTTAGAAGAGGTACTTTAAAAAAAATCAAATGCTACTTAGGTCTACAATATATGGCAAATATTATATTCATTACTGGTACTTAACCATCTCAATTTCTTTACTAATACACATCTTAATGCGCCATTAATTAACAAATAATACCTGGTGAAACTGTTGACACAATCACAGGCAAATACAGATCTGCCAATTCAAAGCCTTTACTGTGGGGTACCCTAGAACAAGTCAAGGACCAAAATGACAGCAGTATCTCATTTATTTGTTCAACATTTCTGTGAAACAGATGATTTCTGGGAGATTGAAGATTTAAAAGATTACCATTTCACACAAGCTTATGAGACATTACCAACAGTAAACATAACTTAGTCATACAATTTTAGTCAAGAGAATGCTTGAAATGCCAAAAATATGTAATAAAATATGACCAAACATGACTATATTGTTTCGAAATAATTTATTCAGTTATACAAATACAAAACACCTCTCTCACTCACTCTCACTATCATAAAATAGGTAGGTCTTGGTGGTGTTTACCAAATCCTCTCCATGTCAACGATCACCACTCCACAGAAACTGACAGCAGTTTGCCTGAAGTTACAATGCAGCTCAGTTCAGATGAGGTGTTTTAACCTACAGTATGTGAAGAAAAATTCCATTGCTACATTAAGAGAACTATCTGATTCTGTGAGGTTCTCATTTTTCAACAAGCAATAAAACAGCTCACACAACGTGGAAAAATAATCCGGTTTGATGTGCTATTGCAGATCGATGCCTTAAGTTACATGAGAATCGCTGTGATCACAGACGAACATGTCAAATCTCATTTTGCCCCGATAGTAACAGAAATATAAGAAGTTTAACAACTTTTCCATAATCCACTGGTCTCGCTTGATTTCTGTACACCACCTCACATTGTACGCTCTTAAGCCAGAAAAGGAACTGACGATACGCTTGACAGAATGAAATTCAAGTCATATTTATTAAAACTGATTTCTCTCAATCTCAAAAACACAAAAAACTACACATAAAGGGGAAAACAGAGGACTGACAAACAATGAGAGGGGGATTAAAAGCTTCATGTGAAGACATCATTTTTGCATGTCATTCTGTCTTGTGCTTTGGCCTTTAAAAGGGAAAACGCATCACACTAGTGGCTTTTGGCTGAATGTACCCTTGAGAGCAACATCTTAATTTAAAAAAAAAAAAAGGTACAAGTTTTGATTTGACCTAAAACCATAAAGTTGTGTTTTACTGTAGCTGATATAACTTTACCGAAAAGAAACAAAAATGCTTTCTAAAGTTTCTTGTTCCATTTGTGCCCAAGCTAGGTCCTCGGTTTTCTGCTGTAAAGTGACAGCACATCTTTTCCTGCTATACTGATGTACTGGTCCAAAGTCTTTACTGCTGTCTGTAATTTGTAGCTCATTGAAATAAGACGGCTTCAGTTCATTTCATCTCTCCCCGTGCTGTCGAGAATCTCAGTTCAGCGGGCAGCCAGGGCTCTCCCCGCATCAGACAGATCCTCTACTTAACAAAACAGAGGCTGATGGTGGTTCCATCATCCACTGGAGATATGGTGGTCCTTCAGACGAGCTCAAGTACCTGTGTGGACAGAAAATGCAGACCAGTTACGCCATCTGTAGCTCGCTGTCACCGTCCAAGAGTTGAGACAATAAGATGAGCACAGTCTTTGATAGTAGGGGTGTGACAAGACACTTAGCTCACGAGAACGAGACGAGCTAAGATGTTAACGCTTTTGAGCATTAAACACTTAATTTCCTGGTGATTTTTTGCACCAAGTTATGTTTTTAGACCTGTAAAGGGAGACACAAAAATTCGGGAGGTGACAATTCAAAATATAATGGAATATAATGCAATGAGGCTCTCAGGCATTTTCTCCTGTAGACGAACTGAATTCTGGTGTCACATCAGCTGGGTAGAGATGATTTGAGAAGCAAGTTGACGTTATAAGTTATACATTTGTTTTTCCACTAAGTGGGATAATTGATGTGTGACGTGAGAGCGTCTGAAAAGTGTCAGCTGCATCAGTCTCGCGAGATATTGTCACGTTTTAATATCATCTCACCCCTATTTGATACGTAACAATAAACAAAAGCTGTATCTGCATTGTTGAAGGTATAAAATGCCAGTTTTAATACACGCTAAAGCCACATGAAGAACATTTTTAAGTCGAATAATATAGACTAAGTGGACACAAACAGCTGGAAAATCAGCTTTGCTCTGTATACTATGTTGCCCACAACCACTGTTTCACCACACAGTCTGGTGACAAAAATATTTTTCCCCACTCATCCCTTGGGGTATCTAGCCATGCAGATCATTTTAATTTGATGTAGTGAGGTTTTGAATTTTCTGCCACTGAGACTTCTGCTGCCGATCTGTACGACGAAGGTAAATGGCATTTCCTTTTTTGTGCACAAAGCATCCAGAAAGTTTAGTTTACATACTGACTATTTTCTATGTATTTTGACAGAACAAATATATGAAAGGCTTTACATTTGGATTATAGATGTACCTTTGAAACATCATAAAAGTTACCCTGCAAAAAGCAGGTTGCTATTATATTAGATCTGACTAATCGACTAACATTCTGCTAGTTTATTCAATGCTATTTTTCTGTCAGTTGACCAACTGATTCAGCTCTAACTAGGCACGATACAACCATCTAGCACCTGATGCACTGGGGCTCTGCTTATCACCATGATTTATGTATAAGTTTTAAAAACACAAACCTTGATTGTTCCTTGACTGTTTGCAGCAATCAGTACATTTGACTCCTGAAAAACAAAATCATTATTAATAAAACACAACATAGTGTAAGTTACTCATGGATATTTAATCACCTATCAGGACAACAATATGAGATGTAAAAATAGGACTCTTGTGAACTATGAATTGTTCAATTTCATCTCGACAAGAGATGGTGTGAATTAACATGTTCTGTTAATAAACCAGCTGGTCTGATCTTCCCATTTGGTAGAGAATATGTTAAATGAACAGCAACAGTATAACAATGAGGTGAACTCACTCCATCAGGCAGGGCTCTCCAGCAGACTGCACTGACAAACTCATTGGTGTCTTCTTCCTTCTTGTCCTTGTCCAGGACGCTCTTCACTGTGTCAAACTTGAATGTTAACAGTGTCTTGGAAAGTCCTTTGTAGTATAGGTACAGGGAGTTGTTTTCACTGCCTGTACAAGCACAAACACATAAAGGGCGGTGTTTGATTAAGATTATAATAATTGTTACTCCCCCGGGGGATCAGTAATAAAACTGGTGATGTTGTCCAAGAATGGTGGGAGTGTTGCTATGTTTGTTAGAACCAATGCTTACCACAGGCAACATAGTCTCCATTGGATGCCAGGCCCACAAAGTTCTTTTCATTGATGTGACCCTTGAAGGAGCGCAGGCAGTGGGGTTTATTGACATTCCACAGCTTCAGCTGACTGTCTGTTGAACTGCAATTAAAGGGTGTAAATACATAGAGTGAAGAACTGTACGGTATTTGGTGACAATATTGATAAAAGTGCTTTTCTCTACTCTGTGTTTGAACAATCAATTGCCAGCCTGTAAATCTGACTTTTTTTGCGACGTCAGTAAAGAAAACAACACTATTAGCCATAAATGTGTGTCAACCTACATATTTTTGCAGTCAGCACTGCAATGTAAAGCAGGTCGTATAGTGATAAAAAATATTATAAGCTTACAATGTCTATATATTTATCACATGGTGTAAGAGTGTATTTGTAGAAGGAATACAAATTGTAAATATAAAAGATGTTATTCATGAATTTCAATACAGTATCGCTAAAAATAAGGTTAAACTGACTTACGCAGAAACTATTTCTTCTCCGTTGACAAACTTGGCGTAGGACACTGCCTTCCTGTGGCCTTTGAATACCATGATTGGCTGCTTAGTGTTGCGTAGGTCATAGTAGTGGACACAGTGGTCTGCAAGCAAAAAACCCCCAAAAGATGGTATTGCATTCAGATGGGAGGGATGAAAGACCATTCACGTGTCAGTCATATCCAGTTACCACAAAGGCAGCCAGCCATGGTGAAATGATCGTGCAATGCATTTGTTGACATTTGTAAAAGTGTTTCTCCATCGGTTCTGTTTGTGAATGAACACTATGCCTGCTGGCTTTTATTCCAGTGTCCTAGCTTCACTCTAGACGGTAAACCAACAACTCCAAGGTCAAGGAGGGGTTTCCTTTTCCAGGCTTAGTGGACTTGGACCTTAGAGACACAGGGAATGGGGTAAATAAGCCAGGGCAATTCACCGCTGGATAACACAGAGTTTCTGTGCTGCTATGTTCATCCAGTGTACTAAAGGATTGTTTCTGTGTATAAGAGAATATTTCTAATTCTTATTTCTCTTTTGGGAGCGCAATAAATTAAGTTTGCAGAAGTTTGTCTGGACCACTAGAGTCTGTGTGATTACAAAATAAATTCAGCAGTGTCTGAGAAAAAACTGCAGCGGTCTGAGGTGTGTGTGCGCCCTGTCAGAGTTCAACAATAATAACACACCACAGTGAGAGAGAAACTATTTTCTTTGCATGCAATTTTAAAAGGGAGACAAATTCTCATGTCTTTTTTCTCCATTTACGGAGTTTTATAATAAACTGAACTGATTGCAAGACCTGGATAAACACTGTTAGGGATATAACACAAAACATGTAGGCTAGACATTGCTGCTACTTTTGGACATATCCAAATCTATTACAATAAGTACATGGTTTTGTCCTCTGCAACCATTATCTCTACAGGACAAAGACAACCTAAACCCAGTCATGATCTTACCTGCGCAGCCAAAGGCCAGGTGATACCTGGAGGTTGGACTGAATTTAACACAGCAGACATTGGCCTTGGCCTCGATGCTGGCCACTGAGTTGTCAAGATTGGTTGACCATAACTTCACTGAAACACAAAAACGGACGTGTGAACATTTCACCATGTGTAAAAGTACTGCAGGGTGTAACAGAAACTGGAAAGGCAGATTATAGGTAGTTTATGTCTGAAAACCTGTTGGATAATAGTATTACCTTTAGCATCATCAGAACCAGAGGCTAACAGCTTGGGGTCCATCAGATTGAAGTCAACACTCCAACACCGTTTTTCATGTTCCTGAAAATAAAGCAGAGGAAACCTTAAAAGTTGTGACAAGACAAAATGTGGATAGTTTAAACCAAGTGATCCATGTAGTCAAACGTGCAACTGAACTGTACTGATAATTCCACTTAAGAATGATAACTGACCCATTTTCACGATAAAGTGATGCTCTAAAGCCTCAGTATCATACCTGGTAGACTTTAGACCTCTGGCCAGTGAACCCATCCCACAGGATGACAGTACCCTCATAGTCACTGCTGGCCAGAAGATTCTTGTGATAACTGCTCCAGCTGATACAGCTACAACAAAGAAGAGTGGATTATTTTCACTTAAAGCCTCAAGTTTTTACAAATCTATGCCGTGGAAAGAGCATTTTATGAAACATGTTTTTCCATTTATACGCAGCTCACGCCCCAGTAAAACAGGAATATGGGTACATTATTTTTACTTCTTAGAAAGTACTAATATGGGCAGTAAAACATTTGGACATCATATAATGTCTGATGACTTCTGTCACACCAAATACTATTAAAAGTAAATTTAATTTTGTAAATGAAGAAACCAGCTGCTGTATGGGTCCGCAGATTTTGCACTCATAATCATTTTCGATCTTTGTTTCTGACATGTCTCATAAAGAGATCAGAACCGCTGCAAACACAGCAATGTAGGATCTGAAAAACTCCTGCATGTCGCAGCTCTTCTGGGAAGAACTTATTTCCCCCACCTGATTTTAGAATTGCAGGTCATTTCATTAACAGGGTAGTGGATGTCCACTGCATCCTGGATCACTGTGCCGTACTCAAACACCTTGATCTTCTTGGTAACACCAGCGATGGCAAAGTAGTCACAGTCACGGTCAAACTCAATACTGAAACATATGTGAGAATACAGTCATTAGTGGGTTGAATAAGACAGCACTGACAGAAAACGTTTCTGTGCTACTACTAATTACAATGGATAGTAATAGCATTAATAGTATAGTATTCTATATAAAAATGCTTATAATTACACACCAAGCCTTCATTCAGATCATTGCCAGAAAGTGTAAAACACAAATATACAAGATCAATCCTTTTCTTTGTGTACCTGGAGACAATACTGGAGCCATTATAGAGGTCACTGGCGTATGAGAGGGTAGCGAGCGGCCGCACAGAGTTGTAGCGGGTGAACTTAGACAGGCACTCCATAAAATCATCCAGCTGGTTCAGGTTCCTCCCTTCATCTGGACATAACAGACAAATATCATCAAAATACTGTTCAGAGGCAGCAATGGGGACATGAACTTTAAAAAAAAAAAAAGTATGTTATGGCGGGAAAAGGAAAAATATAACCACACTGAATGTTGACAGAGCTTCATGCCACATTTTAACAGCAATTACGTCTCATCACATTAATATAACAACAAAAAATAAAGAGGATTTTGTACTATGTGCCACCATGTTGGGTTTCTTTGGAATCCTGCACGCAATGCGCCCTGCTAAGAACAGAGACTTTTCATCAGAAACACCAACTCTGTGACAGCAAGCAATGATGTTTGTGGTAAATGTGGTCTTCATTTTACAGTAACAGTGGGGCGAGGCGGACACTACTATCCACCAATCTCCTTCCTTCATGCAACTATTTTCTCCAATCCACAGCAACAGATGCTTATCTGAATGCAGATGTTTCTAGACAAATTGTTGTTGTATTGTCAACAACTGTGAGAGAATGATGCCACAGCTTTCTCTGCAAGATTAGTACCTGTGATGCGTGACATTTTGTTGGAGAAGTAGCACTGCTCCAGATCCTCAAAATGAGCCGTCAGCCTCTTCCTCCTTGACGCCAGGGTACTGTTGTACCAGGTCTGTCTCTTCCCCTGACAAAACAATAAGACAATCAAGTCAGCGCTAAAAACGGCTGCATCTAAATCAAAAGATATTATATACACATTCAAATAAAGGATATGAAATAATTACTTGTAACAACAAAGTACTGAAAATAGAGGATGTTTTTAAAAGCATTCAGTCAAATAGCATGCGTGTTTCTCTGACTTACCTGTGTTGTTCCACCAAATCCTGGAGGGTGGCTGTAGTCTGCTGCCTCAATAATACTACTGCAGCTACTCAACACACAAATAAATACACATAAGGCACACACGATTAGCCAAGCAGCTCCTTTATAAAACATTTTCATCAGTAAGAACCATCTGTGTTCTGTTTTAGTAACAAAGAAGCTGAAAGTGGTTGATTGTACTGTGGTGATCATGATAGATGATTGGCTGTAAATATAAATTGTTAGAACACAGAGAACAGATGTACCTGGGTGCTGGTGAGGGAGCTTCAACATTAGGCACTGTACACTCTGCCTCCATCATTGGAGAGTACAGCCCGCTCATTTCCTGGAAAAGTACACAGAAATAACATGTTTGTCTATCTCACGCTGTGATGAGCGTCTCCAGTTGTTGCCATTTCACAATATAATAGAATTTCACAATCCTGTGTACGGCTCATCTACCTTTCCATACCGTAAAGAGTTTGGTAACACATGCAGGAGGGTGATAGGTTCTCTGTTACTTTACCTCAACACGCTTAATGTCCTCTTCGAGAAAGCTGAGCTCTTTTTGTAGTTGCTCTAGTTGCTGTCAACAAAGCCAGAAAAACAAATAAATATTCCTGCTTGTGGACATTTTTAAAAACTATTTCATGACATAATGTTCATTTTATTTTTTTTATTTTTTTTAACACACACAAACTTTCTATGTACTTTGTTTATTATTTTCAATTATTCTTGTGAAAAGCATTGCGTTGGCAGCAGACCAGTCTTTTACCATCATTCAGTACAATTATAACATTGTGAGTATAAAAACAACAGTACCTCTCTCTTGTTTCTCCTGGCTTCTTTAAGAAACTCCATGAGGATCTGTCTCTGAGCTGCTTGGGATTCCTAGTGGAGAGACATATGTAATGTCAACTGCAAGTGAAGTCAAAGAATACCTTTACTTATCCTCTAAAGAGACAATAAGATCATATTTTTAAAAAACATTTAGTCACCAGTGGGTGTTGTTGTATATTTGAATATTTTTATAATAAATCTGTAATTTAATTTACTACTTATTTCACGTATTGTATTTCAAACATTTAAAGTTGCAGAGTAAAAACAAAAGACACATGAAAAAGTCCTGATAAACTGTGTGAGAATGGAACAGAAGAAAGGAGCCAAGTGAACAGCTGCAGCAGAGAAGAAGCTACAGGGTCACAGATGTTCTAAATGTATACGGGCCCGGCCCAGCGATTTGTGAACAAGGTTGCATTTACCCTGAATTAACCACTGATTTACTGCACCACTCGGTGAGCACGGCCCAAATCAATACACACCCACAATGTTGCATGACTCACAGGAGCGATGAGCCTAGCTAATGCTCATGGTGCATGCTCCAACAGCAACTTCTAAAATCGCCTTAGAACTTGTGGTGTGCACAAGTTTTCCACTGTTTTTGACTGTTGATCCCGTCACAGTGGTGACCTCAAAGTGCTCATTCAGCTCAATATGTGAGGAGCGCAGTAGGACAAGAGACCTTGAGTAGACCAGTTTTATATTCCTACACACTGAAAATGAATGAGCAAAGAAGTTTAACATAGAGCAGATGGTGGAGAACTTTGAAGGGCATTCAGACAGGTGAAAACAAACATACTGATGGCTGTAACTCACTCTCTGGAGGCAAATTCAACAATCACTGTGTTGTCTAGCAAAGTAGCACTGTGTGTATGTGTGCTACACTTTGAGTAAAGAACTGTGCAGGCTCTGTTTTTGTTTTGTTTTTTGCTTTAATGTGTTTTTGTGGGCAGCAGCTGCTACAGAGTTTATATTGTCTATACATCTCTGTATTGCCTGTCTTGGTGATGCTTTATTCTATTGTCTATTTAATTTATGAAGCTTAATAATACACCCACCATTATTAATAAAATGTTTACCCGCAGTACATTTTAATAGACCAACTGTATACTTTTATCCAAATAATTTTATTTCTCACTGACTAAATTTTCTTTTAAACAGTTATACTTTTGGTGGAATAAAATACCCTAGTACTCTTTGTCCCTGGTTCCAAACATAAGGCATTGCAAACTGCTCTGTTGTGAAGAAAAGAGTTATCAAAATGAGGGACAGATTATTAGGAGCAAGTATGTTTTTCAATTCAACTACAGGAAACAATTCCGAACCCAAGAGTTTATGGGTGTTGGAAGATGATTTGACAACTGTGGCAAGAAGTTTCTCATGCTTCAAATGTCTCACATAACAAAACGAACCGAGAACAGGAAGTCATGTCATATTTTGGGCCGACGCACTTATTTGGCCATTTCTTTATGTGGCCTGAACTAACCAGAGAAGGTAAGCCACAACATCCACTGCAAATATTTCTATCTGTGTTTGCTTACAAGGCCCAATGCTTGACCAAACCCCATTAACAAAATTCAAAACACAGGATATGAACCTCACAAATTGATTTACAAGTTGTTTAATACTGAGTAAGATTAGAAAACTAAAATGCGAGCCGTTTTGTATGTTTTCTGACGCTGGTAAAGGTTTCTTTACATCTGTAAATACATAAGTAATAAAAGGCAAGCGTTCCTATCATCTACTACAATTCACATGTTCAAACCAACATCTGGAAAAACACCTACATTCCCTTAGAAAATGTGAATTTGATACAGACACAAAATGTAATATCTAAATGTAGATCTAACATTTCTTGTTCACAAGTGATAAAATAAAATGAATGACCACAACGGACAGGCCAGATCAGATAAAAACTCAACTTATCCAGAGGCTAATCATTTGGCTTAAATAGGAACACACAAACAAAAATGTACCAAGAATATGTCCTGCGAAAGAAATAAGCCAATTGGCTAGATGATCGGTTCCATCAACAAGATGAAGTGGATGACCAGGACAGCTCTGCTGAGGCTATGAAAAAGACGGTTGTTATTTATGCATGCTTACTAAAGATCATTTTGGTGCACTGTGGATTTTACCATCCAAGAAGACACTAAAATAATCATGCTGTGATGTGCACAGCCATAGCCTGATGCCTTTTCAAAACTGGAGTGATAATGTTTCTACAAGGGAATATCATGGCTGACCATGACCATTATTGTGTTTGTTGTGTACCCACCTCAAGGCAGATTACAAGAGGTTTAATGTATAGTCTACAGGCACAATCTGCACTCTCCTGAGCTGCTCGCAGATTCAACAGGGCTGTGAGAATTTCATACCCGTTTGACATCTGCAAAAAGTTTAAAACCATTAAAAGAAACAACAGGCTAGTGTAGCCTAAAGGTTTGATGAACAACTATGAGGGAGGATATTGTCAAGAACTGCAAGCTAATGTGTAAGTAACAGAGTCATCTCTGTTACTTACACACAGACACCAAGTGTGAGAGACAAAATATAAGTAAATATTAGAGAGAGAGAGAGAAAGCTAAAAAGGTGGTTTGGAAGGGATTTCTTGGCAATGAACAACGCACTGTTCCTTGCTAATCTTGTAGTGAACGTTTGCGATTCACAAACAGATGATGACATTTCTCCTCGCATGTGAGGCAAATCAATATTAAAACCGGTTAGGATTTTAACACTCTGAGTGCTGATGTGACAGAACATAAGTCAACAGGATAGGCTGCGGCTCCTACTTCTCTTTTCCTGTGACTAGTTTTCATCTCACATAGATTGTCAAAAACAAGAGGAAAAAAAACAAATAAACGGGATGTTTATTCTGACAGAATAGCCTGTAATTACTCAGTGTGAAACACACGTGGACCATGTCAAGCATTGCTGAATATTGTCATTCGTATAAATTACTGTCTATAACAGCTGAACAGTTTTACGTTCCTGGGAATCAGCATCACAGAGAACCCGTCATGGACATCGCACATCCATTTTAAGATAGCTCAGAAACAACTTTTTCTTAAACGGGGTATAATGAGTAGGATAATGTTTCGAAAAGATAGCGGTGGTGCGGGGAGGGTGTCGGAGTGACGGGGGAAGGGGATTACGGTAGTAATCTTTACTCATTACCACTGACGGCAACATTGCACAGCACCATTGCTCTAAAAGTTACTCTGCGTATCATCATCTTAAGGTTAGGGTTGGGCGATGTCTACAATGAAACATCCGGATGGACGATGTCATCGGGTGCGCGGGGGCGTGGGAGGGGCAGCAGTCGTCTTGTGTGCATGTTCTGGCACGCACTTCACTCGGTAAAAAAAATTGGTAGACAATTAACTTATGTTACGAGTTGCGGTGGATATTTTAGGCATGCAGCAGGTAAAGTGAACACACTGGGCGCAGATGTTGGTTTCAGTTGTTTGATAGCCTACGTCATTAATAAGCAGACGTGTGGCTCACCTGCTGCTGTGATAAAGGATCAGTCTTTTAGGCGACTGTATAAAACATACTGCTGATGGAGAAATTGGAGCAGATGGGTTTATTTTTCTAATTTTAATAATATGAGAAAGTTAATTTGAGAGTCAAGTCATGGCATAAAATAATATGATATAATATCACCCGGTAGGCCTACCTACAGACAACAAGTTCACCATAGTGTGTTATAGGCTACAGTAAGCGCTCAATTCAAAACCCACAGTTCAACCACCTATTAATGAGTCCTTAGCTCAGTTCCAATCTCCTAGGAGACCATCTCTCATCAAAAACCTCCTTTTCTATATCCCAGTAAGCAAACAACAAAAAAAAAAAAACACTCAGTTTGAGGTTCAATTCAAAAGTTGACCAACAAAAATAAAACCAAGTGATGCCTCTCGTGTTTAACAGTCAATCGTAGCAATTCTCGGGGGATGGCCTGAAGATTTCACCACCACCAAGTTACCTGCGAGTGGCAAATGCTACTTTCGTTTCCTGTGTGACACTAAAGTTTCTGTAGTGTCAGCTTCTGTCAAGCTTAAGCCCGTTGCACAACAACACGTCAACAAGTACAGCGTAACGTGCAGAGTTGATGCTTCCTCTGCAGACTGGTTTACACTCGCGTGTCATGTGACCAGAGTGTAATCGCAGCCTTTGCAATTCTCTCAAAATGAACAAACTAAAAAAAACTGTAAGGGAAAAGGAGAAGTATGATGGAAACAGAAGACGGAAGAGCAAAATGTTTATGAGCAACTACTAAACCACCTGCATACTGTATAAAAGCTAGTATTGTGCCCCATATCATGCTCAGAAAACCGTTATATGAAACTCAGATACTTTTTTTTCTGTCATACCGGTGAAGGAACGACGGAAAACCAGTAGAGACAATAAGGCCAAATTATTTATTAAGAACATGAAGTTATTGACATTTTTATCACCTTTGTTAGCTCTCCCCAGCTGTATATAACATATTACCCCTAGTAATATAATGTTATATTTCTTTATTAATCTATTGATAGACGGATTAAAAAACGATTACTTTGTTTTTGCTCAAAATGAGACTTCCCCATTATGAGATGATGAGTTTCCTAGCTACTGCATCAAGTAGCTGCTACGGGTCTGATGCGGACTGAAACTTCACAAAAAGGACCGAACAGCCTCGTGCATGCACACGGAACGTTTGCATCAGTGAAACAGTTGAAAATGAAATTTAAATACCTACAGAACTGAATTCAACACTTTTCAAAACGAAGACCTGTTGATACCCTGGATTCACTTTGCACTCCATTTTTCAGTGTAACCTATTAGCATTAATCTGTCATAATCATGTGGTCAAACTTAACTATTGTGCATGGTTAACCTCCATCATTCTGTGTGAATCTTGCCTTTGTTAAGTGACAAACTGTTCATTTTTCTTCCTTCTTTAACATGGAATTATGAAGTAATGAGTCATCTGCGACTCAAATAATAATAACAATAATAATAACATTTTTTAATCATGAAATAAAAGCCCTATGTGAATTTAAGCAGCCAAAATGCAAAATGCAAGAAATGTTTGGCACAAAAGAAATTTAAATGCATGTCTGATCACCCTTAGACTCCTACTCACCGCCTCCAGCTGCTTTTTCTTCTGGACCAGGAGCTCCAGCATCAGATTGACATTTGCCAGGTCCAAGTTCTCCTGGTCAGGACTCAACACGTCCTGGAACACCTGCCACCGAGACCCATTCTGGGGGTCAGAGACATTTATTACCAACAGTCTTTTTTTAAACAATGTGAAAGTGGAAACTAAGTGTGTGAGACTTCCACAGGATGCACAGAAAGAGAGAGGGAAAGAAAGAACTTATAGGATGTCTATGTTGTACTTACAGGATGATCTAATTTTAGCCTCTTCTCCTCTGATCTTTGTTTCTGTTTAAGGATCAGTTCGTTCACTAGAAAATGTGGAAAGGGGGTGGGGTTACTTCATTATAACTAACATATATAGATAACTGTCTTGCAAATATGTAAATATTTCAGAATTGTTTTCTTATCATTAGTAAAAGCAGAAAAGAATACAGAGCAACACCTTAGACAAAAACAAACCCTAACCTTCTGATTTACAAATACTTACCAAGAAAGTTTGGGTAAAGCTGATCCACGTTATCGACAATATAGTTACATTTGGGACATCTGTTGCTGTCCTCCAGACTCTGGCGGATACACTTGAAACTGCGGGAGGGAGAAATAACTGAACACTATGGAAATAACTCACACCGTAAGTCTCTCCTTCTGTCCTCATAGCAAAGGTGCTTAAATGTTCGTGTAAAACCATGCCAAGCGAAGACAAGCGTGACTTCTCACGCTGCTTCTGTACATTTTAGTAAATGTTTTACCCTTTTGTTGGACTGTTTTTTTCTTTAAATGATTCCACTATTTTCATTAATATAAAAACAAACAAAAAAATGCCATATTTTCAGTACAAATCATCTAACAAATACTGTGAAGTTATTTGCAAGGGTGATTCAAAGAAAAAAAGGTTTTGGTAAGTAGGAAACCAAAAGTTCTCTTTTTAATACAAAGTTTTGTCTTCCTTCTGTGCCTGCCTGTATGCATCACAAATAGACAAAATGTGTATGGTTACTTAACATAAATGTTATTTCTGACAAGCTCCTACATGAGATCCTGCATTATTTTATGCATTATGCTCTGCTGGGCGTTTAAACATCCTTTCAACGTGTGTCATTGTTCTCAAACAAACTGTCAAACAACTCTTCCACAGCCTCACCTGCGACTGAACACTTACCAAAAACTGTGCCCACACTTTGTCATGTGTGCCTCTTCTATCATTTCGAAGCAGATGGGGCTGGAAGAGAAGAGTAAAGCAGTGTTAAACGCAGGGCACATTTTAGCTTTCAAACTTCTGAAAAACTTTTTAAAGGGTGGGGTGGGGTAGGGGTGGGTTCACTTCAGAGAAAACTAACCAAACAAAATCGTTGCTTTTATCTTCGTATGAATTCAGGAGACCGTTGTACAGGGGTGTTTGATGGAGGGATTTCTTTCTGCTGCCCGGGGACGCAGAGGGTCTGCTCAGAGAAGCAAACCCGCCACGGGACGACGGCACGGCGGCCAAAGTTGGCACCGACGAGCCGCCCTCGCCGGCTGCTGCCAGGGTCCGGGAGGGTACAACATTTCCAGAATTGTTACCATTACTTGTTACGGCGTTGCTCCCACCGCCACCGTTTGTGTTCCCCGTGCTGCTGCTGCTGCTGCTTGTGCTTGGCACGGAACTCGCCCCACCGGCGCTCTGCTGTGGCCGGTTGTTTGACATCATGGAAGGCCGACGAGAAACTCCCCAAAATCCGCTGCGTTGCTGTTCAAAGCATCCGGGCAGTGCTGCTATTTGGCTACTTTAGCAGGTTGGCTAACTAGCTGGCTTGCTTCTGCGCTAGCATCCTGGGGAGAAAACACCCAGCGTAACGTTATTTAAACGTGTCCGCTGGCGCCGCGACTAACGTTTGTCACTGACGGCTTTTTAGAAAATCGCTGAAATATAAAGGAGGAAAAAGGGGCACGGTCACTGAAACGGAAACTAAAACAACCACAACTGCGTTGTCCAGGAGAATAGCCGGGTAGCTACTGTTAGCTACGAGGAGGAATCTCTTGAGTTCCTCGATTACCCAGGTACCCAGGCTGCGCCCCTCATTCGACTACCGCCCCCTAGCGAGAAGGAGTTTAACTGCGCTGATGGAAACGCAACAGCTGTCAATTTGACTTTTATTATGTGTTTCTAAATCACCATAACACCTGGCCGAGTTCATTATTAAAATAAAATTAACACACGATACAGCCTTGTACCCAGTGACCAGAAAATAAAACCCCTATTTATTGTTATCCAATACAACAGTGCTTTAATAAATCCTATTTTTGTGAAACTGAGAATTTGACACGTGTTTATTCATCTCTGTGGGAATTTAAAGGCTGTAGTTTGTGATGTTTTTGTACTGGGTTCCATTATATTGTGTGGCAGTTTTAGTTGGCAATTTCTTCTCCACAAATGTCGATAAAGACATCCCCCATTTTAATCCCTTTCTAAATTAAATAGTACTATATAAACAAAAATTGAAGTGTTGCTAAATGAAAAAAGCCCTACATTTCTATGAATAACCTACCAATGTGATCTAATTCCTGAATGACCATTTCTGTGTCCCTTCATTTAATTTAATTTAATTTTATTCTATTTTAATTTCCTT
Source organism: Micropterus salmoides (assembly GCF_014851395.1). NCBI lineage: Eukaryota > Metazoa > Chordata > Actinopteri > Centrarchiformes > Centrarchidae > Micropterus > Micropterus salmoides. The sequence continues at coordinate 28,462,592 of NW_024040485.1, read as the reverse complement.
TCTTTCCTCCTATGTTATTTATTGAAACTGTCATATTGTCTACCTCGCTCAGTTAATTTTGTATGGATGTCATTATATGAATGTCATGTGCCTTTTTAGATGTTTAAGGTTCAATAACGGTTAAAAAAAAGTATTTCTTCCTTCTCCATTTATGTAGCTTAACTGAATAATTACATATTGAACAGGGACATTTATTCTTGACGTTGGAAACAGCATGTGTGACAGAATTATCTCACACCTCAAAGGTCCACTTATCATCTGCATCTGATGAGGATGATAAGTGAAAAGTAAATAAATAGACCTCTGTCTTGAGATTATTTTGTCACAAATAAAAAAATCCAATACACCGAAGCTGAGTCAACACACAAACATGTAGAACTGTTGTCATACGTTAATCTGCAGTGCATCGTGTGTATAAAATCATTTTGCATTGCATGTATCTCATTTTATGATCACGCCGTGCACAGGCTAGAATAATAGTTTTGGACTTAAACCAAATGTATAGCCATGTTCAGTTTCTTTACATTTTGCCATGTGCATGCTACTTAATTCCCTCTCATTACACCAAAACTCTTAGTTAACACAGGAAATATAACAACAGCAACAGCCAAAACAAAACTATGTAAAACTGAACATTAAATTAAAGCAAATTAAGGGTAACAAAAGGCCAATATGATTGCATTCTACCATAGTCTCCTCATGTTTGTAATTTGTTTTCCAGATGATTTTGCCTTTACATCAAAAACAAGCAGGTAGGTCACATCCACAAAGTGAAGCCAGCGACCGAGCCAAGAAAAACAGTGTCATGTCATTCAAACATCCACCTGCAGCTTTGCAAATAAAACCTAAGGAGCACTAACATATTCACGCTCACAGTTTATCCAGTCTGCTACTTGCTTTTCCATTTTTACCTCCACGTGGGCAAATAAGGGGTCCTCCATGAAGTCACACACAACATGGATTTTCCCATGTTTTTGTTTGCGGAAGAAGTTTATATGTATCATTACGGAGCTCAGTTAGGATGTGTAATAAGTTTTTCAGCAAGAGGAAAATTACTGGATACATCGAAAAGTAAATTAATTTCCCTGAAAAGGACCACCGTGTACAGCAAAATGTCTTTCTTTGTCCAGCATAGGTCAGTCATGCTGGGTTCAATTTAATGTGTGATTTTAAAGGAGGTATGGATAGTGAGTGTGCTAATATCAACAATACTCATTATTTATACAATTTTCAGTCTTCAAAATATGTCAAAAGATGAATTGTATAAATACTTATTAAAGCTACAAATTGGAAAATATGTTTTTACATTTTGACACTGCATACAATTTCGTAATATAACATAAAATACAGATTAATCAAAAGAACACTGGAGAGAGAACAAAAGAAAGACAATAAAATGATTAAAATATGAGCATATAACATCAGACACAAAGATTAGTTTTAGTTTAATTTGGACACCTTAAATACTCTACATATGCAGCAACTGACTCTGAATAAAATATTTTAAGCCAAACACCTACAGTACTGTATAAACACCATGTTGCATTTGTCCCCCTGAACCCCTCTCCCTCCCCTCTTTCCATTTTCTACCAGCGGTGGTGAAAAGCTTGCCTTCTTTCTTCCACCCCTTTTCTTTCATCCCTCCTCATTTGTCCTGCACATCAGCCTGGATTTTCTCCTATTGGGTCCCCCTTTTTTGCACGAGCAAACCAGGTTGTGTGGGTGTATGCGTTCAGGGGAATGTGTGCGGTGGTGGCGGGGTGGAGTTGGTGGGTCACCAGCATTGGTGCGTTTGAGGTTAGTGAGTGGCAGAGAGGTAACAGAGAAAGAGTGAGTGACATGGGGAAAATAATGAGGGTGTGTGGAGAGAGTGAGTGACTGAGGAAAAGTGTGTGTGTGTGTGTGTGTGTGTGTGAAAGAGAAAGAGAGAGGGGAAGACAGAGAGTGGGCCTCAGGGTCGGTGGGGTCAAGACCGACAAGCTCAGATGAAGGATAATCTGTGGAGGTCCCTTACAGCGGGGGGTGAGGCCCCGGTGGAGCACGCCCATTCAGACTCTCCCATACTCACTCTACCACACACTGCTGCACACCCCTCTATTGCTCTCTTCCTCTTCTGTCTCTTCTCCTTCATCCTCCCTTTCCCCTCCTTTTTTGTTGCTTTCTCTAAAACCCACCCCTCCCATTTCTCTTGTTTCTTTTTTCCCCAACACAGTTGCAGCTGGATTTCAAAGGGCATTTTGCCAGCAGAAAAAGCTGAATGTCTAGCAGGCAGATCCCTCAGTCAGGCAGGCTGGGATTGTGGAATTCCTGCCTCCCACTCTTTAGGAACCGTTTTTGCCCCTTCGGGGGCCCCTGCCATAACTGCCAGCGGCCTCCTCCTCCATCTCCATCTCCAGCCTCAAGCCAGGGCCCTGTTTGCAAATTGAGCCTGACAAAAAATAGTGTGATCTGGGGGGGAGAAAAAAGGGGCAATGTTTCAGAAGGTGGGGTACAGCAGCAGCTGTCTATGGAGACCACTCTTTTCTAAATGATGGCATAGAGGGTAAACAATCAGCGAGCATTATAATTAAATGCACAAATTAATTTGTGTCCATGTCCTAAGCATAAACACAATTGCATCAATCAGTCCTACAAAAAGTCGGACGCTTTAAAATCCTCAAGTGGCAAAAAACTAAAGTCTACAAACAGCTGGCAGTACTGTGTGAATAAAGTTTCATAGCATTTTCAAGATCAATATAGATTTTGTTTGCAGGGTCTGGAAACATGTCAATAAGTACACCTGTCATTTGAGTTAGGGCTTGTACAAGATGCCAAAAGCTATTTTTCCATTTGCAAAGTATTTCTGATGAGTGAGAATATTCATCTATATATGATAAGTTAAAAAAAACACAGTTTGACTAGAAGATACACAAGACAATGGCATTAGGCGGCAACAATTTTTTTTTTTTACCACAAGGAAAAGGTGAATAATATTAGAATTGGTGCAAAGCACAGTGTGTGGTATTACTGAAGGTAGATTCACTTACATAGTGCTCTACAGACTCACCTCTTCTGCAGTCTAAACAGGAATAAAAGGAACATTTTAGATATTGTATGGTCATAAGTGACCATACAGACTGTTACTGATTACAGAAAAACAGGATACAATATTAAGACCTTGGTGATTGTTAGTTTGACAAAAGAAAAGGTCCTCTTATTTGCTTTTTTGGGAGCTTCCAACCACTTCTCGCAGTCCTCGTTAGTGGGAGGAGTTTGTTCAGAGTGAGCATAATAAGTTTTATTGGGTTTTTGTATGATTTGCCAATGATATCATTTCATTTATACAGCTCAATCAATAAAATAGAATAATTAAATGTGTGGATTTTCATTTTCAGTTGTGCCATTCTTATATAATATCCCTCCATATATTTCTCCTTACATGTCCCCTGTTTTTATTCCCTCCTCTCACCCGATGCTTCCTGTCCCTGTTTTTTCAGCCCTCGCTCGGTCCACACAAGCACAAGAGTTTGGCACAATGCAGGTAGCATATTTGGGTGATAAAAGCTCACAAAAACCCCTTTTCATGTGCAAGACAGATGTTGTGCCTGTCAGTGTTGTACCACTGAAGAGAGCCAGAGCATGAGTGAGTGAGATAGATCAGTGGGAAAGAGAAAAAGAGAAATGAGGTGGAAGAGGGGAGAAGGAAGGAGGGGGAGAGATCAAACAAACTTATGTTACTGTAGCAGGAGCCCTCCACCCCCGGCTCATCCACCTCCATCATTCATGCATTGCCAGGCTGACAGTAGAGCCTCCTATTAAGATGACATTGACAGTGGTCTACAGTACCACACAGTGTATAAACTAATATAAAGTAACTCCAACTTGACCCATACAACAGTAAAATGCTATTTACGCATAAATGCATCAGTATAAATAATCCAGCAATTTTCTACTTTTAATACTTACATAACTTACAATATTAAATGTACAATTGCGTGTGGTAGAGGAAGCCTTTAAATCTTTTAGCCTACTAAACTAAAAAGTACTGCAATGAAACTATCAATTAAGTAAAAGTAAGTATGTATTATTAAAACGCACTTAAAGTATCAAAAGTAAAAGTACTCACAATTCAGATATACTTTAATTAGTAATTATTATTATTATTATTACTGATGCAGTAGTGTGTAAGTTGCATATTAAAGTTGCAGTTGGTGAGGTGGAACTCATTTTGACTTTTTAAGATCCTGTTTATTGGTTAGTTTCTCTCTTAATCTGCAAAGAAATTGGTAACTAAAGCTGTCAAATAAATGTGGTAGAGGAAAAAGCACTCTCAAGTAAAGTAGACCGACATGTAACTGAATATTTTTACATTCTGGTATTTGACTCAAGTAGAGGATCTGAATGATTCTTCCACCCCTGGAGATGGATCATAGATAGAGGAGGGCAGGACAAGAAAAATAAATACATAAATACACTTTACAACCCCTTTCCTGTTGCATCTCTGCATCAGAGGGATGCACAGCAGAGGACTGGGCAGGCAATGAGGAGAGAAGAGGATTTCCCTTGTAAAACACGAGTGTGAGGCAAGGGAAGGACGCCCCCCACCTCCCACCACCTCCACCACACTTCTCCTACCGGTGATGTCAGGGCGGACAGGGGCTCCCTGAAAAGAAAATCTTCTGGAGAGAATGAGAGAGAGAGAGTGAGAGAGAGAGAGAGAGAGAGAGAGGAGTGAATGGAGGAGGATATTACTACTGCATGGACCGGTGCAGAGGAGCAGCAAGTCACTCTCTGAAGCGCACACAGACGCACAACAAAACCAAGACGAGCTGACGCGCAGACGCGAACCATGATTTAACGGACTAATATTTTTATCCTCTCTCAGAAATCACAGGAAAGCTTCTGCTCAACGCATACGATAGCTATTATATAGGGCTGGCACTTTGCACTGCACTTCAATTTGCCTCTGGAGTGACTTTGTATTTTTCTTTATTATTACTCTGATTCCACCTTGCAGCTGTATTTTGGAACAGGACGCACTAAATGATGCCGCAATGGTCAGGTAAAAATAAATTAAAGGCTTTGTGCAAAGTCACTTAGGAGTGAAATAATCGGATTTCACCTGATTTATTCATGCAAATAATTTTTTTTTTCAAAAAACAAAAACAAAGGACACTTCATCAACATTTTCCTCAGTAATGATTTATTTTTTTTTTTTTCAAATTTGAAATCAGCCTGGTGACGTTTAAAAAGTCTTTCTTTCCCTCATGGGCTTACTGAAACGCAGACGGAAATAGGCTAGTTGAAGTTTTTAAACCTGTAAACAGAAACAAGTGCCAGAGGCAGTTTTACAGGTTATATGAATGGAAAGGAGGCAAAACGTCGCCTCTAAAGGTTCGCGCAAAGTGCAGGAGTGTGCAGCTGCAGCTGCGCCAAGAAAGGATTTTGGATGAACTCAGCTGTAGATCTGGTTGCTTTCTGTGATTCAAGAGTGCAAAACGTCTCCTTTATTCAAAATCAATCCTAAATATAGCCGATACTAACCTCAATATGCAATGAGTTTATGTGGAAACCTTTGAATGGCATCCTCTTTATCAGTTTGATCCCTTTGGAGTGCACTTGATTAGGTTGCCCTCCAGATTAGTTTATCAATAGGTGAATTTTAAATTCCAAACCAGGCAGCCAAAACCACCATTTCTTTATTTCTGGATAAATGTTCGCAAATAAATCTGGTATAAGAGCTCCTGCTGCTGACCTGGAAACCAGAGGCAGACTTTTAAAAGCCAACCCCCCCTCCCCTTTATCTTCATCAAAACCGCGCCAAATACCTTCTCTAACCTGAGAAAATGTTGTTAATCAGACTATTGGCTATCTTCCTCGTCCTCATCACAAACACGTTGCTGCTCAGCCCGGTTCGCTCCGACACACTCAGCCGGCACAAACGCGCCATGGCCCGGCGGGCAGACGGTGAGCTCTCCAGGCTAGCAGGTGAACCCTGCACCGTCTCCGGCGTCTGGAAGTCCCGGCGGCAACCCCGCTCCCTTTCCCCGTCCCAACACCGCCCTCCAGCGGCCCGTCCGAGGACGCACACGAGCCGGAGAGAGCTGTCCACTGCCAAGAGCGCTGCTGCGGTTTGTGCAGGAGGGTGCAGGTTCGACACCGGGGCGCACCGGGTCGCTCCGGCCGGGGAGGATAAGGGAAGCGGGGGCGACACAGACAATGTGGTAGTGGGAGCGGGGGACCAATATGTTACATCCCCTGCACGGTCCTATGAGAAACGCTCCACAAATGACGGTAGAGACACAAACTATGTCACACAGCTGGACGGGACGTCTTTGCATAAAGATGCCCGCCAGACCGTCTCCTCCTCGGACCACGCGCGGTCCCCACGCGGCTCCCGCTCCAGGTTCACTCGCAACCTGGGCGGGACGATTCCTTACGAGGACGAGGGCAACTCTAGTCGGGAGAAAGTTTTCCCAGACAGCTCAACGGATTCCGGGGGACTTCAAGTCCTCTACGGGCTTAAGCAGGAAGGAGACCAGCAGTCGACCGGGACCCTGGAGGACGGTAGCGAGGACTACTCCGGGGAGGTGGAGGAGGCGGATGCGCCGGTGAGCAGCTCCTCTCCCTGGGGGAGCCCCCTGCCTAGGGTGCCCCTTTCCTGGATGACAGCCCTGTACTTCAGCGGGCGTCGGGAGCAGCTGAAGGTGAAGCCGGCTGCAGGGGTGGAGCTACCGAGGGCGAAGTTCAGCCTGGAGCTTTGGGTGAAGCCTGAGGGAGGACAGAGCAACCCCGCAGTCATAGCAGGTGGGTGAAAACTGATCAATGTCTGCATCACTCATGTATAAGGAATACCCATCGCTGGCATTTCACAAAACTTCCCCTCCTGGCCACACACTAAGTTGGTGTTAGATGCCACATTGCAGTAGTAGGGTAATACATTCATTTTTGTCAAGCACTGACCCAACTTACTGGTCTCAAACTCTACTGTAGACTTCTTCTTCTGTTGGTGTATTTATGTGTCATAAATTTATTTTATCATCCTTCTTCTTGTCATGTCTATCCAGCATCAGTCAGTCTCTTGAATTGCATTAAGGCGGGTCAGTCTCCGAATTCTTCTTTCTTCTTGCCTGCTATTACTTGTTCTCTCCCACTCTGTTTAAGTAGCCTAGATTTCACTTTGATACACAAGGCTTATGGTTGTTGCAAATAGCCTGTGACAGCTACACTATATCCCTAACATCATGTGAGTTTGCCCTTTAAACAGCACTCTCTTGTGCTGTGTGAAATTCACTTGGTAAATTTCCAAGAAAGAGATACAGCAATACATGATGACATTGTTCTAATGACATTTAGTGCTGAAATAGTTAGAGGATTTGAATTGATTGACATAAAAGTAATATAATTAATTAATCATTCAAGGTATTTATCAGGCAAAATGATGAAAATCTCTTGTGCCAGCTTCTCAAATGTGAGGGTTTACTTAATTTTATATGATGGATTTATTTGATTGTAAATAAAATATGTTTGCGTTTTGGACTGTATGGTGGACAGAACAAAGAACAGGAAGATGCATTGAGCTCTGGGAAATTGTGATGGACATTTTCCTCTCTCATGAATCCATAATGAGAAATTGTCACAATGGTCAGCAAGATGGCATAGAGCTGGTATATCAAATGCAAGACAGGTGCGCTTCCGAGTAGTGCTATGTCTAGTGCTGTCTTGGTCACAATTATAAAAAATCTAAGGGATGTTAATAAAATGGCATGTCCATATATGCACTCCAAAAAACACTATTCACTGTGGTTATATAAGTTAGTACCTCCCCTGCGCACCTGGGGATGATAACTTATTCTCTGTAAATACCACTAGAATACCACTTTTGTAGAACTTGGATTAAGGCTTGTTTGTTTGCCAAATTGTGTCAGCATAAGAAATAAAATGGTAAACCGAGGCTTTAGTATGGAGATTTTGTGTGTGTGTTTTGCCCCAGTTTATGACTCACGTTGTTATAATCTTTCAGTGACCATTTCCATTTACTAGGCATGAACGGCAATGAGTGGCATTTAGGTTTTTCCTCAAATTTAAGCCTAATTATTTATACATACATTCTTTACAACCAAACGCTCAAATGAACAAGTTAAAGCCAAAACCATAATTACCACAACAACAAAAACGCATGCCCTTGTGGCTCGATCCCCTAACCTAACTAACCCTACCTCTTGACCATTGCATTTTTTGGCTTCGGGTTCCACCCCTGCTGACAATACTAATAATTATAATGACTATAATGGGATAATAATACTGACAATAATATGCAATTATAAGGAGTATGATGGGATAATGTTACTGATAAAGATAACGTGATAATGTTTTGATGACAATGTTGTACGATAATCATAGTGGAGTGATGATGAATGTGATTATTATGAAAAGGGTAAGCACATTGATGGCTGGTAGTCATGATGATAATGGTTGATCACAATGGCCAAAGTAATGTTTGAAAGATGGTCATGATGAAGACACTCATTATTATTATTCCATTATTAAGGATAATGGTGATGTTTAATGCCTGTTCTTTATTTTGTTGTATACAAAAACGCTACATAAATACTGGTGATTCTGTTAAACAAGTTCTGAGGCTAAGCTGATCATTTTCACGATAATCTATAGTGAATAATTCACTCATTTATTATACACATTATTAAAATTCCCAGGGTGTGTTTCATTTAGCTCCTTTCTCATACTTAGCTTCACTGTTTCCATTGATTCTAAGCGGGGACTGCAGACACGCTGATCTTATGAAGCCTTCTTTTAACCAGACTGTTCACATGAAGATGAAGATCATTTTTTTCCCAACAAGCCAGTATCAAGGAGGTTACATTTGAAAAAACTGCACATTTGACTGAACAACTCATACATCAAACAAATTGAAGAGGATAAGAACGCTATGGTGCAGCACCACAGCTGTCCAGATAGTGAGAGAGACCACAAACTGTTACGTCCACTCACATTTACTCTGATCAAAGATCCGACTCCATTACTCAACTTTTTCCCCCTCATTGCTTCCTTATGTGAGGGCGGCATTTTGTGGCATAGGCCTTTCTCTTTGTAGTGTCCTGAAGGAATCTGACAAATACGGTGAAAAACAAACTCCTATTGTTTCTGCTAGACATGATATTGACATTGGTTGGACTTTTAATGGTCAGTGATGATCTTATAAATCTAGTTGTTTGTGCATTTCATCCTTTATTGTTATTTGACTTATGTGTTTAATATGTGAATATTTAGAGTTGAGGGTACGCTGCCACTGACACTGCACTTATTCTACATTTTCTTAGGTGCTGCATTATTATGGCATTTTAACAACATTTGTGGGAATACTCATGGGTTAAAGTACTGGCTGATAATAATGACCAATATTGGACAATATACTGGTAATGGTAAGCACACAATACTGTACAAGGTTAAAATAGCATGTTTAAAACAGGTTAAAAGAGGGCCACACATGCTGAGATAATAATGGCTTGGGTCTAAAAACAGGATTTAATTTTCAAATATAGGAGATAAAAAAGTAAAAAAGTTAATTCTCTGACTGCCTTCCTTGTTAACTGTAGAGCACCTCGTCCCTCATAGTGACTCATATTATCACCCAACTCTGCACTTCTCCTCAGCTCTACATAGCATTTTAGCATCTTTTAGCTCACTGATTTGGTTTATGGCCCACAACTTAGCTATTTTGGTTTACTCTCACCCCTCTCATCAACCTTGTTTCCAAATGCAGCGGACAGTCTTTTGAGCAAAGAAGCTCTGTTACTGTAAGCTACCTGCCCAGCATGAAATAGCAGAGAAACAAAATGAGCAACTAGGTGGTGAACGTAGTGGAGCAGTTAGCTGCTAAAGAGCCAGATAATTCCCTCAGGAGTTGGTGGAGTTAAAAGGAAAGTGAATATTGGACTTACATTGCCAGAAACATGACGCCAAGTGAATGCTAATGCTGCTGCGTGTCTGCTGTGTAAATACCTAATTGTTTGCTTACATATTCACCATAACAACTTTAGAAGGTGATATTGTGTCAATGTTGTGTTTTCGCGCTAATTCAGCTGCCCCCAAGTGGCCCAAACAAATGCAGCTTTAAAACATCAGTACTTAATTGAATTCAATATTGTAATTATGGTTAACAGGTTAGACCACGGCGGAGATGAATGGTAACCTTGGATAATGTGTGTGGTAGCTCCTATGTCTCACAGCACCAAGACCACATTTCCCATAAACCAGTGCAAACAAAATGTTGTCATTTCTTTGGCAGTACTTTTCCACCATGACCGTCTGCTGTTGCACGAGACACTGAAAACTCTAGTTCAATTCAAGTTTGACTCAAACAACGTCCTCCTGTTGTGTGCCGTTAAATAATGTACCTACAGCATAACGTACGCTGTAGAGCAATCTAGCAGATTTCCCCGGAAATGACCTTGTGATACAGATTTGCTAATGCAGTAAATGTAAAGGGTGACGTTTTGTCATCAGACGTATGAGTTGATTTATTGAGGATGAAGTACAATATATAGTATGTTTAGCATTTCACGTGTTACTGTAGTTATGTATAGATTGATACTAATGTATTGTTTACATTTGGTAGTACAGTGTTATCATGTTCACTTGGCAAAGCCACAGCTTCCTAACCGCTGCTTTCTTAAATTGAATTAAATGCTTAACCATCAAACTGGCTCACCTCCTTGGGGATATTTTGCTACAACTGCCCACTTTACACACATATGCATGTAAGCGTATACACATGCGCACACACATATGGTGTTAAGGAGGGTGAAGGGGTTCCCTGACCCTTCCCTGTCCCAGTGTAAGACATCTGGGGAGCATATGTGGATCTGTGTGTGTCTGTTGCAACAGCAGATGGAAACATCAGGGCCTTGCCTTGGCTGAGGGAAATACCTCCGTCCTTCTTCCCCTTTCTGTTCCCTCCCGCTGTCTCTGGCTCTGTCTATACTCTCTTCTGTCTTTCTCTCCCTTTCTGTGTTTCTCCACCTCTCTCTGCCCGCTCTCTCTCCCTGTTGGTCTTTGTCCACAGGACTGCAATCACTTGGAAACATTGCCTGTTTGTGTGTTTATTTATTCATTTTCATGAGGGCATTTGCTGAGAATATTGTATGTTTTTTCCACCAGTATTCTTTCCAAATCTTTCCCCTATTTCCCTTTTGCCATAGGTGTATTTGACAACTGCTCCCATTCACTGAGTGAGAAGGGCTGGTCGGTAGGCATCCGTACTGTGGAACCTGGCAGAGCCAAAGACGCACGGTTCTACTTCACGCTTCGCACAGACCGAGCTCTAAAATCCACCACTGTGTATAGTCACCAGCGGTACCGAGCCAATGCCTGGACTCACCTGATGGCCACTTACAATGGCCACAACATGACCCTGTATGTTGATGGAGCTAAGGTGTGTGGTTTTGTGGTCTTCACTTTCAACTTGTTGATCACTGAAAAACAGTAACAGTCCTCTGAAAAAGCAATCCCAACTGAAGTTCCAGTTACTAGTTTTTTTTAAATAAAATTTTTGGGTTAGATATCTAGTGTTTGAAAAATAAATTTCACATACAAGAAGTTGGATTTTTTTTTGTCTTTTGACAAAGGACAGGACATCTGATCAATGTACTGGCTATGATAGTGTCAGCCAATCAGATCATTTCGGAAAATGAGTGAATATGTAATATGCCTTAATTTTGGTGACAACCACATGGAGAGTTTCTTCTCAGGTGACATTGCTTCATTATGAGCAGCTCTAACACTTGGGAGACTTAATCAAATTAGACCATCAAGCATTTATTATGTTCATAACACAATAAAAAGGGAAGGACATTTGTTTCTGCCCCTCCTCTCTTCTTGGCTGTCATTTCTCCCTTTCTTTTCCTCTCAGGTGGGAGAGAGCAGTCTCCAGTCCGGTAATCTCTATAGTGCCTTCATGAAGACGTGCAGAACCCTCTTCCTCGGCACAAACCAATCAGATCAAGGACACAGCTTCAGGGGCCATATAGGGGGTGTGGTCTTGTGGGCATATGCCCGCTCTCATGAGGACCTGCTGAAGCGACCGCTTCAAATTGACAAAAGCGAGCCACTCTTGGCGATGTGGGCTGACTTCACCAATGTAACCGGCTATATTTAATTTCTACAGTGTCTGCAAATTAGTTGTTTTAGCAGTCATTATATTAGGCTAATTATAAAGTATTGATTAGCAGCATTACTTGTTTAATTGTTATAAATTGAAATTGGATTGGAAAAAGTATAAAAGTTGATTGAAATATTGTTGGATTTTGCTTCTAACTTTGAGGTGGAACAGCTATGGACTCCATACAGAGTTGGCCTCCATCCAACCATCATCACCACTCCTGTCCCTGAACAAGAAATTGTCTCCTCGTTCCTGCCACCACCTTGTGGCTTGACACCCTGCGACAACACCGACATCATCTTTGGCTACAACAGTAACTGGCAGCTCCGTACCCCAAAGCGAATCCGCTACCGTATTGTCAACCTCTCGGATGACGATGGTAAAAACCCCACCGTGTCACAGGCCCAGATCCAGCTCCAGCACCGGGCTCTGACAGAGGCCTTCCAACCTTACAACATCACCCTTGATGTGAGCGTGCACAACGTCAGAAACTCCAGCCTCCAACAGCGGTTTATCCTAAGCAACTGTCGGATTGGGAAAATTGGGAACCGCCAGTGTGACCCTGAGTGCGACCACCCAAGGACAGGCCATGATGGAGGGGACTGCCTGAGACTGGGGCCCTGCTACAACTGGAAGAGACAGGATGGAGTTTGTAACATGGAGTGCAACAGTATACACTATGACTACGATGATGGAGACTGCTGCGACCCAGAGGTCACTGACGTCCTCAAGACCTGCTTCGATCCTGAGTCCCCTGACAGGTGAGGTTAAAAGTCATGTCATTCTCACCACTCGGCTGTTCTGAGTTTCTATATTTGGCTGGACCAGAGCAAAAGGGGGGCCAGCCCAGAGACGGCATGGAGACAGTACAATACCTGATGTTGACCTTGACGAAATGAATCTGAAAACCTACTGCTGTGAGAAACGGAGTCAGTTGTTACGAACTATAACAGTCCAGCAAAGAGCAGAGTAGGTGTAAAACTGTTCTGCATGTGAGGCATGAGGGAGAGCGCACAGATAAAGCATCCCAAATAACAATCACCCTGACAAAACACTCCAGACAGAGTAGGTCATAAAAAAACAAGAGACGTCTCACAAATAGGAATGAATGAAAGAGCAGGGGGAGTTAAAAGATCATTAGTATAGTTATATAATTATTAATAGAATAAGTTCTCTTTGAAATTCAACATCAAGATATAAGTGGACAATTGTGCTCTTGCTCTCTTGCTGTTAAGATACTGTGAATGAAGATGGAGCCAATGGAAGACTTTTAATGTGGCACATGTGCAGGAAGTGTTGGGTTTCAGTAGCAGTACTGTAGCTTAACTGTGATCTCAAAAAATGGCAACATGGATAATAAAAGTTAAGTTGCATTTATGAGAGGGTAAATTAGAAACAAAGGCCTAGTTTACTTTCCACTTGAGATAAGTAATAATAACAACACGTTTTCAGGATACTCAAAGACACTAAAAACAATAAATAAGGGACTTAATCCTCTATTTGAGATTTATGGTAATTTATGGTCATCCAAATTGTAGTTATTATTATATTATATATTGCAGTGTCAATAGTGAAATTAAAACATGAATGAAAAAGACACATTATTATTTTAGTAAATTGCTTTCACTAGAAGGTTGTTGCTAGTCACAACATTTTATTAAATATATAGTGTATAGTGGATATCCTGATCGATTTATATTAAGACAGGAGGAAAATATAAAATGCTACATGGTAGGAGAGACACAGTAGAGAAAGCACCAGGGGGATAAATATTTCATTCAGTGAGGACAACATGTTTTTCCAGAGGCAAGAAGTCTCTGAGCATAAATGGCCACTAATAAGACTATTTCTCCCCATGAGGTGAATATCTGCCTTAACACGCTGCAGTGCTTCTGCAGGGCTGTGTAGCAAACAGCTCAACATGCTCCGTGTACAAATTGGTACTCTCACTTTCCCCAGTGGTTTTAGAGAGAGCTCTGAGAAGCAGGGATGGTGGGTTAAGAGGCCAAAGTACACACTTATTTTTACTAAACAACTCGAGCGGCAGCCCGCGGCCTTCCATTTGGTCTGACAGACAGGCTCATGCAGAGTTCCAAATAGCTTGCATGAAGTCTCGCCATGAAGTCGTCGGCCCAGGTTCTTAAAGACCTGATCCTTAATCCAAATATAAACCACAAGCTTTACACTGGGCCACTGGGAAACATGTGAACTGCAGCTATTTTTTAAAGTGATAGATTTAGCGCTTGATGTCTGGAATAGGCAGTGTGACGGCTTAACACGGGGATGTATTAATGTTTTTTATAAATCAGAAGAATAGCTATTTTTTCCATTTATATTTCGGTCAAATGAACCTCCCTTTAGCAATTTACAATATCTGTTATTACAACTCCTCGTTCCAAGTCCCAACCATATAACTAAAGCAAAGATACAAAATTTCCATCTTCATATCTCTCTATGATTTAACACTTATTCAGATTAAAAGCCAGCTTAATAAAAAAGTGCACTATGTATTAAAGTAATCATTGACACCATACATATGTATGGCTTCTTTTGGAATAAAAGAATAATATAATGTAAAATATGAAGTTATAGTCTAGGTCAGAAACAAAATGAATGGTAAATGGTAAACGGTTGATTCAAAATCACAAAGCACAATGACTTTGGCATTTTATTAAAGACAAACACCTGATTCCTCTAGTTTCAAATTGTGTTTATTATTAGCAAACAAAAGAAACTGAAGGAAACACTGTGGTAACAAGCATAAAAAAGGGTATGAGAAGGCATACAACATACTATGAATGATGGACTATGATTAAAGGACAGACAGGGGAAACGTTTATTTAACAGGATGAAAATAGTGTTAAGTGAATACATGATAAAATAAGTTACAGAAGGTTATTGATATTTTCATACTGACCAATTAGAACCTGGTGCCAATGTAAGTGTTTCTACTGATTTAACTACATTTTCCAGAGTTTGTTGCTTCTTCACTTTCCTTTGAAAATAAGGTGCCCTTGAGCAAGGCACTTAACACGACACATGGTTTGTGTGTGTGGCCAACACACAAAGACAAGGTGAACTGGACAGCTCCAACAGTAGGAGACTGTGTACTGTGCAGATCTCGGGTGTGAATTTGTGCAGCTGTGTGAATATGAAACAGGCTGTTGCTAAAAAAGAACATGGTGCTTGGTTGACTCTCCCTGGAAGACGCAGGTAAAGTTAGGTAAAAGCTTTTTTTTTTTTTTAAACTTGGCTTGCATGTGTGTGGTCTCATTGCTTGGCCATATGCAGGAGGTTCTTTAAGTGTTTCATGAGTAAATGTTAATTTATGTTGCCCTGTCGAAGAGCTTGATGGGGTGGACACTGTGAGGCAGACAGGAAAAAATATGGTTTGGTAGTTGTTATGGTCAGATGTTCCCTCTTCTCAGTTTGAGTTCTCTACCCCGCAGAGAGGAGATGGACACTAATGAAAAAGTTGGACAGCAGACAGCCCTCTGCTCTGTTGTTTTGCACAAACAGGGGACTGGTCCTTTGGCCTCAATTATATAAAATGCTCAGTGATTTATTTTAGATTTCATTTGATGGTTATTGCAAAGCATCTCCCAAATGATATCCACCATATTTACCTGATAATTGGAATCTGTTTTAGTGTGGTATATCAGAGTGAATTGGAGAGATCAATGTAATGTCTTGGTGTTGATATGAACATGCTTTTTCAAATCACGGCTCTGGATTTGATCTGGTTTTGTGCAGAATTTTTTTTGAATGAGAGACGTTCATAAATAAGGCCTCTGCTGTTCGGATTCTGAAAGTAAAACTCAAAAGTCACAGTATGTGCGCACTTCTACCCAATGATGTAACGCCCGCCAGAGTTCCTGTCTATAAAGCCCCTGACCCTCCACTAAAAACAACATGAACAGCCAATACACAGGAGACCAGAGTGTCGTAAAAACTGGACACAGAGGACTAACACAAGTGTAGGTCTTCTGGAAAGGTCCTGACCCCAGCTTGTTGAAATTGCTTATGTGTGTGAGTGCTTCGACATGCTGGCATGCATGTGTGTACGTGTGTCCCTGGATCCCAACTTGCAACTTGCTCAGAGAATTAATGTGAGGATGACATTTTTCTGGCATTTGTGGAGCACAGAACTTTTTTATGTTTGGGATCTGGGTTTTTGATATCCCCCTCCCCCCAAGCTCTTGAGCTCTTGGCCAGGTATTCAGATTGTGCGACCCTATATGTGTGCAGCTGCTGCTGGCCAATCCAGGACCAGAGGGTTTTTCAGCCAGCTGCTGTCACGACACAAATTTGTTGTTGAGAGCCAGTTCTAGAGCAATGGCCAGGTACACTGGAGATTCTGGCATTACAATAAAGAAAAGGGAGTGGGAAGGGGAAATACGAACAGAGAGAGAGAGAGGCAAGGGTGGAGAGGGAGTGATGGGGTGGTGGGGGACATCATGTCCATTAATGCTGAGACACATTGGCTAGCGTTTTTTGGTTAATACATCCTGGACAGTGCACTTGTGTGCAAAGCGTGCCAGGTAACTCCCCTGGAAGAACAGTCCTTTTCCAACCATGATGCTTTACGTGCACGTGGATCTCAAGTTTTATTCTGGTCAAATTTTATTGTGGTCATGTTTTATTCAGTAATAAAAACATAGCAGGCAGTGTTTCCCAGAACAGTGAAAGCAGCTCTACATCTGAATGAGATTGTTGATTCTGTCTCACATGTGATCCACCGATGTTTCCAGCCTTATGCTTTCTATGCTAGTGAGCGTGTGCCACAGCATGTCCACTTGCAAGGCCAAAATATTATAACTGACCCTTCTCTAAACCCCACTCCCTTAGTTACTGTCGTTATGCCTGTCTAGCTTTCTGTTGGGATGGCACATATTCAGTTTACAAGGATAGCAGTGGTACAATTATCATCACAGGCCTTACTCATTTTTGAAATAACGGGTCTTTGATTTCAAACAAAAGCCAAAAGCAGCTTCTCAGATCCTACTGATTTTGCCAGCTGATTTGATCGCTTTCAAACATGAACACAGTTAAAAGGTATTAAATATGATATGAACATACACTGTACATATGAATATAATAATAATAAGAAAAAAAAATAGCTCTTAACACTTTAGCACTTTAACACTTTTCAATACAGTTAACAAAATGCTTTCCATCAATTCCCATTATACATGAGTTTACAGCAATATATGAAACATAAACAAGGCCATATACAAATAAAGGAAAAATAAACATCACACAGTAAAAGCATTTTCTTAAAATAAAAATGTGTCTTAAGAAGTAAAATAAAACTGGGGACAGACTCTGGTAGATTGTTCCAGAGTGTGGGGGCCCTGACAGCTAAGGCCCTGTCTCCTTTGGTTTTTTGCCTAGGTCTAGGAATGGCTAGCAATGCTCTATCAGAGGGTCTTAGTCTGTGTCCCAGGCTCATAGGGGGATAAAAGCTCAGAGACATAGGAAAGTAGCTTGCTAGAGTGTAAAATTCCCTGAATACGATAGTGAGCTAACGTTACTGTTAATGCTGATAACGGCTAGGATCGGCTTCCTCACAGTGAGGAAATACTGTGCATCAGCTATCATGAACAAGGCTTTCTTTATTCTTTTTTACAAAGAAGATCTGTGACCCCACAAAATAATGTAGTATGAAATGCTCCTTGGGTGTCGAAGTAATGCTAGGTTAGGTTACTGACAGACCACAATGTTCAATCCATACCTTTAATTTTGGTTTTATGTTTTTGGTTGTGAAAAGGCAAAAACAATGACCGTCCACCAAACTCTTTAGATACAGAGTATCACTCTTACTACACTCACTACAGCCCAATGCACACTGCTTGAAGTTACTGAGAAAGCTTGACAGGCCTGCCATGCCTAGTTACGGTTGCTAAGCTAGAATTGGACAGGTGCTGTTCTGTTGGTTTGGCGTTGACCCGGCTCTCCAAATTTAAAACTCGGTTGCATGCAACGCAACTACTTTGTTGTGGGTGAGTGGTTCTCGGTATGTGCTGGCTCCTGCACTGAAGCACTCTGTGCTCATGCAATGAAAGTAACTTTTAATACATTACCTGAGTGCTGGTGTCTTCTCCTAGCACTGTATTCATCAAGACCTGTAGATCAACTGTTTGGATAGAAGTTGCTGCGTATTTACTTTATTTCAGCACGTAACATTGTACAAAAGCAAGTGAGGTGCTCAGTAAAATATATTTTGTGTTTCACTGCCGTTGGTGTGTGTCTTCTGATTCTTGAAGGTTCAAAGTAGCTAACTTGTCAACAATAATATTTAAAGTAGACACACATCTACAGTTTTATATGGTGACAGTGCTAGTGCTGACTCTGCTGTTGATTCACACAGTGAACTTGCCCACAAATGGTAATTTTGTTAATTCATAACCATGGTTTTCACTTCAATCATGTAGAGTCATTTATTTATTGCCAGGTTGGCATTAGGCTTCCATTGAGGCATCCTCTGAGTCTCAGAAGTTGAAGAGTCAACTCTTTAGTGGTCAACTTTCTGTCACTTGTAATTGCGCAGCCTAAGGTGATGGGATACTGCATGCAGCCTCGGCTGAACTCAGCTTCAGTTATGTAGTGAGAGGAGGGTTTCCCTTAAGCATCTTAAATCTTAAACCTCATTTAGTCAGGCAAAGTGCCTGAGAAAACACATTCTTATTTACAGTGCAACACATGCACTCAGGGAGGGATTGCATTAGGGGGAGGATTACACACATGCAGGGCTCTTGGCTGCTGAGCAACACCTTTGGACCAATTTGCTGGTGAAGTGCCTCACTTAATGGTACTCTCACAGTAGTGTATGGGAGGATAGGGATTACTGCTTTCTTATTTCATCCATCTATATTTTTCCCAGCTGAAAGCTGAGATGTTACGGTCAAAAGCTCACCTGTCTATCCTCCAGGCTCTTGGAACAATATAAGCAGCACTGAGCCAAAGCTAAAGAGTATTTTTAATGAGAAATTATATAAATTATATCACTGATGGAAAGAAAATGAGCACTTTAAACCTTTTAAGATTAAAGCATGATTAAGTAATGTTACTAAATGTATCCCTACAGCTGAGCTTAATCGAAACCATAACCCTTAACTTCTTTTTAAGAAATGTACATAGTGATGTAGGTAAAGATTAAAGCATGTCTTTATATAATTTTAACAGCCCCTCAGCTGAACTTCAATCACATAAAACCTTAACTCCCTGCTTGAGAAATACAACATGAAACAATTATCCATTACGTTATAACCATCAAAACACACTGAAATCCAAAGCTTTGCCTGTGCAAGAAGAAAAGGAAAACAAGACTTCACAAACAAAATGTATTGCTGATTTGACTCAATACTAATGCACCAGTGGAAGACTTAGCAGCGTTGATATTACCCTGTACATAAAGCAGATAGAAGGAAGTGCATGCACACAGATACACACAGTTAACGTCTTTGCATCCAGTAATATTAGAGGTTTGTTTGTAGCTTGTTTTCCCCTGCTAATTATTGGCAAGTTACTTCTTTTTTTTTTTGTTCTCTCTCTGTACGGTAAAGACTTTTGCAACACAGCGTCCACAGAATGTATTTGAAACATTTTCAGTTCTTTATGTATTTGTGACGCCCAGAGTGAATTTGCATCTTTGCGTCTAAACACACCATAACAGTAACCACATATTCATCTGCTCTGCAAGTTCTGGCTTTCCAGTTAGCCCACTATCTTCATTTACCAAGGAAACAAGGAAAATAGTTGTGTTTAGCTCAAAAGAGTAGGTTCAATATTACTCAAAGTTCAGAGCTTCTACAAGGATGTACTCTTGCAATGTGCAACGTATGATTTTGGATTCACTTTTTTAGCTCAGTTTACTTTCATGAATGCTAATGGCATAGATAATTTATAAATTACATTCAAATTCAGTTTTAACTGTAAGGTCTACCAGACCTTTACATTTACTACAACTTATAATGATTATATTAATGTGGTAATATTTTCATGTTTTCTCTTTTTCCTTTTCTTCAGGGCCTATATGAGTGTGAAAGAGTTAAAGGAGGAGCTGCACCTGAGCGGCACTGACGCACTCAATGTTTTCTTTGCCAGCAACTCAGTCCGTGAAGAGCTGGCAGGAGCTGCAACCTGGCCATGGGCAAAAGAGGCTCTTACCCACCAAGGTAAGTCAAGTTACTCTTAAATATATATAAATGCCATCTCTCCATGTCTGTTGCTGCATCTTTATTCCCAATTTTCTTAGGTTTCTTCCTTTTTCTTCTCTCCCCTTTACCAGTTTTGTTTTTCTTCTTTCTTTTATCCTGTTTCTCTATTTTTCCTTTTATTCATCCCTCCATCTCTTCCATTGCCCCTCCATCCTTTGCAATTGGAGCTGGCAGAGATTCCCGGCACATTGCCTCTTTCCGCTTCCAATCATTAGGCCCCTTTCCACTGGAACAGGCTAATCAACCCAACAGCAACCAAACAAACAAAGGGCAGTGTGGGCTCTGTACCATTGTTGCCACCCATGCCCACTTGCCAGCTGTTCTTTATTTATTTATGCACTTTTTTTCTTCTTGTGCTGGTACAAAGTAGTGCATGGACTGAAAAGTAGGAGACACAGAATCCACATGTCCGTGTGAAATGCTGCTGCTACTTCATAGACTTAATGCTTTTTTAGAGGAGCGCTGGAGGTGGTGGCACATCCTAATTAAGAGCAGAGGAAATAGAAGTTCAAAGACATACTTCTGCTTCTCCTCTTCTCTGCCTTTATCATCAACAATAATACTCTGTAGCTTTAACAACACAACTCAATTGATAATGCCGTAATTCAAATCATAACAGATTGATTCAATGAAAATAATTGTTAGCTGTCGCCTTCAAAGCAAGAGTTAAGTTTTATGTCTACAATATAGACATCAAATTAGCTGTCACAAAT
The DNA here is from genome assembly GCF_014851395.1 of Micropterus salmoides. NCBI lineage: Eukaryota > Metazoa > Chordata > Actinopteri > Centrarchiformes > Centrarchidae > Micropterus > Micropterus salmoides. Next base: position 28,441,500 of record NW_024040485.1, on the reverse strand, counting down.
TATTTCAGCTGTCATTTATATCTAAAACATTAGCATGAGATTGTGCCAAAGTGCTCAGACAGCAAAATCAAAAAACAACAACTGCATAAAAGTTTATATTTGCACCAGCATTTTGCCCCACGACCCTGTACGCAGGATAAGCGGTTGACGATGGATGGATGGATGGATGGATGGACCAGCATTTAGCAGATAATTGGAATAAGACACCATTGATTATTAAAAATGGATGCATTCACATTAAACAGACCTTTCTGCCATTTGTTTTTTGAATTGAATTTCCATGCAGTCAACATTTAAAATATAAGTGATTCAAATGATGATGATTCAAATAGGGAACTTTACTTTGACACGACCAGTCATAGTCACTTTTGAATTAATCTGTTTAAGTTAGTTGACGACTAAATGTCTCCCACATGACATTTGTTTCAGTTGCTCAGCATCTGTCCCTCTTTAAAAACAAGTTAGTGGATGACAACTCGTCTCCGGAGGCCCTGTTGTTTAGTGTCTTTGTATTTAATGTCTTCATTGTTCAATGTCTTCACCAATGAACACACTGTTTCTAATTAGAAAACCAATAACTGTAATGTCTGTCCATGATTCTACGATTATCAGCATGCTGCAGAATCTGCATCTCCACTTTAAGGCCTTTTTAGGAAGAATTCACCATAGCCCCAAAACCGTAGCTGATTTTAAAATTGCTGTCTTTGAATCACTGATGATGATTTGTATTTTAATACATTTTAGTCTTTCATTTTGTAATTAAATTTGTTTAATTAAATCCACAAATGAATCTACATTTAAAATAAAAAAGGATGTACATGGGCAAAAATACATTAAGAAACCATTGAAAACAATCCTGCATCCAGATCGACATCAAACACTGAAGAAGAGCTTTCAGCATATTAGTACACAGTCAGACTTATAGAATTATCTGCATTATTAGAAAAGTAATTGAGTGTGTTTATGGACACGTAGAGATGGTACTTTTCCAATACATTCAGTCCTTTTGTCGGCCCGCTAAAAAAATTTATATAGAAAGCAACTTTTCCACGTTCTATGAAGGATTCGTGATCAGATGGCAGACTTGATTTTCCTTCTGTTCTCTAATTATGATCTTTCTGTCTGCATCCAGCCTGCCATTTACACTTTGCTTACATTCTGCACGCTCATGTAGTCTAGTAGTTAGCTAGTAATAATTCAATGAGTTGAATGACATTTTTATATTATTTATATTATGTGTTATTTAATTGGGAAAGTGGGCCAAAATGGTAAAAATAAACAGTTTTTGCAAAGCATTCTCATATATTCAAAGCAAGCAAAAATGGCCCATATCAATCTGTTTTTTGTCCTAAAGTTTTACTTAATTTCTAACTGGTTTTAAATGTCACAGTTTTTACTAACATGGTCTGTTGCTCTTTTGGAAATGCCAGCTTTCTGTCGTAGCAGAGAGTAAAACTAGACATGAACAAACACAAAACTGGTAGCGCAGTTGTTTTGATGGGTGCTTCTAAAATCTTATCAAAAAACTATTTTACCTGGGTAATAGATCTGAACACGGTTTCATTTTTTTTACATACAGAACAGCAGCTGAATCTAGCGGTTTCCTGTTATTTATTGTCTTGCCAAAGGTCACTAAACAATCACCTGTTGAAGGAAAGTTTAGTCATTTAAATCTTGTCAAAGTGGTGGAATGAGGTGTTACAGTCTTGAAAGAGAGCACAAATATATTTACCTTGACTCACTGTCTTATCAAAAGATAACAATCTAGATAGTAAAATTACATGACACATACTGTTTATATTTTGCCCTCAGGTGGCATGGTGCTGAACCCATCCTACTTTGGTACCATGGGCCACCACAACACCATGATCCATGAGATGGGCCACATCTTGGGACTGTACCATGTCTTCAAGGGGGTGAGCGAGCGGGACTCCTGTGATGACCCATGTCAGGTGGGACTGTTAAATCTTTCCCTTGTAATGATACTTAATGCAACTTTTTGTGTCACAAGGTTTCTGATGAAAAAATGTATTAATGTTTATTGTTGTGCATCATACAATATACTTTATGAGTGTATTTCTTCAACCATTAAGTCTATGCTTGCAATGTATTTTACATGAATATTTTGATATTTTTAAATCTTTAAAATATTTATGTTAAGAAAAGAATAAGAGGAGGTCTGTGTACTTCTTCTTCTGCTGTCTGTGAAGTGTAGACATGCCTACCTGGGAAGAGCCTGTCTTCCTTCTTCTCTTCCAGTAGCTCTGTCATGTGCACTTGCAGGAGACCACCCCATCCATGGAGACAGGAGATCTGTGCGCTGACACGGCACCGACACCCAAATCTAAAGCCTGCCACGATCCCGGAGCGGTCAATGATACCTGTGGAGTCACCACATACCAGGACACACCTTATAGCAATTACATGAGTTACACAGGTGCAGTGAGGAAACATTCTTTACTTTGCTTACTTGTAATTAACAGCAGACATATTGTGAGACATGTTGAAAAGAACGAATGACCTACTGGACAAGTCAATTACTTAGCCTTGTAGAATATCTACTGTGCATTATTCAAATAGAGATGATAGAGGGCATTAAAAAAGACATACTGTGTAACATCCTACTGCATAATTAAAAAAAGAGTTTTTGTGAGTAAGACAGCGGGAATACAAACACATGGTTACAACAGCCGGTCATTAGTCATTAATCCGCAAGTTGTTAATTTTAAAAAGGGGCAGAGGTACTTCTGAAAAAGTAATCTACCTCCTGACATTTCTAATACACAGCCACACAAGCAAGGCTTACGCTACATGTACATACAAATAGTTTACATTACTTTTAAAATTTGTTTTATGTGGCTAATTTGAGCTAATTTCAGCATTTATAATGTGCTTTCCATAAATAATAACATTAATAATAGTATGATTTTTTTTCTCACAATGTGTAAATTTAAATATTTCAGAGGTCAGTGTGTTTACTATTCGGTGTTATCATGCTTTAAATCAGATCAATGAGGGAATGCCTTATTTTCGCATCTGAATGACAACATGCACGATGTTCACCACGTGACCTGTGTGTCACTGTATCTTTATAGCAGAATGGTGTGACTGTTTTAGTCATTTTTATTCAAAATAATTCTGTAAGTCCTGAAAGCTGCCTGATATACCCATATTTAGATTCATGCAATCTGAAAATGTTCATTAAGAACACATTGCTGTTGGGTTCACTGGGTGTTATCTCACCTCCTGTCGTCAGATGTTTGCAGTAAACTGAATTATTTCCAACCATGGGATTCGATTTGAAGGTAGATGGAGTGTTTAAACCTCAGCCATGATAATTAACTGGGCTTTTTCTTTTCATTGCACCACATCAGATGACAACTGCACCAACCATTTCACTCCCAACCAAGTGGCCCGGATGCACTGTTATCTTGACTTGGTCTACCAGAAGTGGCTGACGGATTGGCAGCCTGCCCCTATCCCTCTGGCCCCCATTGTGACAGGCCATAAGCCGGATTCTGTTTCTATCTATTGGCTGCCACCTATAAGAGGACCACTTTATCAGAGGTACAGTTGCATGGGTTCTTACTCTTAATTATTTATGGGATAAAGGAAAACACCAGCTTGAGATTAGTCCTGTTGTCTGCACTTGTCTCCTTGTTTAAAAGGTAATTTTCCCACAATCTTGACCCTAACTATGGAGAAAGAATGCATAACTAAACTGCTCAAATACATTTAAAGATTTTAAAAACCCATATGAACCCAAAAGATCAAAAATATGTTCACCTGGTCCTATGACTGCTTTAGTAATGACAAGATGGGGATAAATGGCATTTATAGCATCAATCAGACACGCAGTGCTTAATTAATGATTAATTAATGCACTTGACATGCGTGACAACATTACCAGCAATGTGTTGCATGTTTGTCTCTTTACCCTGATGCAAGCAGACAAATGAATGACAAGGTACATGTTGCCACATATGCACTGCTTTTCCAAATGAAGCCAGGCTAGACCTGAGTCTGCTGAGACAATGTCGCATTAAGTGGTTCCTTGTCAACATGTAAAGTTAAAGATTTGTGGGCAGACTTTACTATATAAATTATGACGTATAACGCCTGGTGATTAAAAACATATTCAGGCTGCTAACGAGAGCAGTGAGTGGAGTTATTGCCTGGCTATACCCTCCAGTATCTTTTTAATTGGTCCTGTTTGTGTTTTGTATTTATCAGTACATGATGACCACATGAACAATGAAAAATGGTCACGTAATACTTACTGACTTAATGAGTTTAAACATTACCTTAACAAAAAACAACCGACAGGTGTGCAATGATGGATTACGGGATTCTCAACATAAACACCTGGTTGTACCTAAAACTTTTGGACAAAGACGGCTGCATTTCTTGGCCTAATTTGGAGTGTTTGAAATGATATAGACATGGTTCACCATTGTAATGTATTCAGGTACTGTTGGGACTGTAGCCTCAAATAAACTCCTGATCAAATTGAAGGTCATCTTTTGACTACCAACTGCAACTGGTTTCTATAGACTTTTCCTGTGTGTCTGCCCGTGTTCTTGGACTTTGTCAGCTTCCTTGCTTTGTGCATCTAGACTGAAAAGCAAAGCAAGTTTGTCCAACATTACTGTAGATCTGGTCTTAATAGAGACATATTTACCTTGTTGTGACAAACGAAACACAGAGTGTGTATTTCATAATCAGGAACTGTGTTTCCTTTTCCCGCCAGCTCCTCCGTCCATGTGCCCGGTGTCGACTGTGGAGACTGTGAGAAAGACAGTGTTTTCCACCAGTACGCCCACGAGGCTACCTCACCTCGCATCTGTGACACGTCAGGCTACTGGACACCTGAAGAGGCAGTTGGTCAGTCAGAAATCACTGTGTGTGTGTGTGTGCGTGTGTTGCATATGTGCGTCTAAAAGAATGATGAATATTTATATATTTTTACTAACAAAAATAAGACTAGTTTTTCAGAATACTAACCTTTTACTTGTTACAACATATATAGTCCCCTTCTAAATGCACCCCTTTCTCAAATCAGTGTCAATATTAACAGAACTGAATAAGAGAGATTGTTGGAGCTACATGTAAAGCTGCGACACAATTTTTCACACTTTTTCACCATGACAGTGTTTTTTTAGTGATTAATTCCTTGGTCAAAATAGGTTAAATAGGTTTCTACTATGGGAATTTATTTAAATAAATTTATTTTATTTAAATAAATAATGGCCAAGTTGAACTGAAAATCAGTAGTAGTAAGGAGGCAAATTTTTCTTCCTCCTAAAACTGAGCGTTGACTAAGTTTAGTTCTCCCGCTACACTCTTCTCTGTCAACAGTTATTGACAGTGAGTAGCGGTTTCAGGTCTGAGTTTGTGTCCTTGAGTTCTCCTCTTGTTTCCACAACCCCCTCCCCTCGAAACACACACACACACCCACACACACACACACACACACACACACCCCCACACACATACACATCTCTTCCCTGTAAATTTCAGGTGCGTGCAAGGCTAATGGCTCCTGGAAGAGGAAAAAGCAGAAAATCATTAAATGATAATTGCCCTCACTACAGACCTCTCTCTGTCTCTGTCTTGTTTTAGCCAAAGCGAGAACAAGGATTATTAGGCAAAGCGTCTACTCTGGGTAATGTTTGGATGCTGTTCAAACATTGAAACGCCGTCATAAACAAAAAAGCCAAAAAAGTGTAGATTGTAGCACTGTACTTTGTAAGCACATGGTCCTTGTTATTAACCCCGCCAAGGAAGTTATGTTTTCAGTGCCGTTTGTTTGTTTGTCTGTCAGCAGGATAACGGAAAAACAACTGACCCGATTTTAATTTAGCATGAGCCAAGAGAGACTCCATTACATTTTGGAGCAGATCCGAATCACTGGGCGGATACACAAATTATTTTTAATTTTGTTAACATTGTGAGATAGGTCACTTGTAACACTTGTATCTAGGGCGAAATTAATTGAATTTGTCGTGCATGCGTAATTAAAATGAATGCTGTACCGCATCTACACAACAACAACAAAACACAACAGCATCACTCTAAAAACAAATGCAGTTGATAAATAAGCAATCTTTTATCTTCATGAAATACATAATAAATGCACAGCTGAGATGATGAGGTTTCAGGTAGGCACAACCATATTTTAACGCCTGTAATTTTATTAGTTTTGGAAATATGTCCACACATATATAGCGGTCGCTCTTGCAGATTTGCACATCATAGAAGACTGGACTAAATGGCCTTGGCAGATGTCTTCTATCTTCTAGATGCTATCATGACATGTACCCTACAAGGGAAAGAATCAAGAAAGAAAAAATGAACACAAGGAAGCAAAGAGAAAGAAAGAGTTATACAGAAAAAAAGAATGACATACTGTCTGAACACAGTAACGCTTTCCTTCTCTTCAGTGGAAACTCTATCCAAATATGTGGAAATCCTATGCTGGAATTTATGCTTTGAAAACAAGCGGCAATGAGGAACAGGGGGGATTACGGCTCCCTCTCTTTCGCTGTGGGATCATAATGATGATAAAGAGTCAATTACAGTCTTACTCTAAACAGTGGTATGCACACAGCTGAGGAGACAGCCAGTCTGCTGGCTTCCTTGGCTCCCTTTTCACTCTTTCCCACTTCTAAAGATGATGATGCACAGGGTCACTTTGTCAGCCAACGGAGATGGGCAATATCGCCTTCAGCAGGGAAAGGGAGAGGGGAAATTGGACTAATTCAATGTGGATATCACAGCTGGCAACACAAAACATATATTTAATGGCAAAACACTGGCTAGCAAAATTGTCATTTTACATCTCCTCAAACTAATGCCTATGCCACAATCTTGAATGGTTTAAATTTTCAGGCGGAGGGAAAACACCAAACAGCTTCATGAGCCTGAACTCCTGTTGAGAAGGATTAAAGTATTTTAAGCTGCATTAAGCATTAAAGTGGTTTAATATATTAAATGAGAACATTTAAAGTAGGTGCATCGTGTTGTTTATTTTACCGCAATTAATGATGGGGGGTAGAAAAGTCCATACCCGTGCAGGTGAATGAAAATCCAATATCCCTTTCTAAGCCGACTGATGGATGAAGATGGAAATGTACAATACTTGTGGAGTATAAGAGTTGTGGCTGCAGAGCAGAAATAATAATATATGTAGTAGTATAGAGAAAGAATGAACAACAAAGATATTGACCATATTGTTTAACGAAGCATTAAACATAACAAAAATTGACAATGCTTACACTTAACTTCAAATATGTACAGAAATTATATAAACCACTAGTTATACGAATATAAAAATAATATAATAGCATAAAGAAAACATCTGGACAAGAATAAAAAATGTGATAACAATGCAGAATTTATATTTATATAGTGCATATTTGCTTCAGGGCCAAAAGAGGATATACAGGAAGTGTTCACGTATGCACACTTTTTGTTTTATACAGTACTGTTATACTGTATACAGTTTACAGGAAACATATTATTTGTAAAGGTTGTGAAGATTTACATTTCTTGTACTTCACCATGTGAAAAGTGTTGTCCTTGCTCATTATATTTTATTATTATATGGCACATAGAACTGTGTGTCATAAACATTAACTGATAAAGAGAAAACTGCTATTTTTGTAGATAAGATGTACAAGAAGCCCATAAAAAGATGTCTGGGACAGTTGATATATACAGTCTAATGTTGGTGATATATTAATATAATAATTAGACAATAATAATTATTAAAACAATAATTAGATCCATGACTATTCTGTTGTGTGAGTCAACAACCTTTTTTCATAAAAGTATCAAAATACTTTGTTTCTAATGATTCAGGGATGTAAGCAATTATCCACATACTTGATCATCCATTTGTCTAATCTTAAAGCTGCAATAATATAATTTTTGGCCACTTGGGGGTAGTAGGACAAGAAACAAAACAACATTAACAAATAATCATCTGCTAAAGTGTTGTGGCAAACATGTTAGCAAACAGTTGCATATTTAAACATCTTGCAGACAACATCATCATCCCGTTGAAGCAATGTTTGTGTCAACCTGACACAATAGAGTAGGGTTGTGTGCAGGAAACTAAAAGATCAATCCAGCATAGTACAAAGCCCTCTGTAGAGCTGCACGGAGCTGCAGAGGTGGGGGGGTGATTCTCTGTGGCTTTGTCAGTATGAGCGACATCTTTCACATTGCACAAAGTCATTTAAGTCAAGTGTGGCAGAATTGGCTATAAGTAATGTATTTTCAGACTCATGACTGCGACTCAATAGTTGTGGTGCCAAGTTTCACCTCTGATCTTACTGTATATCCCATAAGCTGTTTATATGACCATACCTCCACAATCAATTCCACCTGCAGTGGGCAGTAGTTCTAGTTCCCCTTTGAGGGAACTCTAACTGCGTCGGTGACGACACTATGGGAACGCCTCTGGGCTGGCAGGGCTAAATTATGAATGAAACTACTCCAATCCTATTGGTGTTGCTAGAACGGTAGCGTGTGACGGCGTAACCGGAGGCGTATATAAGCACGCCGGCACACAAGACACATTAGCTTCTTTCTATTCAGCAGGCACTCTGAGTATGTTTGGAAGCTCCACTATCGAGAAAGTTGTTGTCTTACCTCGAAGTCCTGACGAAGCAGTAGAGACCATGTCTGGTAATCATTTCCGACTATGTGTTTTTCCATGCCCACGCTACATCGTGGCTGGGAAGACTCATGAGATGTATGTTTCCTGTCTGGGTATGTCGCACGCCCAGGCAGTTCTCGAGGGGGCTGCCTGCGTGGCGAGGCCCGGTCCCTAAGGGTGCTGAGGTCTCGTGCGGCTCTCTTTTCGGAAGATGGTCGCGGCGGCTACAGTCATGGGGATCGCAGCGTGATATCTCCGAGAGCGTCGGGACGGCTGAGGCCTTTTTCCGGTCCTCGTCTGCTGACTCCGCCTCCTCTCTTCCCCCATTCGGGAGCCCGTTTCTCGGCTTCTGCCGCCCGAGGTATGAGTCTGGAGAGGCTTGCACAGTCTGATTCTGAGGAGCGATGTATGTCCCTGGGACCCAGAATCAGGGAGCAGACCTACTGTCGAGACAGGGGCTGAGGCCCGAGGAATGGAGACTCCACCCCAAGGTGGTGGAGTTATTATACGAAAAGTTTGGCCCATAGAAGTGGACTTGTTTGCGTCTCGAGAGACTACGCACTGGGGACAGTGAGAGGGAGAACCACAAGTTCTCCCTCTCATAGCCCCACTAGGGCTGGATGCCATGGTGCAGACGTGGCCGAGGCCACGTTTGTACACTTTTCCCCCAGTCGCTCTATTCCCGGGGGTTCTGGAGCGGGTATGTCAGGACGGCGTCAGCCTACATCTAGTAGCCCCATTTTGGCTGGCATGAGTGTGGTTCTCGGATTTAATATCGCTCCTGGAGGGCCCGCCCTGGCAGGTCCCTCTGAGGAGAGACCTGCTGTCCCAGGCGGAGGGCCGGATCTTTCATCCGCACCCCGCCCTGTGGCAGCTGTGGGTCTGGCCCCTGAGGGGGCGCAGTTCCTGGAGGCGGGCCTAACGGCAGGAGAGGTCGAGACACTACTCAGCTCTAGAGCCCCATCCACGAGAGGGATGTACGGCCTGAAGTGGAATGTGTTCACCACCTGGTGTAGAGAACGGGCGGTGGACCCAGTTACGTGCTCGGTAATTATGATACTTGAGTTTCTCCAGCACCGTTTCTCTGCGGGCCTCTTCTCGTCCACGCTCAAAGTCTATGTGGCTGCCATTGCAGCATTCTACGCACCTCTGAGTGATGGGCCCTTGGCTTCCACTGGTCGTGCGCTTCCTCTGTGGAGCCCGGAGGATGAAACCCGTGACTCATTCAAGGGTTCCTACCTGGGACCTGGCAGTGGTTCTCGAAGCGCTGGCTGAGGCCCCCTTCGAACCCCTGGAGTCGGCAAGGGGATCTCCAGGCACTTTCGGTTTCTCCCCGATGCCTGGAGTTTGCCCCGGGGAGGGTCAGGGCCATCCTGCACCCTTGTCCAGGCTATGTCCCTAATGTTCCGTCCAGTTTGGCAGGGTCCACAGTGCTGCAGGCGTTTCATCCCCCACCTCATGTGACGGCGGAGGACAGGAGATTTCATCTGCTCTGCCCTGTCAGAGTGCTGAGTATTTACACTCTGAGGTCTTCCCGGTGGAGGAAAGCAGACCAGTTGCTGGTGTGTTCCAGGTCCCCCGAGGCTGGGCTCCCCGCTTCTAAACACACCATCAGCAACTGGATCAGACTATTTCCCTGGCCTATCAGGTGCGCGGTTTGCCTTCACCTATGGCTGTAACGGCGCACTCTACTCGAGGCAGTCTAGGACCTTCCTTCTGCACCCGGCACCCGTGCGCTTTCCCCCTAGTCGTGCCGTCAGATTCTGCACGCTGGGGGCAGGTGGGGTTTTGGCGCGGCCTAAGTGGGTATCCCCTCGAAGGGGAACGTCTCGGGTTACGTATGTAACCCTTGTTCCCCGAGAAGGGGAACGAGACACTGCGTCGGTCCGCCACACCTCACCCCGCCTGGAGTGTCTTGCTTCATATAAAAAGGGCTAATGTGTCCTGTGTGCCGGCGTGCTTATATACGCCTCCGGTTACGCCGTCACACGCTACCATTCTAGCAACACTAATAGGATTGGAGTAGTTTCATTCATAATTCGGCCCTGCCACACCCAGAGGCAGTGTTGTCACCGACGCAGTGTCTCGTTCCCCTTCTTGGGGAACAAGGGTTACATACGTAACCCGAGACGTTCTCTTTCAGCATTGGAGATACTTCATATTTGAGATTCTTCAGCTAATAATTAGTATATTAGACAAAAGTTTGAATCTAGAAGATTGTATTCAAATATCTAGTACTTCAATACTTGAGAAAATGTAAGAAGCTACGAAATGGCAACAGCCTACAGAATTTACTGTTTACAGTTCTGGTTCATTTACAGTAAATTGGCCTATTTAGGCCAATCTTGACGTCACTTACCTGGCCTTCTTTGTCTTTCTGACAGCTTGGCGATCCGCTGTGCTTCCACACATGGCTGAACATAGTGGGTGTGAAATATGTAACACCTCATTAACATCCTGATTTTTTTTTGGCTTTCACCTGGGACACTGATAATAACGCTACCATAATGTGATTCAGTTGTGCTAATCACTAACACTGTAACAATTAACAACTAATTTTGTCTGGTGTAAAGGAGTTACTACTGCATTTTTGAATGTGGGCCATGTTTTCAGTAAGGGGGGTGACTCGTAACTTTCTCAACTGGAAAATTCTGCTCCCTCTTGTTACCAACGAGCGTGAGTTTGCTGATAGTTGTTTAGTTGTTTAAAGAATTACTGAGAAATTTGTGAAATTGGTCACTACTATATAGTGGACAAGACACATTGAGGACAAGGACACCACAAAAATCTATTTCAGAAAAACATCCCGACTGTAGGTTTTATTTATTAGGACTAAAACTCAACTCAGATTTGATTGGTAGTGTCATTTCCCTGGCAACATAAGGAAACCATCCCACAGCTGTAATCATATTCAAATATTGCAAAATATTTTATAGTAAGAAGCTGATTGGGACAACATGTTTCCAGGGCCATGCAATGTGATAACATATTTTGACATAGACAATGTGCTTATAAATTTATCAGAACATTTAATGAAATATCCATTAGATAGGTAGCAAGTGGTAGAGTTATCACTAAAATCTGATACACGGGTTAATGTTAGACTGCCACACACATTTAGACACAGAGCCTGTATATGCATATGACCTGTTCAGTTCAACAGCCGGGCTTGGCTTGCCTCTTTTTCACCGTACACACACATGGAAAAACATGCACACACTCACAGAAGGTGCAAATGACAGCTGGTGCTTAAGACCAAGCCATTAGCCGATATAGTGTTGTATGTGTGTGCATGTGTCCTGCCAGTGACAAAGGTATACACTCGTGCCTTAGCCTGTACAGTTCAGCAACAGCCCTTTACTGCTGGACAATGAGCAGCTCCACTCGAGATAACAACAGTAGATGTTAAAAGAGGTGACAGTGTTCCTCACATATTCTTCCCAGACTTACGCAGCAGGTTCAGAAGCAAAGCCAAGTCCAGTGTGTACAACCAATTAGGTGTGAGAGGGGTTCATCTTAATGTCTGGATAAATGAAATATCAGTCAATGACACTATCACTGGCATTATTTTTTTATTTTGCTGCAGCTCCTCACACTTAATAATCATTGTCATGACTGATTCAGGATTATGATTGGACAATACACGGCGTGTTCCCAGCCTTAGGGTTATGGAATGGATGTAGTCATTGATGGTCCCTGAAATACAAAAAGACAAACTTGTGTGTGTCTGTGTGATTTAACTGAACCCCAGGCCCACCTGATGTGGAGCAGCCCTGTGAACCCAGTCTCCAGGCCTGGAGTCCGGAGCTCAGTCTTTATGACACAAATGTGACCTCACCATGTCCCGACACGGAGGGCTGCACCCTCACACTGAGGTTCCTCCACCCTGTCGTTCCACACACACTTACCATTTGGGTTACCTACATCTCCTCCAGTAAGTGTCAATCTATAACATTTTATTTTATCATCAGTTTAGTCTGTCAGATATGCGAAACGATGTGAGACTGGAAGTATAGACAATGTGTGGTGAGGCTTATTAAGCAATGCATAGACAAACAGGGACAAAACTTGTCTCCATCCAAACCTCGCTTTGAGAACCGTAATAGGAATTGATCAAACCTTTGCCCCAAACTCTTGAAATAGAAAGAGGTTCTGCTGTAAATTAATCTAAGTAGGCTGCTTTTAAATCCAGCAACAGGTACTTGGGGATCCTTCTGTGCTATGAAGATCCAGCCATAATCACAAAATCTGAATTCTGGCTTAGTTAGCAAAAGTGAGAAGATTTAAACTGATGAATGTATCCAGCAAGTGTAGGAATTTTAAGTTTTGTGATTAGATGTTCCTTAAGCTAAATATGATCCTTTGGCCTCACATCTGACAGATGTCCTAAAGTTCTTATGTATGCAGTCCTGAACCATTTCAAGGCAGTTGCTTATTGTACTGAAATTCAACCAGCCACGCACCATTGTTTATGAATACAGAAACAAGTTTTCTTCCAAAAGCATTGCCACCAGAAACAACCCTTGCTACTCTGTTAATTGTAAATTACATTTGGACAGTGAAGTAGAAAAATATTGGCAGAAATAAGAGTTGAAATATTTAGCCTATCTGTATTTCCCTGTCACAGACAACCCAGCTATAGCCAACATAGAGCTGACAACAGATAAGGGGAAAATCATTAACCTTGGACCCCAGCATGTCTTCTGCGACATGCCCCTCACCTTGCACATTGACACCAACAACGCTGCCATCACCGCCATAAAACTCTGCACCTTCGACGAGAAGATGGAGATCGATGCTGCCATGTTGTCGTCAGGCCCCGGCAGCCCTCTGTGCGCCGGCTGCCAACCTCTGCTTTACAGGATTCATCGGCAGCCTCCCTTCGCCAGCAAATCTCCGTCACCTCAGACCCTGCAGACATTCACTGACAGGTAGACGTTGTGTTTGTAGAGGCATTTGCTTCATTTAAGTTTTAGCTAAGATTACCCTATAGACATGTTTTAAGTGTTATTTTGCAATAAGAATTCCATCAATTTACTCTCAGACCACTAAGGTCCATCTGAAGAATGAACTCAAAACGGGAACTGGGTCAACAGGCAACAATTTTGTGCTATATTATGTGTGGTACAAAGTGCCGCATCAACCCGTAATGTGTTTATAGAGACGTTCTTCATCAGGCAAAGATTTGCTTTACAGGAGGTATCCGTGCTGTGAAATGGGAATTGACAGGTGTGTTGTTTTTCCTTCTAAACCACCTTAAAATACCCAGAACTCCACCTGTGGCAAGTTCCTGAGTTTGGTTTTCTCCCAGGTGCAGATGAATATTTACAACATGGAGGCTGTGCCAACTAGTAATGCTGGGCCCGCACACACAAACACACATATCCACACTGCCTTGTTAGACAAAAGTAGATAGGGCCAACATAAGTTCCACAGCATACCTCTGTCTCTGTGTGTGTCCTCAGATCTGCTAATCCACAGATATCTGTCTCTCAAAAGTGTTTGTGTCTGGATCTGCTTGAAAAGCTCAGAACACAAATGTTTCCAGCATGGGGATGCCGAGCTGTGGCTACTGATCCAAATCTGTTTCAACAAGCATATACTCAATCAAAAGCATGCTGAAGTTTTGGGGCTAAGTTGAATCAGTTTGTCTTGTACTGTGGGGTGTCCAAATGATTACTGGAATCCAACTGTAAACCCACAAGCCAGTATTTCTATCTCACCAAATAGCAGCCCTCCAAAAAAATACCCTAAATCTCTCTACTCTTGTTCTTTTCTGATATAACTTTTCTGAGAACCAGCCAGAATACGACAGTTGTGTCACATGATTGCAGATCATTTGGGGCCGATTTCAAATGCTGTGGCAGTGACACACTGAATTTCTGAGAAGCTGTTGCTGTTTTACAGAACACAGCGGATGTTAGGTGGACACAGCTTCAAAAACAGTTTATTTTTCAGGGAACACGTCTTCTATGTTACACAAGCTGTGTCTAAGTGCAAAAAGATGTAAGAACCAGTGGGGATTGAGGTATGTGGGACTGCGTAGGGCAGAGAGGGGTTGATGTGAGGAGAAGAGAGTGTTTCAGTGCAATGAGTTTGGAAAAGAAGGGAGAGGGAGCAAGGGAGGACGGGATAATGGAGAGAAGAGACTAAAAAGAAGAGAGCGTCAAAGGGAATTGGAAAAGATGTTGATAAGCATACACGCGAGAGAAAAATAAACAAGGTGTGGGAGGAAGAGAAATTAAACATAAAGCTGAAGATACTGAAGGTGAGGGAAGAAGAAGCGGGGGGTGCAGAAGGGTGAGAGGACAGAGGGAGACAACAGCACAGCATAACTGCAAAGCAAGCAGAGGCATATTTTTTCCTTTTTTTGACTATGAACCAAATGTGAGCAGCAGAGGCCATAAACACCAGTGACCGCTTGGATCTGGTCCTTAGCCGTTTCCTGCTGCTGAACTTGCACCATGGTTAGCACAGGCTGACGCAGAAGAACACAGACAGCAAAAGGAGTGGGGACAAGTAGGACTGCTCAATTAATCAAAAGATTTCATGTTAAAATGTTACTATGCAGTGAGATTACATCTTGTTGTCTGAAAAGTGTTTCAGACATCATTGTTAATCAGGTATCCAGGGATTGTACATTGAAGTCATTTTTGACCCACTGAATGAACTTTGCTGTAGAAATAAAACAAAGCTGAGAAGGGAAATCAATCTTTTGGCTTCAGTGAGGAAGGTTAGAATCGGGTTCTGCTCGTTAAGAACTAGTCCAGAAGGAAATCTCACGTGTTTACATTTGGTCCAGATGGCCACACTGGAAGTCAAAGTCTTTTCTCCCTTACCTGACCCCAACCGATGCCCTAACCCCAACCTTGGGGTGTGACTGGAAACACCATTTTTACGGGAGGGACACGCTATTTGAAGGGGGAACAGACTTTACAGATGCAGTAATGTTAAAATATGGGGATAACGGTACCGATTTTCAGACAGGAAGACATTCACATTGTCGCACTTATTTGTTTGCATGACAGTGTCACAAATCAGAGAGAATCTCAAACCCTAGCTTACTCTTACCTTCACACAGCTGGACAATCACGTAGTGAGGTGGGTGTGAATGTCATGCTGATGCTTTCGGAAAGTTAGAGAAATGGTCAAACAAATCTGATGTTGGAAAGGTGTGGGGGTAGGGGGTTTCCGAAGCTACTGACTATCCAATGTGACCATTCAAGTGCTTGTCAAATGGTTAAACAGCCTCTGAAACCCCCTGACCCACATCTTTCTGACATTGGAACGGGCTGCGTCTGACAATTTTTGTCACTTTCCTAAGCGAACAATCACGCCCACTTCATGCAGCATTAACCAGGTGTGGGGAGGAGAGAAAGTATGCAGCATTTGAACTTTTTCATTCGTTCCACAACTGTTTCCGTAGCTTTTTTTGTGCACAACTAAGTGCAACACCATGAATGCCTTTGAAGAAAGATTATTATCTACATTTGTAGATTGTAGATTCTTTCCCCTCTCTTTGACAGCACCCACCTTAAAAAGTACCACAAGGGAAAGGGGAAACGAAGACCCAAACATCACCATATTTATCAAGAATTAATGAAAAAGCCTCTGAGAGCAGAGAGGGAAAGAGCTGTGACAAAAGGTTATGGATATCAAAATGTAGAGATAGTACAGATAAATAGAGAAGAGGGGAGTTCTTCTCTAATCCATAATTAATAAAGGAAATTTGTGTCTGGAGAATCCGGACAGACCTCAGATACTGACTGATTTGTACTTCTCCTGGTTAACTTGTGTCAGGTGGATACAGAAGCAGTAGATCTGTGCTGCGATAACAGGGAGGGGGCTCTTTTTATAGACACAGCCCACCAAAACAGATCAATAGCCCCGACACTGGAGCCAAGGTATCATAACACACACACTTCCTGCTGGGCTTTAAGGTCATACTGCAAGGTTACAGATAGACGCCACTGTAAATCCATTTTTGTTGCTGCAATCACATGTTATTATACTGAACAAAATTATAAACACAAAACTTTTGTTTTTGCCCCCATTCATCATGAGCTGAGCTCAAAGATCTAAGACTTTCTCTATGTACACAAAAGGCCAATTTCTCTCAAATATTGTTCACAGATCTGTCAAAATCTGTTTTGGTGAGCACTTCTCCTTTTCCCGAGATAATCCATCCACCTCACAGGTGTGACATATCAAGATGCTGATCAGACAGAATGGGGATTGCACAGGTGTCCCTTAGGCTGGCCAGTTAAGTGCTCACTAACACAGATTTTGACGGATTTGTGAACAATATTAAGAAATAGACATTTTGTGTACATAGAGAAAGTCTTAGATCTTTGAGTTCAGCTCATGGTGAATGGGGGCAAAAACAAAAGTGTCATCCTGCAACTTTAACCACTATAATTCTTTCTTATTTTGTCAAATATTGAATGAGTCATTGGTATCAAACAATAAGCCTCTAAAGATTGTATGCTCATGTTTGTACAACCGAACAGTAAAAATCATATCTTACAGCTTCTCAGAAGAACATTACAAACTTTAGACTTTTATTTAATAACTTTATAATGCCAAAAAAACCCTAAACAATAAAATTATTTTAAGCAAGCACAAAACCATTTCTCCTCTTCTCTTCTCTAGCTCTGTGGTGCAAGGAGACCAGTACCAGTACACGATCCAGGTGGAAGCAGGTGGCCTGTTAAGCGTTCCCTCCCCACCTCTCCTTTACACCCATGGGCAGCCCTACTGTGGAGATGGCCTTGTACAGGGGTCTGTGCACTTAAGTGGATATAGTATACACAGTAATATGACTGTTGTTAAAGATGGTGAATAATTACACACTGAAATGTAGGTGATGATGATGGCTCTCTCTCTGTAGGACAGAAGAGTGTGACGACCGTAATCTGTTGGACGGTGATGGCTGCTCTAAGAAATGCCACAAGGAGATGGGCTTCAACTGTAATGGTGAGTGAGTCCGATTCACTTCAGCGCAGAAAAAAAACGTTCTGGTCCATCTCAGTTACACACACACACACACACTTTAAAACAGAAAGCTTTTTGAGCAGTGGGTTTTCTCTCAAAAGAACGGCAACACCATATCCACCATATCAACTTTTAGTGTAAAAGAGCACTTGCTAAATTGCCAGAAATCTCTCATTTGTGCAGGCAGCAGTATTACAATAAAAGAAAAAAATCAAGCCAATCAAATTTAATTTAAAAGACATAAAAGCTTCTGGCTTGAACCGAATCCACAAACCATTAATGTAGCATCACCGCAACATAAGGGAAAACAGATGAGCTGAAGGGTAAAGAGTAAGTTTTTGGTTTGCTAAGTCACAAGTCTTCTGAAGCATTTTGACATTAGGCTGGCAGAGAAACACTAGAAAAACACTTTTCAGCAGTAAAGCACACTGTTCGGTCTCAAAACATGTCAGGCATGTTTCCTTTATTGAATAAGTGTTGGCCTTTATAAGAGCAATCGAGACAGGCTTAGGAATATTGATAAAATAACTTTATGGATTTTTCATCAAAGATCATATTGTGGATTTTGGATCAGACAATTGTAAAAATAAACTTACAACAACAGTTGTGTTTTAGACATTGTTGCCATATTTCATTTTGTTTGATATGCTTTAACTAAAGTAAGTAATAAGTTTTTTATTATCAAATCACATGTGCAACAGTCGGCCAGCTCTCCCCAGTGAGATAGATCATAACCAGCTGTAAAAGCCTTTGCTTCTGACAATTGTTATACAATGACCCCATAGTTAAGTGATTGGAGGCCACCTTGTAGTTCCGACTGCCAGAATCAAATCTTTAAGGGGTGGGGGTGGGGGGGGGGTTACATTATTTTGCGACCTTTCATGGCAGTGTTTTTTTTTTTTAAACCAACTGGAAGCTTAGAATTAGGAAAGAGCAACTGTGGTTAGGTTTTAGGCCAGGTTAACTTTTGGTGAGGTTGGGGTTTCTTAGAATCAACAACCAAAGATTTATGGTAAGACGAAAAACATTAAGAAACCGTTCATTTGTGGCTCTGTGAGTCATGTGGCTGCCAGAAAAGAACTTGGTGGGTGTTCAAGATTTTGTGACGGAAAAACAATTTACCTGTTAATGCTCTCTAACAATTAAACTCTGACCCTCAGGTTCGGTTATATGTTATGATTTTGTTGTAGTTTATTTTTTTTCACTCCAGTCTGTATCCAAATCATTGGTCATAGATGCAGTGTTATATATAAGATTGTAACCTGTTTGATATGAATCCATGTACAATAGTGACCTATGAGACCAGGGCCAAATGTTGCTCATTTAACCCTGGGACAGGTGGATAAAAGTGGTAAAGGCAGTCAAAAGCACCAAAAACATGCAGCATAACATGGCAAAAGACAAACAAAGAAGCCACAGTGAGTGAACTCATCGTTTGTGATTCCACCACAGGACAACAATACTTTGTGTCTGCACCCTCGCCCAGTCTGAAGCATGCAGACACGCCACAACAGAAGCCTCACAACACAACATTGAAGGGAGTTTACCCAAAACACTCCATTGTAAGCAGAAGACTTAAGACTCTGCCTCTGTCAACATGTGTTTTTTGACCTTTGTATTAGGTAAACAACGTTCAAAAAACGCAATGTGGTAGAGTAAAGCCAGAGAGAGAGCATTGCCAACACGAACATTATCCATGATTTCACATCGTCATAATTAGCTCTTTACTCATGTATACTTGCTTGCGCATGCTTGCATATTCACCAACACACACTGAATATTATGTTATGCTGTGACGCCTCCCCTAATAGCCTCATACACATCGCTTACCTGTCACGTCTAACACGTCCGTGCGTCTCCTAGTGTCTCTGTTTCTCATTGAAAGACATGCTGGAGGAGAGCAGGCATTAACCACAATGAAATCAGCTATACTGTTGTGGTATGTGGTGTTCCTCCAGCCTTAACACGCATCATCTGGATAACAGAATGTTCACCCAAATGCTCCTCAGTTGCCACAAGCTAAGTCCAATAAGTATGTATATCCAACTTTTTGGTTATTTCATAAATATTCCATTAAATTGCTAAGACGATGAGACAGTACGTTAGTTGCTTCCTTTTTAGGCCATGTATTGTTTCTATTAGCAGCTGGGTGGTAGAATG
Source organism: Micropterus salmoides (assembly GCF_014851395.1). Classification (NCBI taxonomy): domain Eukaryota; kingdom Metazoa; phylum Chordata; class Actinopteri; order Centrarchiformes; family Centrarchidae; genus Micropterus; species Micropterus salmoides. The sequence continues at coordinate 28,421,681 of NW_024040485.1, read as the reverse complement.
TCCCATGAATAATGTGTGGTGTTAGGACTTGTGTTATGAGAAGTTGTTACAGGGCTAAAATTTCCATCATCCAGTCAATTTATTTGTCAGGGGGAAACGAGCCCATTCCCCCTCCTCAACAATGAGGGCTTGCCATGTCGTGACTGAAGCTATTACATCTCTTGTTTTACAATAAAAGACATCATGACTAGGAAGGGAAACAATTTGGCAAAAACAGGTTTTTACAAATTGCAACACTTAAAACCAATTATTCAGTTGTACTTCTTAGTCATAGACAGAATATTTGTTTGGGTTTTCTTGCCACATTAGCTTGACCCAGTTAACTCCAAATATGCCAAGTGCTTTTGCTCTTGCTCCGTTTAGTTGTGTTCATATAATTTAACAAAGTTCTGCAGTAACCACACCAGCTACATTTATAGCCATCTTGCTACAAACAAGCCATGGACAAGCTGCAAGTACTGCTTTAAAGTTATTTTTAATAGATTGCACAGATTTTTTAAATTTAATATTTTTAACTGCCACATTAAATAAAAGGTTAAATTGCACAATATGATTACAGCATGCAGACCTAAATAAAAAACACATGGTCTTAATAATTAAGTTAAAGATTGTCAAGTAGTCCTCTTTTGTGAGCCTTGATAAGTACACAGACTTGGAATAGAAAAGACTTAATAATTTTCACAGGTGTTGTCAAAGCAGGGGTGGAGTGTTTGGTGAGTTCACTTAGCGTATTGCCAAATGAACTCAGGATGACAATATGTCATTGAATTGTATCGACTTAATTTGCTTTTTATCAGAAACATGTTTCCGTTGACTAATTGAAGCCAATGCAGGACTGACTCTGACAGCACTGTCTGTGTAACTTCTGCAGCTGTCCAGATGTTAATGAGGTAAAATTTGTGTCTAAGTGTCTGATGTTTTCCTTCCTTTTTATCAATAGCTGCTGCATTACAAGCTGTTCAGTTCATGCTTCCCACCTTTTTTCTGTTACACTGCTGTAGCACGTATGCCAGTACCCTTACTCTATCGCTCGTATATTCATTGCTCATACCTCAGGGGCAGCTGTATTACGTGAATTTTTATTTCCTAATATTATTGAAATAACATCAATTACATCCTTAGTAAAGTCTAAAATTCCTTTATCACTTTACTGTAATCATTAGTGAGTTTTTAGATTATAGTATTTCTTTAACCTTTTATCAAAGACTTAAAGCGTCTGTTTAGCTTTTTACATGACACATCACTAAAAGTCAGACTGATAAGACCAAAATAAATGATATAGGTCTTCCTGAGCAGTCTGACAAAATGAGCAGTCCACATCAATGTCCTCTATCTTCGTAGAAATACTTTGTAGGGGTAATAATCAATGAAATTTTCTTCCACTCCAGGCCTGAAGTAAGGTTATTCCAGTAAGGAACAACGTTTGAAACAGAAACTAACTGTTTTGGAAACAGAGCACATATATTACAGATTTTTTTTCCCTCATGTTAGAGGAAAAGCAGATCTGGCCAACAGCACCAGGATGCAGTTGCAAAAAAAAAAAATCAATCAGGACAATAAATTCTTCAACCTAAACGACAAAAAGGTTGTTTGTCCATGACTCCAAAAACAACACATTAGCGTTTCCCATCAGGCAACTGGACCTTAACCGGACCTATATTAACCAGATAAATTCCATGGACAAACCAGTTTTTCAAGAACAATGATTTGTGTTTATGCACTGCTGAATCGAAGTGGCGATAGGTCTGGGTATGCAAGATTAACAGTGTGTCTCAATTTGGATGTTAAATGTACTTTTACTTTTGTAACCGCTGCAGCTTCCTCTGCCGCCATTTTCACAAGATTGAAAATAGGTTGGTGGTTCCTCCCATTAAGCTACGTAGCCAAGATGGCAGCTGTTGAGAGTGAGAAGAGTCCAGTGTTCCACAACTTTATAGCCATTATGAGTGTACCATCCGGGTACTCATAGTGCACTGCATTTTACCATGCTTCTCAGTGTAAACGCACTTACGCACTAAAAAAGTCAGTGTAAGTATGGAAAGGTGCAAACTGAGACACACTATTTGGCCTCACAAAAACACAACTTGTAACTTTATTCAGTGACTCTGGTGAAACTGTATTATATTTTATAGAGACAATATTTTTTTCTGGTTTTCCCTTACAGAGTTTCCTGATGAACACATAGCTTTACTTGTTGCGGTACTTTAGCTGCTAACTACTACTAATGGAAGCTGCCACTAGCTAGTTAGCTCAGTTAGCTGTGCAGCTAGCCGTCCTATTAGCTGACTCTGCCCAAAACTGGAAGCTTGGTGCTCTGAGGTAACGGTAGTACAGGAGCTTTGGACCGCTGGGAGCACCAAGTTCGGACAGAGGCAGCTGATAGCAGCAACTACAGTTGGCAGTCACTAAAGCTTACTGTAGCATTAGCAACAAGTAAAAATTGGAATTCCTTCATCATAACCATGAAAACACTTTCTGTGAACATACTGAACAACCTCCAGCTCTAGCTCAGCGATGGAATGACCGCTTGGTGTTGTGTTAGAAAAACACGTAGGAGGTTGGGAGCATGGCTGAGAGCAGTGTATTCAGTACGTGTTCAGAGGGTCTACTGCGCTGAAGGGCTGGAGACGGTTCTATGTTATACAGATTTCTCCATGGCGTCAAGAAGGGAGCCAAATTAAAACTGCTTGTTTGCACATTTATTGATTGATTTACAGACTGAGCAGGAGTAAAATAAAAAGCTGTAGTTTCCTGTCACTCTCTAGTCAACTGTCCAGCAGTATCAAAATGCCAGACCTTGCTTAGTGTTATTGCATTTTTGACAGCTGATAAAAGTTGAGTTGATAATAAACAAAATTCTAAATTTATTAGCAGACAATAAAATCGAAAGCAATATCTTCATGTCTGTATTTTTGTTTTCTACTAAACTCGGAACAACTTTGACAGTTCTTTGTAACACATAATGCTCCTGTTGTTACTTTGTGACTTATAGATACCCATGGCCCATTGAGATGCTTTTGGGATTAAACTAACTGGCCAAGTTGCATATTAGGTATATTAACCACTGGTCGGCCTATTAGTATTATAAAATTATTGTGAACTTCAATAATTAATTGAAGTCAAAGTTCATTTCTTACCATAATTTACAGTCTGTTGACAGCACAGAGAGTCAGATAGGGTTGAGTTGATGTGGCTAACATTAAAAGTGGCCAATAAAAATACAAAATAGATTTGCTCAGATTTGGTTCACTGACAAATAGATTTGGATGGAAGTCTAACAGTGGGGGATGAGAATACCCTGCCAAATTAAGAAACCAGGCTGTATATTCTTTCATAAATCCTCCTCCTCTCATTCTTCTCTCCATCTCCCAAGGTGAACCTAGTCAGTGTTATGTTTTTGACGGTGACGGTGTGTGTGAGGAGTTTGAACGGGGCTCCAGTGTTCAGGACTGTGGTTACCACACACCTTTGGGCTACACAGACCAATGGGCATCCACCGCCACTGCTTCTCACCAGGACCCCAATCACTGTCCCGCCTATGCTGCCACTGGGGAGCCATTACTTACCAAGGTATGAAGTACACAGGGCACATAAAAGACTTCCAGATGACAAAAAAAATCTTGTGGAGGACATTGTGGAAATCCTCAACGCTGGGGCAACAATGTTTGCAGCTGTCTTCAACAATGTATTAATCTCGGTATTATTTTCCTTAGTCTGGCCTAATTTATTTTGGCTCCTGTCTGCGCCCGACAGCAAAACATTAACCAACCAGCTAAATCCTCAAAGAAGTGAATTTCCAGAACCTGAAGGAGATGGACCATATAAAAATTCTCTCTTTCTTATGTTGCACTTTATTTTCTACCAACACAGTAAATTAATTCACATCATTACTGGTGCACCTGTGTGTGGGTGTGTCTTCATGTATACATTGCAGAGCAGTGCTGACCCAGATGCAGGGCCATTATACTACTGTGAAGCAATCATTTCAGTCATTTGGTGCTAATAAAGTCTAAAGTGTTGAAAACCAAATACACTATACATAAGGTTAAGTTTCTTGCATCAGTTCCACAGAATTCATATTATTTTCAGGTATAAAGTAACAGAAACAAAACTTCTAATGCAGTGCAGATACAGTAAATTCCAATTAAATGAACACAACCCATGTAAAATTCAAGCATGAGCATAATTTTGTCCTCACTAACTGACCAGAGTTTTGCTTAGCAACATTGTTTAGTGCTGCCACTGGTGGCTGGAAGCTATATTACAATAGCCTCTACTTTCAAATCCATTTTTCTTACAGCCAGTGGTTAAACAAACAGCAGTTTTACATGAGACCTCATTAGTTCCACCTAAGTAGAAATTTCCCAAAAATACACACACAGACCACTATTCCTGTCTTTCTCCCTGTCCACCCATTGCTCTCTTTTGCTAACTCACACTCTCTCTCTCTCAATTGTTCTCTCACTCTCCCTTTACTCACTTTATTATAACATCCTGAACGGTGGATTCTATCAGAAGAGCCTTCTTTTTACACACTCGAGACAAAAAAAAAAGGTTTTTTTAAGGGGTAACAAAACTTTTCAGGTCACAGTGACACAGCAGACCAGCGAATGGTAAGGAAAAGCCTGAAGAGACAGGGCTTTGCTCATAGCTTTGGAGGACATTTTGGCAGAACACTTTGTGATAGCACAGCAACTTTGAATATGGCATAGCTCCCTTTTTTCTCTTAACAACTTAACTACAAAATACATCAATCATTTTCCAGCTCTGACATCTCCCATAAAATGTCTACAATCACATGAGGGCTCTCAGGTCCATCATTGCTTCTAACTTGTGTCACGTTTTTAGAAATGGGAGCACATCAGCCTTGCTCTTCTACACAGTAGGTCACATACAAATGAAGTAAAGCAAAAAAAGGTGCAGAGTTAAGAAAGTTCTGCAGCTAGGCAAAGAACATAATTTAAGCCACTTTTATCATGGGAGGATAGCTGGTGTCAGACACACTGGTTCCAGCATCTTAGAACTGGCAAACCTCCTGGGATTTTTCACGCTACAATGTCTGTATGAGGAAAGGTGCAATAAACAAAACAAATCATTGTCAGTGTCATGAATAAAGCCAGCATGGCCTGTCAGATGCTTCACTGCCAGAGAATTCGGGCTCTTCGCAAGGCACAAAAGAATCTAATAGAATTTATGACATTAGAACGAAAAAATTACCATTGGGATAAACAGACAATGTTACCTTTTGGACAATAAAACAAAATCAATTAAGATTATGGTGATTACTTAAAATGATTTATTCCATAATTAGCATTGTTTATTTCCCTTGTTCTGTGTGAAGCTTTGCAGGTACCAGCACCTGGAGGTGAGTGAGAAAGTGCCCACCGATGCCTGGTTCCCTTGCACAGCCCAGTCTGATACAAATAATGACCTGGAACATTCATTTTGGCTGAAGGTATGTATGTATGTATGTATGTATGTATGTATGTATGTATGTATGTATGTGTGTGTGTGTGTGTGTGTGTGTGTGTGTGTGTGTGTGTGTGTGTGTGTGCGTGTGTATGTATGCACATACTCTATCTGTTTTCTCCTCCACTGAATGATTGTGGGTGGCTACTCTGTCTTCGGCTTCCAGCACTTTAATTTTTTAAATGGGCTTCAAGGGCCTCTCACACAGACTGCTACTCAAACCTCCACACGGACACACATTCCTACATAACTTTCTAACAATTATATGATTCATACAATGCATTGGTTACTATAATTATACATTTTCCAGGTCAACTGTGAATTATGGGTACTAATGATCTGTAGATGATTACCAAATCGTGACTAACCTACTTATTCTTTGTTTACATTTTGTGTTATTTTTACCCAGTGGGTACTTATCATCAAAATCATTCAGTAATTATCATTACCAGTTTACTAATCGTGGAAGACCAAGTGTTATATAATTAACTCATCATTCATAATTAAATACTTAAAAGGTTCATAAGTTATTAAAATACTGGCATCTGAAGGAATAATAATTTTGTAATCATAAATAGATCTCTTAGTCATCATGAACATATCATTTATAATTATAATTTATTATGGCTCCAGAAAATACAGAGCAACAAAAACATTAATTACGTCCTGTGTTCTCAAACATTACATATCATTAACTAATTGTTTCTTTGCGCTTAAAAAGTAATGTTTAGAATTGATTTGTATTTGCTTGTATATGCTACCAGATGTCCTGGTTTGTGTACTACACTGTATTTGGTCCTGGCCGTCCATTCCACACCTGTGTCTGCTTCTCATAATTAATAGTTTGGTAATATTTAATCTTTCCACAGCTAAAATTCCCTCAATCAACACTGCAGGTCCAGAGAAAGCATAGGCTAGCTGTTGATTTGTTAGCCTCACAACCTTGTTCGCCATGCTCTAGATTACAGGGCCCTTTAAAGTCATGAGCTTGCCTCTTTCTTTTCCTGCATATACTTAAACTTTTTTGCTTTCTCCCTCATCATTTCCACTTCTTTGTGGAATGACTCATATTTCCATCCACTGCTTCTTTTATGGATGCTCTCTTTATCAGGCACATCTCTGCAACCTCTCTGGAAGGCCGCCTTCTCCCTAAAGACTCTTTCACTGTCTGAAAAGCCTTCATGATAACAGCCATATCTGCCAGCTCTCCCTGAAACACCTCTTTTTCCTTGAAGTGTTCTTTCGGGCTCTGAAAGGCCTCCCTTGACTTAAATATCTGGTCTCGCTTTATCTGAAAAGCGTTCCTCAGCCATCCTATCATATCAATCTCTGCCAGCTCTCTAAAAGGCGTCCGTCTCATTTAACAGTTCTGCGTCTTTATTTGGAAGCCCTTTTTAGGCCTTAAAGTGATACACTATCCAAATGTTCTTGTGAGTTTGAAACACTCAAGTCTGTAGGCTTGACAGGTGACTGTAAAAAGTTGAAGTTTGGTCACAGAGAACAGAGGCCGGGGTCTACTTGGAATCACAGCAGTTATATATTGGATTCCACTTCCACACAATTATCATACCTGTCCTGCAGCATAATGAACAAATACAGGTATTAGTTTGGACATTTTACAGTACCTACCTCCTGCTATTTCTATGTTAAGAGCCACTCAGCGCACACTCTGACAAACCTACACCTGGTTTGATTTATTATTATTATTGTTATTATTTCTATTTATTTATTTGTGTGTAATTTCCTGTTTTCTTAATTTGTAATGCCCAATTATCACAGCGGTGCAGTCGTTAGCAATGTCGCCTCACAGCAAGAAGGTCTTGGGTTTGAACCTTGGTCGTCCCAGACCTTTCTGTGTGGAGTTTGCATGTTCTCCCCGTGTCTGTGTTGGTTCTCTCTGGGTGCTCCAGCTTCCTCCCACCGTCCAAAGACATGCAGGCTAAGTTAATTGGTCACTCTAATTCACCCTGAGGTGTGACTGTGGGTGTTAAGTGGTTGTTCGTTTCTGTGTGCCGTGTGATGGACTGGCAACCTCTCCAGGGTTTACATCGCCTTTTGCCCAGCGTCAGCTGGGATCGGCTCCTTTGTAAGTGGGATAAGCAGGTATGGATGATGGATGGACGGTAATTACCCCATTAGCCCATGCCGTAGCCTGATGCGCACCTCCCCAAAAATGTAATTACACGTCACGGTGATGCAGACCACAAGAACTGTGATTCTTTCTTTCTTTCCAGGTGGGATTTGCCCACCCTGGAGTGGCAGCCTCTGTGATGGTGTACCTGGCTTCAGATGGGTCATGGTCCGGGGAGCAGTGTCAGAGGACAGCCACCATCCTCCTGTCTGATACTACTGGCAAGAACCACTCATTGGGTACTTTTTACTTGTATTGATTTATTTGTATTTGATTGTTTTAAAGTAAGATAATGCTATATGATAATGACAATTAGAGTAGACTACAAAGTATTAACAAACACTTGGCAAGGTGAGAAGTTAAAAGACTGCTTCAAACCCTTTCATCTAACTAGGCACACATGACCTCTCATGCCATCGGAACCCATTGGTGGTGAATGTGACCCATGACCTCTCTCAACCATTCTTCGTCACCGCCGCTGTTGTTTTCCTCTTCTCCTCCCCCTCTGTGGCAGTGGCAGGCGTGGCATTGAGAACCTCCTGCCACTTCAGCACCTTCGCCCTGACCGGGTGCGCATCAGCGGGTGGGCTCTCCCACAACTACCTACTTGCCACACACACGCATGCTTTCACACACACACACACACACACACACACACACACCGCATGTCAGTAAGTGTTTCATAAAGTGGCGAGGGTTGCAAATTGCGACTAGCGGCTCACGGTGCATTCACGTTCTCCTTGGATGATTGTGAAGTAGTTGTTCTGACTGCAGTGTATGTTCATTTGCTCTGAAGTCGGATGGATGCTACTACAAATTTGTTGGATTAGCATTATCAGAGGATCTAGTTCACTCTCTATTGCAAATTACATGTTTGCGAAATATGTATATGCAATACATGATTTTACACAAGTCAAAGTTCTGTATACTTCTTTATGTTCCATTAGCATTTTATTTCTGTTATTGCAATAAAGATTTAAGGAGCCCTCCCTTTCCAACCTCGCATGAGAAGCTACGGTGGCCGACACGCTTTGTCGGCCCTTGTGCTAAATAATACAAGTGGGCCTCCATTTGTCCAAATTTCTCACTTGTTCTTCATGTTCATCTTTGTATGTATTCAACGTAGTGACGAAATGCACTCTGTAGAGCAGTTTGGCCATTTGAGCTACTGTAGAAACATGGCAGCACAACATGGTGACGTCCATGTAAGGGGACCCGTGCTGTATGTAGATAGAAATGGCTCATTCCAAGGTAATAAAAATATAACGGTTCATTATGTAAAGTCTTGATACACCACTGAAAACACAGTTATGTAAATTATATTGCATTTCTGTCAATAGAACCCTTTTAAATATTACACACTAGACCTTTAAACATAAGCATGCATAAAAGATAGATGTTCAGTCTTGGCATTTCTGTTACAAACAGGTAAATTCCCAAAATGACACCCTCTCCAAACCTTGACTTATTCCTTTAATCTGACTGAATTTGCTTAACCAGAAATAGTGCAGTTTAGAAATCCACGTTGCTTGCTCTGTCCCTCCCTGCCTCTCATCTGTCTCCTTCTCCCTCTCCTTTCCTCCCTCTATTCCTGCAATAGCTGTTTGCGGCAGCCGTGTCAGATGGAAAGCTGCAGTCCTCCCCAGTTAGAGCACGCCTCTGTCAGGTAGGCCCTTTGGAAGGACACAATGACCAATCAGAGAGCTGAAGCAGCAAACGAAAAGAACTATATCTATATATCAGTGTGTCTCTGTAGGTGTACAGGAGGAGGGGAGGCCTCTCAGTGCTCTGTTCAGTGTCACCGTGGTTTCACTATCACCGTCCTCAACGGCAGGGAAACCCCACCCCATCAGGTACACTGAATACTGTAAGATGTGTTGTCCTGTTGAAATAACATCACGAATGGCCTTCAGTGTTTTATCCTCCAGTTACATATTGATATCCAATGAAGTATATTATGCCAGAGAGTTGTCATTTTACATTCATTGGGTGTGTGTTGAGATTGAACAGAGATGTAAGAGGGGTAGCACCAAGGTCTCACGGGTAAGGCCTTGACACACAAAGGGCTTGCAGTATTTCATTCCTACAAATTCTAGAGGAGTAAGTAGTACAGTGAGTTGTTCTTTTACTAACTCAGCATTTGTGGTTGCATCCTCTTTTGCCTCCAAAAGCTGGGGTAACGCAATTACATCTCCTATGAATGATGGGGGAAACCAAACATTTTTTGTCTAATGTTTTCACTTTCACAGATGACACAGCATGTCAAATGAGGAGTCCAAGCAACTGTCTACATAATTCAGGGAGAAAATTTAGGAATTAGATGGCGTTGACTCAAAAGCTTAAAAAAATAGGGATGGAGTCAACAAGGACCTGTATTGAACTGATTCTTAAGGTCCTGGCTTGACATCACACCATTCTTTAGATTACAATGAATTTATTTGGTAATTTGTGGTAACATTTTTAGTGGTTAACTACAAGAATACATCAATACCCTCAGTGATATACTGTATAATTAATAAGATGATTCAAAAGAGAGACAGTGTGGTTTTCTGTATCAGACACTAAAAGTTTTACATTTCAAACAGCTAAAACCCCCCCCCCCCCCCCACCACCCATTTCCATTCCATCTCTTTCCCCTCACTTCCTTTGTCTTTCTTCTCCCAGAGAGAAACACACCTGGAATGTTTTCATGGTTCATGGGATCGTGTGGTTAGTTGTCAGCCTGCAGACTGCGGCCTGCCTGATCAGTCTCATGTCTACCACGCCATATTCAGTTGCCCCTGGGGAACCACATTCGGCAAACAATGCTCCTTCACCTGCGGATCACCAGCTATACTTCAAGGTACGTCATGGATTTGTCTATTCTGTTCTATTTTAGTGCAGTCGAGTCTATTAGCATATTCTTTGTTAGACAGGAATGGATACTGAACATACTGAGTGTATATTAAGGTCACACTTGGTCACACTTCATAGTGCCACTTTCAGGTTAACCATGCAAACCATACTTATTTTTCAGAACTTGTTATTTCTTATTGGCTGCTGTTCCCAATTAGATAAACTGACATTCAATGAGTTTCAATCAAAGAGTCATTTAGGATTTGAGGAACCTCATTTAATGAACACACTTTTTTAATTTCTCAAAATATTTCATTTTGCTGAATGATAGGGTCCACACTTTCTCAATAAAATATCGCTTTCAATCAACAACTCAGCAGCTACCTTACAACCCGCTTCCTCCTCCTTTACAGTCTGGTGAACAGACAAACCACAGCAAGATGCTTTCACTAGCTACAGTCCATAAAATAAAATGGACATTAATCCTTGATTTAATTAAATTAAAGTTTAGAAATTGGAGCCCTGTTTTTTTACTGGGCGCATCCTGTTATAGTTACTGACAGTGTTTATTTAAAACAAATTTGTCTGAAAAAACAGAAAAGACAAGGGGAACTAATCCACAGTGTTGCAATAAAATCACAGTGGAAATACCATTTTCAAAATCACAACCATGTCTTCTCTCAATGAGGCTTGCTCCTCATAGTGCTTTTGCGGGCTTCATGGCCTTTAAAATTAGAGTGGATAACAGTAATTGAAATTCAGGAGGACCACTGATAGAAACATCTACACGCCATGTTCCTTTTCGTTTCTCACACGCACACACACCACAATTTACCTCTACTCAGATGTCGTCAATGTTTTTTAAAAGACTTTCACCATAACGAGTCAGAACAAATATTGCCTGTGGCACCCATAATTAGTACCATCACGCACACAAATTCTTAGTTACACACAAAAGTAAGAAAGCTTTACCCCTATTTGATAATGTTAATAAAGTTGTGTATTTGGTAAGTTATGCATTGTAGTAGATGCGTCTTGAAGTGATTAGATGGAACAAGTATGATGTCCACTCACATGTGTTTGCGGTTGAAAAGCCACAGTTAATGTTCAAATGTCGCAGTAGAGTCAGCAGTAAGGCCCATGTACTCATGATGTAAATACAGATTGTGCAGAAATAATTCCATTTGTGGCTTTTGGTTTAGGGAAGTATGTTTGAAGGCCATCATGCCTCACAGAGCAGTGAAAGCACACTGTGTAGTTCACAAGAATATGTTCAATTCACACCAGTCCAGCTGTAATGGATTTTGATAATCACAACACCAGCACAATGTTTAAATGGCTTATAAAAAATGTGATGCCATGTTAAAGATTCATTACATTTTATAGATCTAATAAAAATTAAAAATTGTGAAAGGTTTAGGTTGTTATGATTCTGCACGCATACCAACACTCATGCTTCACGTGGGACCATACAGGCATAGAAAATATTAGCTTTGGGCAATGTTGAAGCCATAGTCTCCTTCTCCTCATAACTGAAGAAGACAGAGCCATGAAACAAAACCAGAATGTTTGGTGGGACTGAAATGAATCCACGATGTTGACCTACTTGTGCTTCTCCAATGTACTTCTTTGTTTTTTAGTTGTATAGTGCCGAATATATAACTCTAAAATGTATGTTTCAAAGCAAGGCAATGTAGCTTTTGAAAGACAAAATCACACAATCTTCCTCTTTTAAATGAAAAGTTGGATACATAAGCAATTAAATAAACTGTAGCTCAATTCAATACACTCATGGGGTTTGCTGCTAAAACATCACTTGATCTGGTATGACTAGTGGCTTAGTGGCTAATGTTAGCTACTGTTTGCAAACTACAGATAAATGTTACTTGGTAAATGACATCACTGAAGATTACAAAGTCAGTTAGTTGACTTTATGACTCACCTCTATACTTGTGCTACAGGTACACTACACTGCATGTCACAGACATTTCTGCGGTTTTATAAATTATTATTTTTATTTTTTACCACACCAAGAGACATGTTTGCTTGTATTCCCATTACACTCTTTCCCATGTCAGCTCTTTAAACACTTTGCTAAAGAGAATCTTGGTAATTTAAGTGCCATTAACCTGTAATTACCACATGTAGTCAGAGTGGTTACTGCAAATCTTATAATGTGTCCAATACAATCTGCAGTTTTCAAAATGGTGTAGAGGTGAAGTCAAATCTGTCCAGAAGTGAAAATAAAAAAAACTCTGACTTAACTGAAGTTGCAAGTTGTAGTTTATGCAGGTTTAGAATAATAGAGATAGAAATAAAAAGAATAGAGAAAACAAAACACACAAAAAAATACAAAATTTTTAACTTAAAATTCCCCTCTCCCCTCCTCAGGTGACAGTGACAGGTTGGTGTGTTTGGAGGACGGTCTGTGGTCTTTCCCAGAGGCTTATTGCAAGATAGAGTGTCCAGAGGTTCCAAACATACCCAATGCCAAGCTGTTAACAGCAGACTGTCTGGCCTCAGGGCAGGATGTAGGCTCTGTCTGCCGTTACAAATGCAACCCAGGCTTCTATGTAATAGGGAGCCTCAAAAAGAAGATAAAGAGGTAAGTGTTTTAAAGCAGTTGGCAGCTCAGAGGTCAGGGAATAGTGCTACAGCTCCCAGGGCTTGCAGTATAGACTAGCATCACTCATATGAAAAATGTATGTATTACAGGGATAGGGAGTAATTGTAAATTCAGCAAATATTTCATCACGGTTTGCTAGCTCTCTGTTTTGTGTGTTCTCTCGGTTTTCCTACACCGACCTGGCTCTGTAAATGAAAAAACAAAGACCGGAAGTGTTTCTCAAAATCAAGAATGTAAAGAACGGACTTGTGTTCTTGGGGAGAACGTTCTTGCTAGTTGTTCTTGGAAGAAGGAACTTTTAATGTCACAAGCACACAAAACGCTGCTGATGGTTTGAAATGATCTACACAGTTGATTTATCGCCTCTAAACTTCTCAGAAGTTGACCTCTGTCTCAGCTTCTTTCCGTCCCTCGCTTGAATGCCGAAATGAATGCTGGGATATCTCTGCCGTCAAGTTCACACAAGTTACCAACCAATGCATCCTCAGTAAAATGGGCGTGTCAAGAATACTTCCGGAAATTTTAACCGTTCTTACCAAAATGCAAACTTGTTTTTTGAACACAGATTGAGAAAGGCCCGAGGACAAGGTCCACTTAACATTGTTACAGCCAATCAGCAACAGGTGGTGTTAATGCTCGTGCACAGGAGTGATGGGTGGAGGGGGGCAGTGGGAGAGAGAGTTCTATACACCGGCACAATCAAATATGCTGGGCTCCAGACACTGTGAAGACGAGAGATGGCCGAGAAACAGCCAAAGAGGAAAAGGTCTGCAGAGTATAAACTGAGAAGAAAGTTATATGACCAAGCAAGGGCAAAATGTGGGGGGTGGAGCTTCTGAGGGAGCACTGAAGGGAGGGGTGTGTTTGTTTGGCAGCAGAGTTCAAATATCAACAATCCTTCTGCAGAATCACTTACTCTCCCTTTAAATACTAGCAAGCCTGCGTAGACAGCAGACCAAAGTAAATGCAGTGTTTTATCACGCATGCCTCCCTGCGTAATGGAGTAAATTCCTTCTTTTCCTTTATTTTACAAGATTCCCTTTACGCACTTGTTAATAAAATCAGGATCTTTGATTTAGCTATTTTATGCAACAGTATAACAGTGCATCACATGAACATTCAAGACCCAAGGGCAACGTTTTAAATATCGATCAAGTTTAAAGAGGCATTTTTTGGTCCATCATCTGTAAAACGATACTCTGTTTCGGAACAAGCTCACATTAGGTTCCAATAAAATATTTACCGCTCCTAACTGGGCCTCGTCATTACTTTGCCAATTTTATTCATTGGGTAACTTGCTCATTACTGAACACAGTTCACATGTTGTTAATGAGATGAGGGTTTTCTAATAGGAGGAGACAGCCTCTGGGGTGAATTTATATCCTACATGGAGTCAGCTATTTCACACTTTTCAGTCTGTATTAGTAGTAATCAAATTGTTAAGTTCATGTACAATATACAGTATAGATATGCTATATTTCCTTGGTGTATTGTCTTGAATTGTAATTAAAATGCAGTGTATCAAATATCGAACATGCTGACTTGTACTGTCACATTAGGCAAGTAAAAAAAAACCATTTAATAGTTTTGCATTACATTAAATTTCCATCCAATACGGTGAAAAACTATTTTATGTAATGATCCATTTGCAGCTGGGTATCTTTATGAGTTACGCTTTCTCAAACATATGTGTAAACATTTTAATAACCCCTGATGCTTTATTAGTCCAACATGTTCAAGTGAACAGCAGCAGCTATTAAATAGCTTTAAACAGGCTTTTTACTCTTGCTTTTGACACATGTACCCACATAAATTTATACTGCAACACATACTGTTGCATTTACACACTACATACACCACACTGGAGATCTTGTTTTACTGTAGAATGGGCAGTCCTTTGCACTCAGTATGTTTTTTGTTATTGAAACAGTAAAAGTAAAATGGGACAATAGAGAAGGTGAGCAGGGGTATAGAGTGCATGTGGTTCTAGAGGGAGTTTGTTATGTTAAACCTCAATACACTTCCAACTTTTGATAAATAAATGTCCACTTTGGTACAGAATGATACAACAGAATTCAGCAAACAAGACATTTTGGACATTTTTTGACAAAAATCCCTATTATTGCAGACAACTAAAACTTTTTTTAAGTCTTTAAAAGTAATTTTAACTTTGTGTTGTCTAAAATTAAGATAAAGATGTTTTCATATGCTCCTGTTGTCTCTAGGAAGTACTTCAAGTTGGTGTGCCTGGAGGGAGGGCAGTGGGAGGAAACTAGCTGTGAGCCGATATCCTGCCCAGCCCTACCTGATGTATTCCAGGGCATGTATACCTGCACCAATGGCCTGTACTATGACACCCTCTGCACCCTGAAGTGCCCAGATGCAAAAGAAAATGTAGGATTTCAGCCGCTGTCCATTTATTCCACAGTACTTTTGATCATTATCAACACAGTGGTGTGACCATCAAGTCAATTTTAGATCAGCTGGACACAATAAGACACTTGAATCCTCCATATTGAATGTTTCTAGGTCATGATGTAGTAAAAAAGATGCAAAAGTCTAAGAGGATGTAAAAGGTGTCATCACTTTGAAAATGTATCTTAAACCAAACTTCACATCTCAAGACTGATGAATATAGACACTATCACAATATATGTAATACAATTTTGTTTGATGGCAGACATGATAAACAAAAGACATTCCTCTCTGAACCACTACGATTTTAATATGCGTTTGTTTCCAGAGTGAGATTCGCTGCACTAAGGATGGCGAGTGGACGACGACGTTCACCATGTGCTCCAGGCTCCAGGGCTCATGCTCTCCTCCCCCTGATCTCAACTCTGTTGAGTACAGCTGTGACCAGGGGATGGATATCGGTGAGTGTAACCTTCTTTCAGGGATGAGAGTGTCTTTAGCTTGTCTTGTTACACAACACTCCACTAAATGGACAATGGCGGTAGAGCATCGCTCATGCCTTTTCCCCTCTCACACTCATTCCTCATTTTCTATTGGTATTCCTTGACTTAGATTTGAGCCATTGACTAGCTCACATTATATACAATACTTAAATCCTGTCCAGATATTAGTGGATATATAACACCATCATTTGAATCTCAAACCAGGTCTGATACAGTCGCTTGATTTATTACCTTCTACGGTTAAAGTGTCAAATACTAATGTCTTATTTACCCAGCCACGACAACAGCAAAGCTTCTTCTCTCACCTGATAAAAAATGAAGAGCCTATATTAAACAAGAGAGGGTAACTAGGGCACAGATACCACAGAGTAATGGTGGTATTAAAGTGTAACTGGCTATTTGCACCACAGTGCAATTTTGGAGAAATTCATCCATTCTTTTACCTCCTCCTGCCTCTAGTACTGTGACTGTCTCTATATACCTGTCTGAGTCGGAAATCAATCCACTGCCTTGGATAAAAGGCTGCAGGTCAGCTTTTAACTAAATATATATTATTTTGTGTCCATATCACCCCTGTTTTAGCATCCTTGCACTGGCTGCCTGTTTCTTTTAAATCAAAAGTATTTAAATTACTTTGCATTTAATGTTTGTTTATGTTTGTTAAACACATATATACAGCTATAGTAGCTTAACAGCATCAAACTCATAAGGAAGTCATAACATTACATGCTGGCAAGTAGATAAAAATGTGTTATGGGAGTTTGTCAAGCTGTAGTTGAATTCTACTGACTGAGGACTTGAACCAATGGACGGGCTCACAGCACACACAAACAGTAGAAACCCTCCTACAGTGACGGTTACCAAGAGTGTGGACTACAGATGACAGCATGGTCTAACGTTATTAGTTAGTTATAAGTTTCTTCCTCAGTGTTTGAACATGAATAAATTCAACTGATGCTAGTGAGGGTTAGCGATGTTATTACCTCCGCCAAGAAGGTTATGCTTTCAGTGCTGTTTGTTTGTTAGTTTGTCAGCAAGGTCATGGAAAAACTACTGGCTGATTTTTATGGAACTTGGTGGAAGTTGGGCCAAGAAAGAACCCATTCGGTTTGGAGAGGATCTGAATGATGGGGCTCTCTGAGTGCCCTTCTAGCTTTTGATAACTGCCCCCCCCCCTTCCTTTTCCTTGCAGGTGCTGTTTGCTACCCAACATGCATTGTGGCTCTGGACATGGATCTGCGTGACCCTGTGGTCCTTCCCAATGGCACTACAGCTGACTCTTTAAAGCACTGGATGCTGGCCACCAAAGTCCAGGTGAGACACCTGAGGAGTCAGTTGCTTAAGTTTTTGGCTAGACCGCCGAAAAGCCTGGCCAGTCCTATAAATGCGAAAGTCTGTCCCTGAGTCTTGTTTCTCTAATGATTCTATTTAAGTTAATTGAAGATCAGTTCAATTCTATTGTTCTGTACCATCACTAATCAAATACTAAATATCTCAAAAACAACAAAGTACTTTTTTAATATGCATAGTTCAAATCATCTATGTATATGTATATACACAGCGATTTAACCAAAATATATTATGTAAACTTTAGTTAACTTCTATTTAATAAATTAAAGTTAAGCAAAACTAAACATTCCACAAATTGAAAAATAAAAAACAGCAGCCAGCCAAGGGGAATGTTTTCTATTATATTTTCACTAGTAACATTGCCACATGTGCATGAACATGGACAGGAGACATGTACTGTAGCAACAAATCTTCTGCTCTCTCCCTCTTCATGCTGGCCTTGACCGATTGCTTGCTTACATAACATTTTACATTACATTTTTCTCTTTTACGACAGCGGCCTAAATGCGGTCAGTCTCTAAAACTTTGAATGAAGCCTGCCTCTCTGCTTTAAAGGTTCATACTGATGTTTTATCTACTTTACGTCTTACTTTACATTCGTCTGCTGCCTCCCTCATAACCACTGTTGTAATTCCAGCAATTTGGTGATGTGTTGGGAAGCTTAATAGAGGTTAAAAAAATGATTGTCAAATTTGAAGCTGCAGAGGCTGCGATGTCATGACGTTGTTCACCTCTAGTATGGCTCAAGCTCTAAAAACACAGGATTTTTTCCATAATGTCTTTTAATAGACCCTCTTGTAAATGAAATGCATGCTTTCTGCTAAAAATGTGTAATGATCAAGTGCACCCTGACATTACTCATATGATGTCACTTGAGTAATTTTCTCACACTTGGCAAAAAGTACATACATAACTACGCGGTACTCCCTGTGACTAATATATTGACTTTCACATATGAAATTAGTGGAGTACTCCCTTAAATTTCAACCTTCAGAACCTTGGATGACTATTACTTTAAATATTTCCATCCCATCATGTTCTAAATGCTCAGACAATTTTCCAAGTACATAATTTTTGAAGAAACATCAAATCCTTGTAATTTTGGCTTTCTGGCATGAACATTGTGCTGATATTGGATATCTCATAATTGACAATATCTACTATTGGCAGCTAAAGTGCATTTTAAATGAATCCATATATGTCAAAATTAGACTTAAACTCGTAAAATAGTAATGGGCTACAGTCAGTGTCCATTTCAATAAATACAGAGCAGTGAAATATAGGAGGGGCTGTACAGATCATCTTGCAGAACTGGTTGCATCTGTTGCTAAGCTGTTTCATATTGCATGATGAGGCGTAACGAGGTGAAAAATGAGAGAGCTTGATTGGTTTAAATAATCGCAACTGAGCAAGGCACTATGGTTTTGCTACCATTTGGAAACTCTTGGCGGGTTTTGTAGAACAGTTGATGTTTTGCTCGCTTTGCTGCTATGCGACCAGTCCATGGCGCGGTGAAAGCCGATCCACTGACAAACAGCGCTGGGATTTTTACACAAAAACACCCATCCGAATGAATAATGCATCCAAACATCTGGTGGTCTGAATAACAGCATGAAGTACACCGAGCTACTGCTCCAGCCTGACTCACCTTTACTGATAAGTACACAGCCAAGTTATTACAGTTAAAGACAGACAACTAATTTGGACAGCTGACAATTTGCTACCATACATATTTGCATCAGACTTCATCAGACACATCTCCTCTTTTTTTATTTTTAATCCATCACAACATCATGTGAAACTTGGGCGTCATGACTGACGACCAACTGTCCACCCCAGACTTTGCCCCCACCACCTCCCAGTTAGGTTCAGAATTAATATTTATATCTCTGACTGCGTATGTCTTTATGTCTTAAATCCCCTGAGAGAGGTGTTCTTTGCTTGATTGCGAAGAATTTCAAGCTTTGTTTTAAAATGAGCAAAAAGTGCTACTCCTGTGAAAAAGGACTACAAAAGGACAACACAAAGGGTTTGTAATTTGTTAGTTTAGTGATAGTGATAGGATGGATAAAAGGAGATGGTGACTTGAAACTTTCAGTTTAGCTTGAATGGAAATGAACTACATGGTCATTAGCTGCAACACAACAACTCCCTGTAGATTCATTCCACCTTAATACCTCTTTTTACATTAGAAATAAATGATTACCACATTCAAATTTCAAAAGGAGCCAAAGTTGGGAAAAGAAATTCCTTTTGAGTTTTAACAAATGTATGGTAAGTTCAAGTTCTTAATTGTCATGTGCACAATAATTAAAGTGAAGCAGTCACTGGCAATAAAATGCTCAAACAATATGTATAAAAATAAAATCACGCAAATCAAACAAAAAAAAGATATACTGCATATACAGTGTTATGTTACTTTCTCGATTAATCCATTAGTTGTTTGGTCTATAAAATGTCAGAAAATTATGAAACATTTCGATCAATGTTTCCCAAAGCCCAAGGTGACGTACTCAGATGCCTTGTTTAGTCCATAAGATATTCAGATTACTTTCATAAGAGTAAAGAAACCAGGAAATAATCACATTTAAGTAATCACATAAGCGTGAATCAAAAAATATTGACTTTCTTCTTAAAAAATTACTCAAACCGATTAATCCATTATCAAAATAGTTGGAGATTAATTTAATAGTTGATAATCAATTAATAGTTCTCTAGACAGTAGAAGAGGGACAACTGTAGACTCTAAACGGAATATGGGTGGTTCGATCCCTGGCTCTTCTAGTCTGCATGTCAAAGTGTTCTTGGGCAAGACGATGAACCCTGAATTTCTCCTGAAGGCTATGCCATCAGTGTGTTTCTGATGAACAGTTGGCACCTTGCACGGGGTCCTCTGCCATTGCTGTATGAATGTGTGAATGTAACATGTAGCTATAAGAACTCTGATTAGTCAGAAAACTAGAAAGGCGATTAACAAGTACAGTCTATTTACATTTAGCAAGTCTATCCGTCAATGTTGTGAGATCATTTCCAGCTTTTTCTAATATCCTTAATTACTCTTTTCAGGATTCAGGTGTCATGTTTTTTTAGTCTACAGAAGTGACCAGCCACACAACTGCAGTGAAAATTGGACTTATATATCATTACTATTTGCATTTTTTTAAAAAGTAAACAATACCTTTCTAGTAATATTTTAAACCAAAGCACTTAAAATAAATTTTGCAGTGAGTGTAGTAAATAAAAAACACATAAATTGCAGAATTTATTTTTTAATAAAAATCATCTCAAATGGCTTCAAAAGTCTCTCTAAGTACTTAAAAATGCTGCCAATGCTGTCTCATGTGTATGTGAATGTGCATTCGTTATCATTCAAGCGTTTTAGAATTACTGGAAATCCCAGGCAGATAGCAAGAGTAAAGGTTCCAGTTGACGTCAAGCCGTTTAGGAAATACACACATCTCTCACACACACAGTGTATACAGTTCACAGTGAACACACTCGTAGGAATGTCAGATCTTGGGTCGGAGTTAGAGCGCTTTTGTTTTGCTTTAAAGGTGGGTCATGTTACCCAATATCATATCTCAGGAATCGCTTCTACGTTAACGCTGTCGCAAACACTGCTCCAGTTTCACCTTACTTTTGGGTGGTCAGTCAGCCAGCCAGCCAGCCAGCCAGCCAGTTAATCCGCCCTTGCCAAGGTCAAATAGTTGGATGGAGGTCTGGTTACTTACGCCATATCTCTGACACTGCCTTGTGATTTCAAGGCATTGTGTTATCTCAAATACTTCAGAATCAGGTCTCCAAGAAATCACAGGGGAGGATCCACTTTCGCTGTCCATATTTGTTAGTCAATCAGCTATCTGCTAACCACCTTCCAAATTTCTGGGGTCAAATAAATGAGAGAAGACCCACAGCCTCACTCAGTATCTAGAACTCAGAATTTTGATTTTTAAGTTGTATAAAGCAATTATTATTCTTCCATCACAAAGTTTTTAAAGCATGCACAAACAAATACTACAAAAAGGCAGCAAAAGCTGTTACAATGTTTTGCATATGTCCATGAAAACAGTAGGACATAAAGTTTGCATCAAAATGAGTGCAATATGTGCATTTTTATGTAATAATTCATGGTAAAGGAGGCCAAATCTGAGTGGATCATTGACAAAAAGGATTTTGTCAACACTATTACAAATGTTACTCATTGTTTTATCATTAAAATACAATAAACTATAAGCATGCACGAGGCACAGTGTTTATTCATTGTATACATGCTGGTTGCATTTCATGTTGACTCCTTTCCATTTCTGCACTATGATGTTTCCCCTTTATTGTAAACATCCCTATATTTACAATAATAATAATAATAATAATACTCAGATTTCCATGAACCTTGCTGTAGATATTCATGGTTCCTGAGAATTTGTGCCTTTGGTGATCTCGCTGACCTCTGTTCTTGTGTTTACAGTGTAAATTTTACAGAAATTATGGGCAGAATCCCGTGAAACTTGCATAAGCATTTAGTTAGAAGCTGTTTAATCTTAATACGGAAACACACTAGTGTGGTCTGCGAGCAGATTGGCATTATCCTCCATCTACAGTATGGCTACTTATGTTCACTTTAATTAAATTATTCTCAACTAGTACTACTTTGGAGCCTCAACGACACAAAAATGAAAATGATTTTGTGACCGAGTGTAATATGTTTTTTCATGGCAAACACAGTGGTTATCCATTTCCTATGACTGTGTTTCTCAACCGTTTCTTACGTGCTTTGTTTTCCAGAGCATAGTCTGCACAGGGATGATGAAGTGGTACCCTGACCCTCAACACATCCATTGCATCCAGTCATGTGAGGTAAGAGTCCAACCAGCCAAGAGGTCCTGCATCAAATACAGGAGTATATACAAATACTTTTCATCCAGATATCAGTCTCACCCAGGTCTCTGAAGCTGTTAAAAGAGTGAATATCTATTGTAGTTATGACTGATACAGTATCTGGCCATGGTCTACAAAAAAGGATTTGAGAGAGAGTGCCTAGTTATCGCTTCTGTATGTCAAAGATCTGATGTTTTTTGTGTGGTGAGAGGAACAAGTTCAAAGAAGCGATTGTACCTTTTTCCACTTAGTGTAAATGAGCACCAAGGCGCTTTGTGTACATAGTGTTTGATACAGTGCTTGCTTAGATGAAAGTGTAATTCTGTCGTTACATAACATGTCTAGTATGTACTTATGTGTGCTTTTAAAGCCTCAAGGTCAGGAGGATCTCAGTTTGGCTTTCGTTCTGTTACTATCAAAAGATATTTTATTAACGTTGAGATAGGGGATACTTAAAACAATTACAACATTTCTGGGCATAACCGCATTAAATTTACTGCCCTAGCCAGACCTTTCCAATAATATTAAACATGAAGCATAACATGCTGTATCCCTGTTGTCATCACTACTCAAGATACCAGAGCCAGTGTGCAATGTGCTTCACATTTCATGACGACAAATCTCAGAAATTGATATCCTCACACTTCAAACTTTACAAGAATTCTTTTTAAATCTGTCCAAAGAACCTTTTTTTCCAGGGATCCTGGCATTGCCAAATGTTGTTAAGCCTGCCAAGCCTAATAGATTATCTGATAGGAAGGAAAATAAATTAATCACTGGATTATGTTAGATTTAGATTAATTATTTAGGCTGACACAAGGCTTTTAAATCTTCTGCCTAGTTTAAAAACAGCCTACCTAGTGTGTGCTTGAACTCTTATTGTTTAACATAGGGAGCCAGATAAGGTTTCCTACTTAGTGACAAGGTAACTTAAGTTTATGTCATATATTACAGTAAATTTGGTTTCTGTGAAGTAGTATTTTGATATTGATGGTTCCCAGAGGATAAATTCTTAAAAAAAACAAAACTTAAGGTCCACTTCCGAGCTTTATTCCAGTGTAACTTCATCTAATGCTCTCCAATAACAGCTAAAGTTTCCTCAGCTGTCATGGAGATAGTATGGAACTGGTGTTTAAAGATACTCTTTAGACAAGTGAGCCATCTCCACAACAACCGAGCAAAACCGTGGGATTATGTAGAAAGCGCCAGGAAAAAAAAGCTTGTAAGTAGAGTTGTTATTATTTTGTCAAACTATTTCCAAGGTTAAGAATGAACACTCATGAATTTTATTGCTTGAGGGGACCCCTGACTGTTCATCTCATGCCACCATCAGGCCAAAACTTCCGTTTTTACAGATGTAATATCAAAACTCACTGACCGATTGCCATGCATTTGCCATAGCGCATTCAAGCTCCCCAGGGTTATAAATTCCACAGATTTTGATAACCTCATGGGCTTCCCCCTAGCAACTTCAAGATAAGCTCCCCATTACTCTAACTATAACTGCTGACAGGAATAGCAAAGGGGTCAGTATGTTGTTTGTTCTAACACCGTTGTATTGTGGGCTATAATGAAAATTGCAGCCTGTAGAGAGGCCGCTGTAGCACAACGTCCGACTTATAGGCTTGTTCAATTTCATCATATTTTATGTGCTGTATCATAAATGAGTAAGTTTAATTTGCAAGTTAATGTCTAGCTCTGCTCAGTAATATTTTAGCAGTGACAGTAAATCATCTAAAATCATAAACCCAGATAGCTTTTATTTGGCATTCATCTGTTGGGTTCAGAAAAGGCTGGAACTACCGATGGAACACATAAACTGTTGATGTCTCACGGTATTAAAATATTCTTCCTACCTGCCAGCACTACATTTTCCCCTTCCACCTTCCCGTGAATGTTGCTAGGCAAAACAGTTGCTTATAACCCGCTCCTCCATGACAACACTGTAAATTATACCAGACCACATGTGCTGCAAATGCTCTATGCCAGATTTCATCCAGATGCCATTGCTCCCTCTCTTTCTCCTACCCAGCCTCTCTTTCCATTCTTTTCTCAAACCCGGTTGACAATTAGCGCCAAAGTCAGCTCAGGCGTCTTATCAGCACAGCAGCCCCTGTACAACTGCCAGGCTGAGGCCGTTCTGTAGTGGTTGTATCCACTCTTTAACTGCAGAAATAGTTATATCAGTGACAAAATACCTGCTGTGTCCTTCTAGAAGTGTCCTCACATTTTCTTATAATGTTCTCAATGAATAAAAGATTTGCTGGACCAATAAGGACAAAGAATGTGATAAGTGTGTGTAACAGCAAGCCAATTAAATGCATTGACTCATGCTTCATTTAATATAAGGCATTTAGACAAAGAGAATAGAATCCATCTATGTTAACCATTTGGTTTGGTGGATGCTGTGTTAATCCCCTTGATCACATCATGAAGCACTGTATCGTAGCTTTCCAGTCTGAAACGAGTAAGAACAAGTTACACCTTGAGGATTAGGGATAGTTGTGTTTATGTCACAATAGTTCTGCACAAGGCTGGATATCCACAAAGAACATTTCAGATTCTAACCTCAGCCACACATCTGACACCTGAAGTTCTCCACTGGCTCAAAGTGGGTGACCATTTGCTTTTTGCTTTAGATGGGAGATTAGGGTTTGACATGAATTGAAGACAAAGTGGACCAAACGTAAATTCAACTCAACTCAAGACTAATGATTTTTTGCTGAATTTTCAATAATAGAAATAAAAGCAGTCCAGTTGAGTAAAAAACAAAGGTCTCTTTATAGAGCAAATCATTTGGTACATTTCTTAGCTTTCTAAAAACAAAGCTTGTTTATCAAGAGTCATGGATTGTTGGAAACGTGTGATTGCACCATCTTCAGATTCTGCCCCTTGGATTGATTAGATTGATTTTACTAAGCTGTACTTTGCCTCATTAGCTAGCATGTTTGTTAGCTACTGTATGTTCCCTAGTAGGACTATTGTTCCCTCACTGTACTTTGAGCAAAGTTTCCTGCTGTTCCTGACAGAACACACTTTACATTAAAATGATTCACTTTTGGGTGAATTCTTTCCCTGCTTACCATCCATTACTTCTCAGTAACTTCCCTGGATCCAGTTTACCGTGGCAACAGACTAAACAGAACAGGCAAAATGTGGATTGCCTCTGCCACATCTTCCAGTGGTTCCAACAGAATCCTGTTGTGTCCGCAGTAGGGCTGACTCCGAATAGTCGAAGATTCGATGCTTCGATGGGCGGAGCCTAATCTGACTGTCAATCTTACAGTCGAAGCTTCGCAGCGAAACGAGGATAGTGCCATTTTTGTGATATGGGGGTGCTCAATGTCTGGAGGAACCGTGACGTGCATGCAGTTCTTGGCAGCATGGCATGCACGCAAAACTCTTCACAATCACCGCACACAAAAATACACATGATTCGACTATAGGCAGGACTTGACGATTCTGATTCAACTATGTAAATCCTTAGTCGGGGACAGTCCTACTCCACAGGCTATTTAGTTTACAATATCTCTTCGGCATGTTCTGGCGTTTCCTTGGGATCTCCATTTAATCTTCCAGTTCGACTTACTGAGTTACTCAGAAGGTAACCACTGGAACAATCTACTAGGGATGAAACGATTACCGGTTTAACGGTAAACCATGGTAAAAGACAGTTATTACCGTACACATTTTAATTACTATGACAACCGGGTACGGTTAATCACGTTGTTATAGTCTCATGACAAACACTGTCCAGCGTCTCCCAGAAGCAGGCGCGCATGCGCAGAATGCAACGTGGGTTTGTTTGGGTCAGTGACAACACTGCAGAAGACAACGCTGCAGAGATTTTTCACTCACTCTGAAATCCGGTCGTATTTTAGTTTTTATGAGAGCGCTGAGGGAAACCTGATTGAAGTAAATGACTTTACAGTGAACGCAGGGTATATATAGCTTTGGCTTGTCTCTCTGACTTGCTAACAGCTTGTAAACTGAAGCTCTCAGTGTTGCTGCTCTTGTAAAAACGCTACATGTTGTTCTGTTGCTGTGTTTGTCCACTGCACATGAGAACACGTTACGCAGTTTAGTCAACCAACCAGCATATCTAGAAACGCTACAGACTCCTCTGTATTTATGTCAGTTTTTGGGCTCATTGCGGTCACTATCACTGTCTTCTAAATAATTGTGCACGGGGTCATTGTATTACCTATAAAATATAAAATCTTGATAATGCACACTTAGATGATTTTCATATGTTTACAAAAGGTATTTGCTGTTATTTTATTTTTTATGCAAACAAAATGGCAATTGTATTTGTAGTTTTCAATATACAACTTGGTGAAATGGTTTCAGTGTCTGTATCAGTACATTTTAATATTTTTTGGCACACTTTTACAATACCGTGATAATACTGATAACCGTGATAATTTTGGTCACTATAATCGTGATATGAAATTTTCATACCGTTTCTAACTAATCTACCAGCTGCTACCCACACCAATGGTTTTGTGTGAAGTCATGAATCTGATGTTGAATTTTCACACAGGTTAGACATCTGCATGCTTGTATTTCCATACAACAGAATGGCATGATTAACTGTGCTGCTTACCTTAATGTGTTTTAGGAGGCTTAAGAATCACCTCAGAGGTACAATGTGTAAGAATTAAGACTTCTCCCCACCATAAATAATGGGGAAGCATATCACATATCATAGTCATAGCTGCTGCTCACTGACATTAGCTAGGTAGCTCACTTATCCGTGCAGCGAACTCTCCAAGGAGCTGACTGAATTCGAATTGGCTCCAAAACCAAGCCGGGTGAGACGGCAACGGAATGAGGCTCAGCAGCCTCCCTGTGAACCAAACAAAGCCTCCGACACCGACTGGAGAGGCAGCATTGGCGTGATGAGACAGAAATTTCCAATTTCAATTAAATTTTCAATGAAATTTTATTTAAATGGCGCCATTCCATAACAGAAGTTATCTCATTGCACTTTTCATATAGAGCAGGTCTAGACCGTACTCTTTGTAATATCTTATAACAGGTAGAAACAGAGGCTAGACTGGGCAGCCAACTGCTTGGTCCAGATGGGTTGAGGGGGGAAACGGGCCAGTTTGAAGGAGGTTTTGTTTTACAATGAGTTACAGTTAGTTCACTGAAAAAGCGAAACTCAGAGAATTCAGAAGGTGTACGGTTGTATTTTTCTTTTTGATCAAGAAAATAGATGTAATAGATGTGGCCAAATGGTAAATGGATTGTACTTAAAAAGCGCCTTTCTAGTCTTCGCACCACTTAAAGATCCTCACACTGCATGTCACACTCACCCATTCACACACACTTTCATACACTGATGGCAGTGGCTGCCATGCAAGGTGCCAACTGCTAACCAGAAAGGAAACAGGAAGTAATCCCATTCTCACTCACACACACACACACACACACACATAAAAAGAGGCAGTGTCATATTACTGAGCAGGTTTCACCACTTAACATGCTTTCTAATAGTCTATAACACATTAACTTAAAATAAACTTACAATAAAATATGCCAATTATGGTTCAAAAACAGGGTAAACGATGAGACAAATGCACAGACCTCCCTTGAACTCCCTGAACTGTCTTCCCTATCAAAAGGAAAAGCACTTTGAGTCACATGGAGAAGAAAAAAAAGGGGCAAACCTCACACTGCCTCAACTGTTTTCAGAGAGCGCTGGGCAAGAGAGGGTGAACAGAGAGATGATAAAATATCTGTTTTTAAAAGAATGATAGAGATACTTGGTAGGAAATATACACCAATATATTGCTGCTTGACAGGAAGGTGTCCACTAGAATTCATATCTGTGTTTTATAAAGTTCTGATAAAGAGCTTGACTGGTGCTGATGAGAGCACATGCTCCTCAAACAGCCAAGGCTAAGAGGTGGGGTTGGCTGCTGCTGCTTTGTATGTCTCTTTAACACTGATTTGACGGGAGTTACTGTGTAATGGTAATACACAAACCAGGTGACCTTTTAATTACCCACAGGGGACTAAGCTACGTAGCCAACCAAAGCTCGCTGAATACTCTTCATGGGTCTGTGCATAAGTAAGGTCTATGCTGCGTGGAGGGGAATGTAAATAATAATTAACCTCAACATGAGCCCCGACCTCAAAATTAACCTCGTGTTGGCAAAGTGTGGGGTCCATTAATTTTAACAATCTTAAGAAAATAAATAGATGCATGGGTAATGGAGATCAAACCCACATTAAAGCTCATCTATGGAGATCTTTAAAATTTTAATAAAACTGACAGCAGGCTAAGCTGTACTGCTATAAAGGTAATACAAAGATTTACATACTAGTAGTGATTTGGGTTAGGCATCTGGTGCACTTGCTGGTAAAGTATTTACTCAGAAACAGAACGATTAAATAGATTTATTTATGCCATAGCGGTTTAGTTGGGAAAGGCAAGGGGATTCGTCAAGTAGGGAGCTCTTTGATGTGAAGAGAAAACTGCAGAAATCTTCTCAGCAGCTGCTCTCTCCCCCTGCGCAGGTTAGGTAGAATCCTAAGTCTTTGAAATGACTCCATCAGCCCATCGGAGAAAGCCAAAAGTATCTTTGGCACTCAGCACACATTTTCATGTTGTTGGCACTTCAGGGAAGCCCTAAAGGTTTAGTTGAAAACACTAAAAAGGCTTTCATCAGTTTGAGATTCTATGTAACTTAAATTCCACAAATTTGCGTGCCACTTCAGTGTTTCTCCAGAAGGACTCCCACGCTGGCCAGAGCATTGCAAAAAACTGTTTTAGGAATTGTCATTAATAGATATTCTAAGTAAGGTGAACCGTGCTGTACCTGAACAGTCATTAAATGGCATCTGTCTGTCTACTCTATCTCTACTCTAGCTAAACGAGAACATTTCTTGCTTAATTGTGTTGATTCTACATCAAATTGGCATGTTGTTTATCCTAAAATGCCAAAAGAAACAATTTTCCCTCCATGTCTTCTTAATGACTCTAAAAGTGAAAGCCATTTCTACTTGTGCGGCTGGTCTCGGATCTTTTATCAGTACATTTAATATGTTTCTATCACCTGTGCCATAATGCAGTTCAGACTTTAAACAAATGATCTTCCACCATCCAAATGGCTACCATAGCAAATATCAGCCTACAAAGTCATACTTCTTTAGTACCGTAGCCCTTTAGCTTTCAAGGTGAACGGCTGTGGATACATCATTGGATTTATCAGTTGGGGCCATTCTTTCTGAACCTGTTCACCCCCGAGGTCTTGCAGGTTTAACATCTGCAGCAAAGGCTGAGTGCACGTAGCTACTAAAATACAGAGCAAAAAGCACCGGGCCGCATGCTCCACAGCAAACAGTGGCATGCAAAGAAATCATTCATCTAAAAATAAAAACTATCATTTTTAGTTGTACATTTCACAGTAACACTTATGTCATCAGCTGCGTTGGATAATCACAGATTCAGTTTATTTGATTTTTAATCTAGGAAGTTATCTTTAACTGTCCTTGCAGGGTGCAATTGGCATGCAGCTCAACAGGCACATGTGGTGCTGTTTTATGTTTTATGTTTTATTATAACTCCACCTACTTGGGAAAGTTTTGGTGTACCCCACCCAAAATTACAGTACATGCGTTGAATTGAAGCTTGTTCTATGGACAGACGTCGCCCTCTGTAAGTGGTTTGTCAGAGCTGCCAATGAGCATGCAACTCACTCCCTTTTATGACTGAGCGTACAACTTGGATTGAACTTGGATTAGGCTGCACAAGTGTTTATTATGATTTGTTTAATGGTCATTTGTTCCAAACAATGTAATTATATGACAATGTCTGCCACTTACTGAAAATCTGTTTTCTGGGAAGATGGGGTTTTTTTTGGCCCTCTTGGCCTTCCATGCTGTGTGATGTATCATAGTAATTTTGGGGAGAACATTAATATTGTTTCTTGTTTATAACTTGTTTTTAGCCTTTTGGAGGGGATGGCTGGTGTGACACTATCAACAACCGGGCCTACTGCAAGTATGATGGAGGAGACTGCTGCCCATCCACACTCTCAACCAGAAAGGTACACAAACAGACATTCCAGTTCTGCACCTCCTGTCTGCGATATATACATATGAAGAGAAAGATTGATTTTCATCACTTTTCTGCTCTCTGTTCTTTATCTGTTTTTGTTTTAATAATAACTATTTTGGGGTATTCTTTTAACAAATAAAATAGCCTACAATTTGCTTTGTTTAAAAGGTGGCAACATGTTGTTTGACTTGGTCCACGCTCACATCTTGCAATCAAGATGGAGCTTAGATGCTGAAGCTGGATTCAAAGCCAGATTCTTCCTGTTTACAGTAGTAGAAATCCGTCTCTTTTGGCACAAGCGCTGTGCCGCTACGCAGGAGACTTCTACTAAGCAAACAAACACAGATCCCTGCTAGTTTCCCCTCTCTCCCTTTTAACGACTGCTCCTATTTAGTCTCGCTCATCTGTACTTAAAACAACCTTGTGCCCTCCAGCTTTTCCACTCAAATGGTAAATAAGCAGGTTTTCACCACCCTACGCTGCTTTACACTTTCTCACCTCTCATATCAAGCTATCGCTCCATTGCAGAAGGAACTATTCAGGGTTCAGGACAACGCATAGCTAATAACAAAGCATAATAATTCCTGATGAGATTTTCTTCTATTACAACAATGAAAACCCCCACGGTATTATTTTGGTGGGGGTCCCCAAAACATCAACTTTAAAGCTTCTGTAGTGGAGATGAGAATTTTGTTTGTATTGCACCTCTACACTGATATTGGCCTAAAATCTAATTGCATTTTAAAATAAAGCTTGTAATGCAGGGCTAATGAGTTTGACAAATATGTTGGATATCTTTGTGTTTATCCATCCTAACAAACTCCCCCTGGTGATAGCTTATTCGTGCTTGCTACAAAATGCAAATGCATCACATTACACTAATTGCTCTAAATGATTGCTGTATATATTGGGTGGCTAAGAGGAATGGTATGAATAATAATGAGCACGTCGGGCCAGTGGCAGAAACCGGGCCGCTGATTCCCCCAACTGCTTCTGCATAAACACGTCTTTTTTCCCCCTATTTTTCTGTGCTTTCATGAGAATTTCTCTCCCATGTGGACATTTGGGAAGTAGTCCCCCGCCCCACCACCATCCCTCTCACTATACCCTATTTGGCTACTGTACAGCCACACATTCATGACACTCATTCAAGGGGCCCTGCCTATTAATTCCTATGGCCTACAGTTGGCCGAGCCTTGGCTGTCTCCTTCATGTCCGCAGCACGCCATGACTCACCGGCAACTCCTTCCTAAATGGAGAAGGAGTTCAGCGAGTCTGTAGCTGCCATCATAATAAATGAGCTGCCAGACTGCCACTAACTGCTTTTTTATGTGGGGGGAGGTGGGGGTATGAGGGTGGGAGCAGCGAGGTGTTTGATGGTCTGCGGTTTACTCGGACGCTGTAAAACAGCAGCGAGCGGGGGTCGTTCTGAGGAAGTGAACTAAACTGCCGTGAGAGTCAGCATCCTTAGTGCCACCGCGGCTCCAGCAGAGCGATGGAGCAGAGTGGGGTAATGACGAGCAGTGGATGGAGGGTTTTGTTTACAGAACTCTATGTCTTTGGATTCGACTTGTGCAGGTGTAGGAAATTACAGGGTTTTTTTACACAGCATGACCCGCATCACATATTTCCTCTGCTGCCACACAAGAAAAAAAACTTGTGACCATGAGGTGAGTTTGATTTTTACCTTATTCTGCAAGTAACATGACCACTTCACAGATTGTTCCAGTATCTGGCAGGATGAGTCACCCGCATCTGAACTACATCAAATATTTGAATCGATAATCAAATCTATTTGTATCTGGATCAGTCTAACGGGGCCAGCTGCCTCCTTTTTATGGAGCTCAGGCAGTATTGGTTTTATTTAAAGGGGTAGTAGTAGCGATGACAAGGGAGGAGAGATACATGAGAGATGATTCAGGTGGGATTCAGTGATTAGCCAACAGAGAAAAGCTCCAGAAGAAAAGATCTGAGCTGCCACACCATCTATGGAAACATACAATCTTCCTTTGATTTGTTAACTGGAGTCTGTGTTTTAATCTGACAAAGGGCCAAAGTAGTAAAAGCAGCAAAGAGCAAACAGAAGGAGGACAAAGAGGACATGATTTTTTTTAGATTAGACTTGACGTTTGGTTTCGATTGCATGCGAGGTTGAATTAATTGCTTCTGAAACCTTTTGTCACAGGGCTTGTGTTCATGAATATGCTGTGGTAAACAGCAGGGAGGCAAGTAATCTGAACACTCAGAAACAGCCAAGAAGACTTATGATGAGGCAAAAACAAGCTTTTTCTTTCCTTCCAAAGGTTGTTAGAAGGCATCAAAGGTGGATCATTGCTTGGCTTGTTCTGCGCCTGCATAATGAATCAAGATGAAGCTGTTAAGGAAACATTTAACGGCCGCGCCAATTCGTCTTAAATGGGACTGCTGGCATTTTAATTGAATCTGGGCCTTCTGCAGCTTGTTGAGAGCCATCAGTGAGACTATTACCCTGCCATCAACCCCGTCTCCCTCTCTAAAAAGTGCAATCAGCAGTGAAGGCCGACAAGCTGCTACCTCCCACACTCCTTCTCGTCTTGCTTGCCGTCATCCTTATTTTCTTTCTCTGCCTCCCACTCTCCTTTCTCCCTCTCGCTTTCTTTCCCTCAATCTTCCTCTCACTCCTTCTCTCCAGGAGCGAATGTTTACATTTCTTGCAACAGACTGCTTCGCGGGGCACCAGTGTTTATTTTGCAACCTGTGGTGATGGCTCGCTTCCTAGACAAGAGCTGGCAGCCTCTTGTTGTTGATTCTTAACATGTGTTCATCCGTTCACCTCCACGGCAGTGCGTCCCCCCCCCCCCCCCCGCACCCAAGACCCTCAAGGTTTCTCGCCGTTCAAAGGCCACGTTGAACCATTTGACATCATGCGCTTTATCGGCCTCCGAGGGGCCATTGGAGACCTCTTTGAAACTGTGAGGAAATACACCAAGTCTACTAAGACCACGCTCGAGTTGCTAAGCGGTACTTATCTTTCAGCACATTGTAGAAATGGGGGCAAAACTGTTCACTAGCTGCTAGGGCAGTTCAAGCAAATTTATTTTTTATTGTCTGTTTTTGCCATTCAAAGCTGTGCTCTTTGCTACAGTTGAAATATTACAACCCTATTGGGAAGCCTCCTCAACTAGTGCATTTTTCAGTGACTCTGCTTTTACTGAAAGTCCTGATGTAATATTTCCTTTTACCCTACTCTAATTCATGCCTTTTTCCTAGGCTTTTGTTCCATCTACTTACACAGGAATAGGCAATATATATGCACAGGTTTTGATCAGATTTGATCTAAGACCATGTCAGGCAGACTCAAACAGGGAATCAAACCAAATGCAATGTGTGTATTGTCAGTTTAGTATTGATAAAAAAAATCACATCTGCAACAGACAAGTCTGGAAAGTCATGTCTTGCACTTTTGTTTGAATCCAGTGACCTATAATGGCTTTGGGAAGTCGAGCGCTAAATGTTTTGCTTGTTTACCTACAGGTCATTCAGTTTGGGGCGGACTGCAACCAGGATGAGTGCACTTGCCGTGATCCGGACGCAGAGGAGAATAAAAGTAAAGCCAAGCACTTGGAAGGAGGAGGAGGTGGAGCTGGAGCTGTAGGAGGAATGCAGTAAGATAGAGGAAAGAAAGAGGCTGAACTTGTATTAAACAGAGTCAAACAACAGACTACACACCACAACAAACAAAAAAAAAATACACGTTTTTAACATTGTAAGGCGAAGAATGTGCTTCATACAATAAAAGGCCATTTTTATTTTATCATAAACGATCTTCCTGTTAAAATCCATCACATATGAGTCATGTTTGTTTGAAAATTTTATTTATATGTTCCTGCACCACTCCAGGCAAACATCCACACCGGAATATATTGTCTTCTTTGCCTGTTAACAAATTAAGGGTTATCTTTACTGCTAGATTCCAGAAAATTATATTTTGAAATTGAAACTCAAACTGAGAAAACCTTGAGGTCTAGTTCAAACAGTGTTAAAAAGCAGTTTATCCACTCCTGTAAATAATAATAAAGTCATCATAATTGGATCAAATCCCTATTGCATATGGATTCAAGTACTTTTGTGGACATGATTAGTTTCAGGCTAAAGAATCCAAAAGAACAGTCTTTGCCTGTGAAAACTGTTCAGTACATGCACATAACTTAAAGTAAGGGCTACTGCTACTAACTGTGGCATCCAGTTAGAGAAACATTAGCATTCTATATAATTATATACTAATGTATTTAAATAATACTGAAGCCAAAACACTTGTAACTTGTCTGATGGCTACTCAAAACCAAATGAGGACTAGTCAAATCAAATTTAAGTCAAGTGGGCAAAGGCAAATAGTTTATAGATTTATGTTGCACCATGCAGAAACATTACTTCCCTGCAGACCAAAATACTAAGATTTGTTACATTCTTCATTACTGTGCATCAGATCCTTCAACATACACTTCTGACATGTAGCTTGTTAGGAATGTAAAGGGAAACATACTGTATCCATAAAGACTAACATGTATAGACTAATATATTTGGATCACCTGACACATGTATTACATCAAGTATTAGTCACACAAGTCAACACTATTTATATCACAAATCCAGTGATACAAACATTTATCTGTATCATACAGCATGTGCATAGGGCTTCCTAAAAGTCATTTTTCTGTAAGTGTGATCAGTTGTATTTACACAAAACACTCAAATATATAAATTATTTCAGTAACCAATCCAATCCAATTTTGACTGTACAGTGTGCAACACTAATGTCAGAATTATTGTTCTAAACCAGAATGGATTTCCACTGAAACAAAGATGCACATAAATTGTCATGTTGCAGAAAGGTTAAGTGGAGAAAGCAAACACTGAAATAAAAAAAGACAATACTTTTGGGAAGCCTGGGCATCAACACAGACTTTTCCCGCTTGCATGCTTGCATATCAGAAAGGTTCTGGTGTCCAGTTGCCAGCAATGATGAAGTACCCCATGCAAATGTTGTATCTATATGAGTGTAATCATGTTCTTCTTTATTTTACAGTACTTTATACTCTATATGAAATAAATAGCAACTTTATATCGACCCTTATGATGTCTGTCTTGATTTCCATTTTTTTAAAGAAGTGTTTTAAACTTTCATCACAGGCTCAATTTCCAAAATAATTTCAAAATATCCTAATTGCTATCTTTCAAACAGATATTTGAACCTCATGAAGACTAAAAAGGTGCTGTGTTATTTTGACATTACTGTCAAATTGCTGTGGATTGCTGAATTGCAGTGGCATAAGGTAGTAACAATGGGCACCAGTGCAGGCTGTTAAGATGGGCCCTTAGGCTACACCTTTACGAAGTCACACACACACACACACACACACACTACGTTTGTGTCCATATCTGTCTATTTGTGTGCCTCGTTTCCTTGTTTTGCACGGTTTAACAACTGATAAGATAAGATGCAGTAAATACCTAATTTAAAGCTCCTTAAATCGATTTCTTTCCATATTAACATTCAACAGTTCTCTTTTTGTGCATCTCTCTCCAACACACGCTGTTGCAGCAGCTATGTTGCGTGCGCCTGGACGCAGCAGTCTAAAGCACCATCATGTGATGGATTTTAAAGTTGGACTGTGTCACCTAGATTTTTGTATTTGCAAAGTCAAAAAGAAAATTATAACGGAGCATGGCTAGTGCTGTCATTGTCATAATCCTGACACGTCACTACAAACAGCTCAATTCAGGAGGTGTCCACAGTGCTGACATTTCAGTACAATAACCTCCCGAATCACGACAACCACATGCCCCTTGGAGAGAGAGGCATTCATTATCGTGAATAAGACAGAAAAGAGGCCTAACCTTACTCATAACACAATACCATGTCCCGAAAACAGGCCGCTAAGGCGCACACACAGTTTAAGACCCACAAGCACAACCACAAAAACAGGTGCTCAGCAGCGACCTGTCCCTGAAATGATATCAGCCACACCAAATTCACTGAAAAACCACTTGTAAAGTTACTCACCTATTTGAAAGGTATCCGACGAGCCTGCATTGAGCGAAATCTTTGATAATATCCTCAGTAATCCAAAACAATCTTAGCTTGCTTGCACGTGTGCTCTGCTAGTCTACTTGGCAGATTTTGCGTTTCACCCGGTTTCTGGAGTCTTGTCACATGACCAAATAGAAACTTAAGACTGGGTTATATACATATTACCCAGCAATCATCACTGGATATGTGGGCTATGTGAAACAAATAGCAAAGCAAATAAGACTAAATTCATTCCGTAGAATCAATTTTTCATATTTCACTGTATACCTTATAGCCTACTGCTTGCTACAGACTTTTGTGTCTGTAGTGTAAGTCTGACACTACGACAAATGGGGAAATGCACCTGTATATATAATACTACTTGATCACTTTGTTAAAAACAAGCAGATGTATATGGGTGTTTAGTGATGACATAAGAGTCTTCATGCATTTTTACCATGTAACTGACAAAGTCTAGCTCATAACTCAACGGCCGCTCCCGTCATGGGCCCCAGTGCAGCTGCACTGTCTATACCTACGCCCCTGCTGAATTGCTAATGGATCCATCCATACGTACATACTCTATATTGTTTGTGTGTTAGTAGAGAATTGAAGATCAAATTGTTTTTGAAAGAGGAGACAAATCTTATTTTTGTGGCTTCAGGCTCCATTACTAGCTTTAGACAGCTATCACATGTAGGGTCCATTTATTTGAATGGAGTATGGCCGAGCAATGCCAATGAGTAGTTTAGATGTGAAAATGCATTTACTTGGTCTAATATAAACAGAATGTTTACAGTATAGCCAAGATTTTAGATTGGGTCTGATTACAGATCTGTATCTGTACAGAGGGCAAATACCACTATAATACATTCACATATAAGATGATATAAAGTGAATATGGGTCAATTCACCAAAATTACAATAAAAGAAACTAAAAAAAACAAAACAGCTGCCAGTTTATATTAATATAAGAGAATTAATTCACTATTTTGACACACCTGCCACTACTATTCTGAGTTTTGTAAAATATTGTGGCAAGAGATCTCGCCACACCCAAGTACCCAGAATGTATTTTGTGCATCCAGCAGTGATGGCAGACATTTTAAGTTTACAAAATTTTTGAGTGGCCTTTTATTGTGGCCAGCCTAAGGCAATACGCATGCTGTCTGATCAGCATCTTGATATGCCACACCTGTGAGGTGGATGGATGGATTATCTCGGAAAAGGAGAAGTGCTCACTAACACAGATTTTGACAGATTTGTGAACAATATTTGAGAGAAATAGGCCTTTTGTGTACACAGAGAAAGTCTTAGATCTTTGAGTTCAGCTCATGATGAATGGGGGCAAAAACAAAAGTCTTGCGTTTATAATTTTGTTCAGTGTACATACAGACTGCTACAAAAAATTAACTGAAGAGCATGGAAAACTAAATAGTGCACACTGACATCTGTTGGTCTCTCTGTAGGCTCTGTTGGACTCAGCTGAAGAATATCTATGCAGCCACATTTCACAATATATTCTTTATTGTTCTTTGAAGTAGCAAAGATCAAAGTGAAAAAGTTTATGATAGCCACATACAGTATAGACACAATAATATCATGCAGATAGTAGATGGTTGGTTCACATTTCTCTCAATGGTCAAAAGGTCTCCATCTTATTTATTTTATGTTCAGTTCCACTGAATTAGTTTGTCATTTAGTATTTAAATCAACCAATCACTTACAGTTTCTGACAAAGGTCCAGTCCACTCTCAGATATTGGATAACATCAGATCAAAGAAGGTAAAGATAACCCTCTGCTCTTTACATCAGAACTGCTATCAGCAGATTAATCCAATTGCTAGACTAAGCTACACAGCAGATATTACAGTACAATATTGTATCTACTAAAGCACATGTAAAATAACATTGTAAAATATCACCTGTTATACATTTATATACAGAAGAAAAACACTGTACTGTGCTATAATGTGATGCATTTATGAAATACTTTGCTGCCTATACAAAAATCTACAAGTGTCCATTTTAGTATTCACATATGAGCTTTGTTAAAAACCAACAACTAATATACATTGGCATTTCTTTGACATCAATCTCCAACATGCCCACTGCACAGAGATAACATAATAATAAAGATAACAAATTGAAGTAAAATAAAAGTTTAAAAAATACTCACAATAACCACAGTATTAGTGGAAATGTCAGAAAAGTCTTTCCAAAGACCTACATTGTGGAATTAAGTTTAAACATACAGAGAAGCAGATGAAAACATTAAGACACTGTTAATTTGCAGTTTCAATACAAAATTTTCACTTTTAACAGCGTTCATTAGTTGGATTGTGAATGATGTCAAAACGGTTAAATGATAAAAGCAAATATTGTCAAATCGTTTGGCAGGTTTTACTGAAAGTAGAGAAAATGAACCAAGGTGTCTACTTCCTTCCTTCCTCTGTGATACCTGTTACTTAGTAAAACAGTTTTAAATGCAACTATCAATACTACATTCAGCAGGTTATATAGCTAAAACTTTATGATAATGCTATGTACAATGTTTTTTGAATTTCTATTCTACTAAAATACCTCCCAGCAGGCCACCCTCTCTAATCTTTGTTTTACCTTTTTCGTAAAATCTCTTTAGCTTCAACTGCTTACATGCTACCTCACCTTTCTCACAGAAACATGGATAACTGTAAAATACTGGCTTTTTCCCCAGTCGCTACATGACATTTCCTTGAATATGTTACACTGGATTAAATGTTTCAACATGTTTGAATGTTCTAGTTCACAAGGAGCACTTCATTTAAAAATGTAAAACAAGATGTGATAACTTCTAAAGCTGCAACTCTTGATAAGACTTGATGTATAAGCAGCTGCGAACAAGACAGCAGCCAATACCAAATCATAGCTGCAGAGATGTTTTAGCCCATGAAGTTCACCTGCTGCGTGTGCTGCAGTTATTCAGAAATACGTACAACAAGCATCAGAAGCTGTAAAATATTAAGCAATGGTTGGAATGTACCAGTGAACATGAAGCTACAATGGGTTTTAACAGTTAAATCTTAACAAGAAAAGTCAGGCGTAAGAACTCAACTATAGCAACTGTATCCAGGCATAAAAAGTCACAATCACTATCAGCTTTGGCCACTTGTTTGACATCAAGAGTTCCCATTTGTAATTTCTCACCAAAAGATATGACAAAGTTTGGATCTAAACAGGCACAAAGGATGTGATGTGTAACCATTTATGCCCCAGAGCTGACCTTTTAATATCCGACTGACTATAGAAGAAGGCAAATTAAATTGCGCTTTCCCATCTAGATGCTACACTACAAAGATGTCAGTGCTTTCGCAATAGGCTCTTCATGTATCAATGTTAAAACAATTATTGTTGAATCCAACAAAGAAATAAAATGCATGGTCTTATGTTTAGTTCAACTAAGATATTGTTAATTTGACAAATTTCTGTTAATTTCATTTAATGTCATCAAATATAAAACAAGATGTAAAATAACATATTTTTAGCTTTTTTCCCCAATTGTGTTACTTTTCACTGTAAGATGGATTTCTTTCATGACATTTAAATAATAAAAATATGAACTGCAAAAGGTGCTCCGAGTTTTTGAAAAGCTGATATCTGATTAATTTCGGTTTTCCATGCTTATTAGGTTCATCCATTCCTGCCTTGCAATATTTCACACCTATACTAACTAAACTAAAAATATCCAAATTGAGAAACATACCAACTTTTAATCAAAAAGCTCAAAGTAAGCCTTTGTGGCTGAGTAAACAAGTTTATCTTGTGCCTGCAGCTGCATCACAGTAAATGGTAAATGGCTGCATTTATAGTGCACTTTTATCCAAAGCACTGCTCAATTTGCCTCTCATTTTCCTATTGACACAAACACTCAGTAGACCTGTGATCAAACTGCCAACCCTGTGATGAGTAAAGTAAGGCTTTATTTGCTTCCCGTCTTTCCTCAGGCTTCCAATGGTCCTTCAGATGCATAACAGTGAAAATATGTATCATTGTTATGCAGTCTGTCAGCAATGAAGACGGACCAATGAGAGGGCTTTTATTGTGAAGCATCTGTTGAATGTGTCCCTTTTGTTCATTTTCACTTATTGCAAGGGAGGAGTGGACTTCAGCTTGGCGCAAATAAAGCACAGCAAAGAGGTATGGATCAACAAAGCCCGTGCTTATTAGATGATTATCAGAATTTGAATACATTTACCAATAATGTTGTGTGGCTAAATAGAGTAAATGTCATTTCAAATACTATTACGAATTCGCTTATGACACCATATATGCATACATCTTATAGAAACTATTATAGAAACTAAAATGTGAATCCTGCATTTTATCTGTTTCTTTGTTGGGTTTGACAAATCTCATATTCCTGCAGACATCCAAACTGAAACCGAATAATTTTACAGCTCCTTGGGCTCTCCATAGTCATTATACATGACAGTGAGCGTCTGCTCATCACAGGCCTTGTGTACGTCCTGGCCCATGTCCGGCCAGTTCAGCCCAAAGGCCTTTGTGTCAGTGTAACGGCAGGACAGGAACTTGAGGGACATCCTGCGGAGGCCAATCTTTGGCTCCTGAAGAAGACCCTTACACCATGGGGAGAGTTCATCTAACTGGGAGAGAATGAGGCCGGCCTTCCTGTTGGAACAAAGGGAAGAAATAGTTAACGTGTGTTTTTGTTGGTTTTCAAGAACTTGATAACACCCATAAAGCTGTTGAGAATGAGAGTGAGAGTGATTGTCATTCATAAACAAACACTAAAAATATAAATGAAACCTTTCTTAGTAGAGTGGGTAGACTCAACAAAAACAACCTGTACAATACAATTAACTCTAATTACACCTATGTGTGTGTGTGTGGTGATGATTGTTATATGTTAATATCAAGCTTCCGGTCTGAGATGTAATTCCAATGCGGAAGTCCCTTAAACCTGCATTCTCTTGAACGGCGAGCAGGAGGCGTCACTTCTGGTTGCAAAAAGAAGTCTGGTTACATTAGAAATAATGGTATTTATTACCTCAGTAAACACTTTCCTAATGAGTTTATGGTGTCAATCATTAGTTTCATGTCATCTTCAATAGAACATGATGTTTATTTGCTAAATAATGGTCCCATTTAGAGGAAAATGGACCATAAAGCAGAGTATGCTTCAGGGCAGGAATTTCTCTGGTGAGTACATTAGGTTTACAAACAAAAGTAACAAAATTGTCAGCCCTGTTAAAATGACAGTTAAGGTGAATTACAGATGCACCTAGCTAAGCAAGCTAGCTAGCTCCACACATGGCCGTTAGCTACAACGTCTCGTCCAAATATGGTCACGTCCGGTGCCGCTGGTTGCAAAAACTCAACATGGCAGCGCCCTATCGGCCAAACTCGAGGCTTCAAAATGGCAGTTCACAAACCAACCGGTGATGTCACGATGACTACGTCAACTTCTTATACAAAGTCTATGGTTAATATAATGAAGTCACTGATGTCAAAGATAATATTTGGCAAATCTTTTTCATTACGACAAAATAGAAAGACTTTCAACAGAAATACACCCATTTTTCTTCAGCTGGTAAACATGAAAACATTTCCCATCCAATTCCAGCCCTTTCTCAGTCTACATCAAGGTAGGTTTTGATAAATGTAAGTAAGTATATTGTTTCTCTGAAAAAGACACTCCCAGCCTTTCTCACTAGGATGACAAAAGTGACACAGGCAGGACTGGTTGTAATTGATTTTAAAATGTCTTACTGTGCTTTATATTCTGGCATGCAAACTTCTGAAAAACAGTTGCTCTGCCAGTAAGTTCAGGTAGCGCTTTCTCATATCATATATGCAGTTTTGCCCTTTATTTACAGTACTGTGTCAGTTCAGTTCGGTGTGCTTCATTGGCATGAATGTCCAAAGCGGTTTGCAAGAAAATCAAAAATAGTTTACATTTGACAAACAAGATTAATCAAATCAAGACCATTCAATTTAGCAGTTATACATTACAAAAACTAAAATAACAAATATAGATAGAACGCAAACTACAAATAAAAGTGAACACGATATAACCTGCCATGCAACGCACACTGAGTGCAACAGTTGGCTGAGTCACTCGCTGTCCCTCAGGTTGTGACACAGGGACACATACTTGGCGGCAAAGTTTGCCGTTTGTCCCTCTGCTAGGATTATTCTTAATTTACTGTTATCATCAAGTTCTTTGAAATGGAATTTCTCAAACTATTGCTCTCTTATGAAGTCACAATCCCTATCAGTTTTGGCCACATTAAGAGTTTCCATTTGTAATTTCTTTCCAAAATGTCTAAAGATATGACTAAGATTGGATTTAAACAGGCACAAAGGATGTGATGTGTAACCCTTTATGTCCCAGAGCTGACCTTTTAATATCTGACTGACTATGGAGAATGTATATATATTTATTTACTATATTTATCACATTTCAGGAGAAAATGCGTCATTGTCTTCACCTCACCTGTCATACTGTGCTCACATTCTCTGTATTCTTTTGGTAACCAGGACTTTTTATGTCTCCCTTTTTCAATTGCAAGGGTCAATGAGTCTGTACTTGGTAAGAAGCTGCCTCTGCTTGATATCTGATAGTAGAGCGATATCCAGCCATTTCATAATCTTTGTTTAGAGTCAGATAAGATTCTAGTTTGTGTTGGTTTTTTGTCTCTTCCTCCCAATGTTCCAAAGAAGCATTTTTGCTTTGCGTGATCATTTGGTTTCCTCTAATTGGTGTTAGTAAGTTAGTCTTCACCGGGTTCAGCTCTTGGTTTTTAAGAGCTTTGAATTGGAGAGGACTTGGGGACTTGAGCTGATGTGCATCAGAAGGTTTAGTGCTCTTTTTTAGGGATGTATTATCAGTGGAAACTGCCCTAATTCTGCATTTAGGGTCTTAATGGGATGCTTCTCCTATCTGTTGTACTTATGATGACTGAGTGGACCCCAAACTTCTCTTCCATATAGCACAATCGGCTTAATAACACTGTCACATATTTTACACCAGATTTTGATTGGGATACTTCCTAGAAATTAAATGGTGTCTGTTTTTGTGGCATTTTTTTGAAAGATCATGATCTGAGTTTTTTGAGGGGTTTACTGCCAGGAGACAATTGCCAGGAGACTGGCAGTATTGTTGTAGGAGGTCTAGCTGCTGCTGTAGTCCCTTTTTTGTGGGCGACAGCAGCACCAGGTCATCTGCATAAAACTTCACTACACTATTCTGGAGTTGGAATCGTGGTGCTATATATTGGTCCAATTGCACTGCTAATTGGTTTATGTAGAACAGTGTAGGACTCAAATTACAGCCTAGGCAAACACCTCTCCTCCGAGTAAAAAAATTGGTGTTTGTTACCAATTTAATTTTGTTTTCTGTGTACATGGATTTGATTGTGTCGTATACCTTTCCTCCTATACCACATTGGAGGATGCTATAATAGAGTCCATCATACCAAAGTGAATCAAATGCCTTTTTAAAGTCAACAAAACAGCCAAATATATTTAAATTTTTCTCTCTCTCTGTCTCTTAGTAGGGAAGTAGATACATAATGCCTCTTTATATTTCTACTTCACTACAATTTTCTGACACTTTAAGATACAATATCATTGTTCTACATTGAGAGCTTTTATATTTAATACAGTACATTTTCCTGATTATACATACAGTACAAACATTTCCAGTGCAAGACTTTTACT
Organism: Micropterus salmoides; assembly: GCF_014851395.1. Classification (NCBI taxonomy): domain Eukaryota; kingdom Metazoa; phylum Chordata; class Actinopteri; order Centrarchiformes; family Centrarchidae; genus Micropterus; species Micropterus salmoides. Next base: position 28,377,635 of record NW_024040485.1, on the reverse strand, counting down.
TGTAACAGAGTATTTTTTAAAGTGTAGTATTCTACCCCCTTTTGCTACCGCAGTTCCCTCCACCACCCTGACGTCCTCCTCGTGTGGTATTTTTGGTGGGGTTAATTTAAGTTTCCCCAAACAGCAGAGACTAACTGTGTAACCATTTTTGAAAAAGTCTGAAAATGTTGAGTGTCTCTGACTGAACTTGTGACCCCTTTTCTAAAAAAGCATCTTAAATGTGGGTTTCCAATACTATGACAAATACCATAATATAGAGCATATTAGCAGTAAGTCATGGGTCAGAAAATTGATGCTACGGTTGCGGCTGCAAAGCTAACATGCAGAGGGGATGAGACGGTCCCAGAGCCAGCACTCCAGCTCCAGACAACGAAACTCACAACTCTCCTGCTAACATCACAGCAACAGCATTTATTGGCCACGCAGAAAGCAAGCTGAATGTCTGTAGGCAAGTCATTTACTGTAGCGTTACCTGAGACACATCACTGCTGGATTGGCTGGAATAACGTAAATGTTCCGTATAGCGCCTTTCTAATCTTCTTGACCACTCAAAGCACCCCCTGAGCCACAGCCGCCCCAATAGCGTTGTGTGTTTGTTTATTTCATATTTGGGTATTGGGCCCTGGTCTGTACAGCAGCCGGTACATGGTGTAAACTGTCTTCCTTGACACCACATTGCACTGCACTACTGGGCAGCTCCTCTATTACTTTGGCACATAGGAAGTCATCCAAGTGTACCAGGGGAGCAAGTGGAGAAAAAACATTGCTACACTTCAAATAAATATCTCATTTCAATGTCTACTTGTGCGTATGTTGTGGTGCACAGCCATAATTGTTGTCTTATTTGTAAGAATCCTTCCTCATGTGTCTTAGATTACATTACTTTATGTGTTTTCCCAACAGTTTTCAATGTCTGCCCGGGCCTGTGTCACCTGTCTCTAGTTAGCCTCACCTCACTAGAGTATTTAGTTTGTGTGTTCCTTTGTTTCAGTCCCAGCTTGTCTTAATCCCTGTGTCAAAGGTTCCAGCCATTTCTAGTGTTTGTTCTCTGTGGTTTTTGGATATTTATTTCCCTGGACCTCCCTATTGGATTTGTTTGTCTATTTGGTTTTAATCTGTGCATGCTTTGCCCTCCTGTGAGCGTTTTTGTATTTTGACTTTGTCATTAAATCTTTGAACTGCACCTGCTCTGCCTCCGGTGTCTGCATTTGGGTCCAGTCCCTTGTGTTCCTGCTACCCTGCTTGCATAATTGTGACAATAAGTTGTTTTTAACAAAAAGGTACAACTTACTAGCTTCTATTAAAGCTAGTAACCATATCTCCCCCAACACTGTTGAGTCCTCTACATTGGTTGTTCTGTGGCTTTGAAATTTTGTGATATGAACTACTTTAAAGTAATTCATATCACAAAAGTCAAGCAGGCAGTCAGCAAACAGGAAATGCAATGAACTGTGGGAAACACTTATTGTCAAGTATCTGAAGGAAGGTGGAATCTCAGTTTTGATGCACGTAAGCCTTGAGATATACTTGACCGTCTACAGCCCATAAATCACACAGTGGCTGTGCTGTTGTTTTAGAGTGACATCACTGTATGACAGAACCTAAAACCTACCATCCGCCACTGCTTCCTGTCTGAGGGCGCTCACAGGGTAAGGTGAACTCTTACTAACACATTCCAAATTTCACCCAAAGCACCTAGTGGCTGCTGAAGGTCTGGGTAAGAATGGTAAAAGTAAAACAGTGGAAAAATAAATGGCCGTGGCACATACAGAGCTAGTCCTGTGGAGGAAAACTTGAACAGCTGAAAAATCATCTCCATTAGTAACATGATGCACATTCATATAAATACATCTCAAGGGGACACTGAGTGCAGAAATAATAATTAAGCCTGATGCAGCCCACTTGGCCTTTGTAGTGAAACTCTGTCAAGTGTTTATCTAAAGTCAGAAAATGGCAGTAGCAAAGATTTCATTCATTCCATATACACACAGCCAAACCAGCACTTCTACAGCACAGAGCCCCCAGTCTGCCAAGCCACAAGTCTGCTGGATGCAGCAGAGTCACCAGAGCCACAGGCCATTAAACTGATGAACTGATGACACATCAGAGCCCCCAGGCTAAACATTCAATATGCACCAGTAAAATGAAATTAATGACCATACTAATAGAAAGAAAAAAAAGCAACAAAAAATTTCTCTGCTTCTAAGTGTTTTTACCTATCCACATCTCTAATTCTCTAGATTCCCTTTTCACATGCAGACCAGTTTCAGGAGATTACTTTACATAGCCCACCTGCAGCTATGAGGTTTCCCTCCTGCATGATCAATGTAAGTTTATGTAGAATGCAAAATATTCAGCAAACCACAGAGAATATATGCATATATATATATAATACAATTATACTTCCACTAATCATCATGGACTCACCCTATAGTAATGATGCAGATGTAATGCAGATATCTTCATCACATCTGCCTCATGACTACTTTGGATAATCCACAGAACTCATTGTCACCCATTTTCATAGGAACTACTTTCTAGCAAACAACAGGGGGCTTTGCTCTATGACAGGGGCATATTCAAACTTCCACTGTGGCACTAGTCAGCAAACTGAAGCTGGCTGCATGCTTCTTGCAGGCGACACTGGACCTAGTGCGTGCTGCAATGTGAAACATCATGGCATGCGGCTAGACAGAACTGCCCACGGCTCCTTGTTGTTGATTGGCTCATTGGTCTGTGGGAACCCTGACCACATCACTTCCTTTTCCTTCTCCTTACAAAACACACCAAAGTACACACTTAGAAATAAGTTTTTATTACAACACGGCTAGGCTGGTGGAATTAATCAGTACAGATGGAATTGCTCTAACAATACAATACATACATCACCAATGTAGACATAAAGGACAGAAGTGTATAGAAAGTGAACATTAGACTTTTAGAAAATAACAGACTAAAAACTTTTTGCGATTACATTTTTCTGTTCCTAGGACAATGCTAAATTCATGCTAAAATCAAATCAAGTTTAGCATCCTATACAATCATACACAGCACAACAAGCCAGGAATCAAACACAGGTCCTTCTTGATCTGAGGTGAGCACTGAGCCACTGTCCACCCCTGTGTGTTGTATGGTATTCTAGATATTCTAGATAGATGATTTGTAAGAGACACTGACAGAGAGAGGGACTCTTAAGCTCAAATTCATCCTCAGCGCTACTCCACTGAATATAGTTTATTTCTGTCTTCTTAATTAATGTATATTGTCTGCTATGTAGCAGAAGGAAGTTACAAACTCAGTTTCACTATATAACCTGTTATATTGTGACAAAATAACATCTACCTACCTACTTACCTACCAACATGAACCATTTAGCACATAGACGATTTGAAACTATCACTGCACCACTTAGAAAACATGCAATCTTAGAGACATATGCCTTGACCACAACATTAACAACCAACCTACCAACCTACCCGACTGCAGGAGAACAAATCTAAATTATTTCTCTCAATTTCTCTAGAGAAGACATTGATTTACAGTTTGTTCTGGTTCTGGACCATGGTCCTGTTAAAACCAACCATTAGGAGCGAGAAAATATGCTTTTTATTTTTAATGTGTGAATTCCAGTCTTTGTGGCAAACTAATATCCTCTTGTCAAACACCCATTCAAATGATGACCCACAAGACCTTTTTGATTGTGTTGATAAACTGCAGTTCTTCAGTGTTTTGAACTTAAAGTTGGCATTGACCAACGCACTGTAATAATAGTGTCTCATTTTCACTCCAAATCAACTGCTTTTCTGTAAAAGTATAGCATATCACCATATTTCCTGCTATGTGTTAATACATTTTATGGCATTCCTCTCTAATTTGCAAACCATTTTACATATAGAGATGAGATGCAACATCCTCGTAGCATTTACCTGGCTGGTTGAAGTAGTCCTATTGAATCCTACTGAACTGTTTTTGGAATTGGAGTATATTTTGAATGTTGCATGTACATATGGATGCTCAGCAGGACAACATCCCTATTGCAACTGCATAATGACAGATCCATAACGGCAACTTACAGCCTCAGTAATGTTTTCAACTCTGAAAACTGCATGGAGAAAGAAATAATTTTAATGATGCCAGTCGTGTCAGCCAGCCTGTTTGCAAACACTCTTGCTGGTACTGGTAACGTGCTGCCATAATGCCGATCATATCATTTTTCTGAAACCTCTTTATGTACTCAATATTTTGCACCATATTTTATTGGTTTGAGGAAATTGTGATATTTATTTGCCATAAATAAATAAAAAAATTTGGTTTCTTATGCTTTCATTTTTTAGGGGAGCAGAACGTTTAACAGGTTCCAAAAAGCAACGGTTGTCACCATAACACCTCGTGCATGTATAGGAGTGGAAAATGGTTTCCAAGGTACAAGGTGAGTGCTCCTTAAAAAAAACCCACCCCAAACGTTTGTGTAGCTTTGATTGTGCTCATGGAAGCAGGTATGTAATCGCATGTGCACTGTCATATGTGATACACATGAATATATATATATACATACACACATGGCAAAGTGAATACACACACCTGTGTTGGTGACGGCGCAGTGGATAAGACTATGCCTTTGTTGTGAGAGACCTGGTTTCAACTCCCCACTGTAACCGTCCACCATTGTGTCCCTGAGCAAGACACTTAACCCCTAGTTGCTCCAGAGGCGTGCGACCTCTGACATGTATAGCAATTGTAAGTCGCTTTGGATAAAAGTGTCTGCTAAATGAATAAACGTAAACACACTTACTTTACAACTACTAAAAATACTTCATTTTCCTTCATATGCTTGAGTAGATTGATTAATTGTCTCTGGTTGATTTTAAGTGAGCCAGAAATTCTGGTGTTAGAACAGCGTTTCAATAGAAATGCTGTAGATTATTACTTCAAACAATGAACACACATCAGATGGCTTCATTCTGATCTGAAACAGACTTGAGGCAAACCCACCCAAACTCTATATTATTTTCAAAAATAAAAATCCGAAAAAACATGAGAATAATTAGACCGGATTCAAAAAGAGAGAGAACACACACGTTTGTTCTTCTATCCCTGTGGGGCCATCTCATTGACATAATGCATTCTCTAGCCCCTTACCCTAGCCTTAACCATCACAAATACATGCCTAACCTCAACCCTTATCCTACCCCTAACCTTAACTCAATTATAACCTGAACCCTAACACCAAGTCTTTACCCTCAAAAGCAGTCTCTACTTTTGGGGAGCTAAATTTTCATCAGTGAGTGTGCATTGAGGTTAGTCCCCACTGGCATATTAAAACATGAAACACAAACACTGGCAGCAGCATTATGTGCTGTCAATTAACAAGCAGCCACGGTCAAAAAGAATAGCAATGCATGTCACTTCACAGCCTCGCTTCAACAAAAACATTTTTCTCTTGTGATGATTATAAACGGATCATGTGATCGACTTTTCACTGTGTGTATTTTTGTCCTCTCAACTATAAAAAGTCAGAGAGCAAAGTAAACAGTCTGCTGTGATTATGATTAAGATTTCCTGAGAGAAATTCCAACCATAACAATACTTATTATCACAAGCACTCGTCTGATTAGAGAGACGGTCATGTAAAAACAGAAAGAAAATATGAAAGAAAAATCAAATATTATTCAGTTCATCAAAGGGCATGGAGTCCAACCAAGGACATGGTCAGGACTGAAATGGCCAGGACGAAGGATTTTCTTTCAGCCCAGCCAAAACATCTAGCGTTTATAACAACCAAGCGGCGTGCCTTATATGATGGGTACTCCCCTGGCGATGACAAGGTCTGGCCCTCGGGAAAGAAGTGTCAAGTTTTGGAGAGACAGCCTTTGAGTGAGTTTATGGTTCGAGTTTAAACGTCACGCAATGTTGATTGAAAAAGGCAACAAAAATGTCCTCCACAGGATGCCAAGCGGTCTTGTCAGTGAGACTTGATATGTTTCTAAAAACAGCAAATCTGAATATCTGCTGCCACAAGAACGATAAAGCCACATTTGTTCATTCATTTGTTTCCAGATATTGCTTACTTGGATGCTATGAGTTTACATTGAGTCAGAGCCTGACTTATCTATATTTTGACTAGCTAATGAAAATCTAGTTTATTCAGTCCTCAGTGTTTGTGACAGGGAAACTGGGGAATTCTTCATAAAACCTTGAGAGGATTTGGGAAGATGAAATGTGTGTGTCTGTGGTCTGTACATGTGCGGTATGTGGTATGTGTGTGTGTTCTAGAGGGGAGACTGTCTGCTCTGTTGTTTACTGTTGGTGGTACCACAGATGTGTTGTTTGTATAGGAAAGGTATATTCCTTCTCAAGTGGCCAAAGAGATGGTGATTTAAGAACAAACCACAAACAAATGGGACTTAAAGAGGAACTGTTATGGAGAAGAACTGTCTAGTGTTTGGGCAGACTTTGCTGTCGTGGGTGTTTTTATAGGTTCTTTGTGAAATTTTAGACCTCTAGTAGCACTATCCATAAAATATGTTTTGATGAGTAAAGCCCTTTGCAGACAAAGTCTGTATTTTTCGTCCAAAACTGTCACACGTTTAAAAGAAGCGAGGGAGGAAATGAGAGAGGAGCGATAGACAAAAAAGCAGAAGCATCAGGAGCTGCGGACAGATGAGGTGTCCACAAAATCATTCTCACTGCTTGACGACTCCATTGTGTCTCACATTGTGAATAGCAATCGCATTGGACACAGTGTGCTGGGTCACTGTGCGTAGCAATTTAAATCGGGTGACAGATTTAAAAACTGCAAACGAAAAACATGGATTTGGTGTGCAAAGGCCTTAACACTGAATGTTAACATAACTTTTGTTAAAAGAATAACAGTAAAGTTATCTCCAAAAAAGATTAACATTTCAAAAAAGAAAGAAAAGAAGAAAAAAAAAGAAAAGAGGCAGGTAGAGGAATCAGTTGCTAATAAATACTAGGTGTGCACGCTGGCAGTCAATTATTATTTGGCTGATGATGTCACAGGCCTGTGATGTCACCATTTGAACAAGTTATTTTGAAGTGTCTAAGGGCTGTGATGATGTATTAAAAATAATAAATATGATATTCAGTCTGTAACTTTTCTAAATCTTTGCCTGAATCGGGTTTGGATTCACTGCTGGATGTGGATGAAGATGAAAACATCTCACAACAAAAACAACCAGGTTTCAATTGTTAGTTTAAATGATTAGACCCCTAGTGATCTGGTAGGTTGAATGAACAGTAGCATCTCCGCACTGCCACAAAGTCTACCAACCTGACTATGCTGTGATACTTTATACCAACAAACCAAGAATATAATCTTTATCCTACTATCTAAGATGACCAGAATGTTTATTCATGCTATTCATGACCCATCTGATGGAGTCAACCTATGTCCAACTGAATGACAATGATCAAAATGATCTTAGGTGCTTTTACAGAACCTGGCCAACATCAATAGTGGATGCTTGTAAAGTCAGAAACGTTGTAAATTCTTATTTTGGTGTGCTAAAAATGGTATCAGTAGTATTTTTGTCCTGCAACCATTAATATGTTGCATTTGTTTTTCCCAACATATAAATAACGGAACAGTGTGTATGACACCGTGGGGAAGTTATCACCACACTTAGATACACAGCAGTGGAGCTGTAAGTAACAATAGACAGCATACAGCTAATCTCTAGGCTCACTATAGAGTCTTTCCTCACACCAAACCAGATACATAGGAAAGTCTAATGTTCACTTGATGACTTAGCTAAACAAAACATGTTTATACTTCCTGTTGCTAGGCCTTACCTTGAATGCACTTCTCTACTGCTTTTCCAGCTCTGAGGTGCCTTTATTAACGTTAATCATCCCTCCCTTTAACTAAATTGGGGGACTGTTAATCTAAGTGTATTTTAATGGAACACTTCAGAAGCAACTCCCCCAATTACATCAACTCTTTCCAGCATGGTCCCCATTAAAAACAACCTTTCATTTAGGGCGGGGGAACCCACAGACAGAGAGAGAAACAGAGAGAATTAAGGGAGCCTTGGCTAATCAGTTTCACCTGCCAAAGTGCAAGCATGTACCACAGACTGCCATTTATACGTAGATTTTACGTCGGACACATGGCTCTGTTTATAAAACATTAAGCTACAATTTTATGTTATGGGTACTTATCCGTAGTTTGGGGGGAAATCTGGGGCCCTCCCTGGTTGTGCATTACTAAATGGCCCTGGTGATGTCACAGAGGTTAAGCTCACTCAGCTTCAGTTTGAATGAATCTCCCCCATAATTCTAATTCACACAAACAACCGCCAAGAATCACTTTGGAAGCTGGGAGCGAAACATCTGCCCACGTTTGAGAATCAAAACAAGAGTAGGACACAGCCGAGCTTTGAATGGGCTGATACCATGCAGATTCGGATGTGTGAGCCTCTGTAGGATGTGTTTGCAATTGTGCTGGAAAAATTATCATATTGGCCAGTGATGGGCAAAGATACATCAAAATAAGATACCTAATACCCTAATTTTATATCATAAAAACTCCAAATAAACTACCGTATTTTTGTATTTCAAAAATACAAAAAATACTTTTTTGTATTTCATTACACTTTGCAAACCTTTTTCAGCCTCTTTGATCTATCCCTTCACTAGTCAGTTTCACGTGGGCAGTGAGGGGTAAAGTAATCACTAATGGAGCATATCTGTAATGTTAGTCCAAATCTACCATATGTTAAATTTTTATGGATTTTCACACCAAACCAACAAAAACTCTTGGCAAGTTGCCACTTCTCTTATTCTTTAAAGATCAGTTATACAAGTTCAGTATGACAGATTGCACTTTCTTTGTTGGAGGGAAACTTATGAATGGAGTAGCCGCACACACACACACACACACACACACACACACAAACAGATAACTGTACCTGGGTCCTAGCTCATCCTCACACCTCCAGGTGAATTCTCCGAAGCTCTCGTAGCGCTGGTTGTAATGGTAGAGCACACGGTGGAGCGTGGGAGCACCCAGGTCCATCAGAGTATTGTAGGCTGTCTGCTGCTCCTTCCCACTGGTGTAACCATTGAACAGGTTATAAATCTTATCGGCTATTTCTGGAATAGCAAACAGAAACATAAGTCAACAACGCTCAGCAACACTAGATGACTTCACATAGTATGAAATGACAGTGTATGAAATGACATCATTACCCAGTCATAAGGGACAACAGTAATCTGCAAACAGCTTACTTACAGCACATGGGAGTTTGCCTTGAAGGCTTTCTGCCAGAAAGCTCTTTTGCCAGAAATCCTAACCAAGAAGTCTTGGTGCCTAAACCTAACCAACATACAACTGTTTAGACACCCGAAGTATTTTAGTCAGGTTCAGGAAAGGATCATGGTTTGGGTTCAAATAATAATTCAGCATTGACTTTTGGTTTCACATAGCACACGAATAGCAGTCTCCTGGGTCTGACCCATCCATCCACTCTAACCTGCTCCCTATTTGGACATTATTGCTCCTTATACTACATTGCCAAACTTCCTAAAGCTGTTCTGGCAGAAAGACTGGCTTGAAGGCTATCTTCTATTATGTACTTAGTTATATTTACCAAAGTGGTTGGTTTGTGCTATTTGATACCAAATGATCCTCAGTGTAAGACAAAAGAAAAAGATCTAATGTAATGATATTTCAGCTGTCTCTGGACTACCACTACTACTACTACTACTACTACTACTACTACTACTACTACTACTACTACTACTTTGCTGCTGTTTTGGAGACACTAAGGGCTGCATTAAATTTTTCTGTTGATTAGCCAATCAATTAATCGACTAACTGAGTCGACTAGAGACACTGTTTGATGTGGGTTTGATATGCTACCTTCTATGGTGGGAGAACCATTCCCTCTGATAATTTCTCCACACCAGAGTCTCTTAAGAAAAATAGGGTAAAGCTATGAAAATGTGATGCTCTCTCCTTTTACTTTTTCTACTGCAGGGACACTTTGCATTTTAGATGAATAAGACAGATGTCATTTTACATGCATTTCTTGATATCAATAGCATTTTAAAATGAATAAATCATCAACATATCCCTCTAGTGCCAAAGTGGCTGGAGATTTTCTTCAAATAGGAAATTGTTAGAAACTTATCCATTGGTTAACAATGCCAAAAAGGTTGGTTTAAAACAGAGCCATACAGTGGAAGTATTGTATTTCACACCATTCATGTATTTCCAGACATTGAAATCAACAGCGTAAGCCAGTAGTATCACACTTCACTGGCAAGAGCACTTTTGCAATGGCCTAGACAAATCAGCTACAGGATGTGCAATAACATCTTTCCTATAAATCTCTCTCTGGTACAGAGAGTGGCAAAATATTTCAACTTGAAACTCCTTTCATTTTTGAGAATAAGAAATAACACACTTTTATTGTCAATATACCTGGGAGGGTTTCTTTAATACAACATATCTGACTTACTATATAAATTTAATCCAATAAACAAACCCATGTTAAATCACACAAAGCCTGAACATGAACAAAGCACAAGTTTTGGATGTTAAAACTTTTTTGTATCACAATCACCTCAAGCATTTCCAGAGTGTCTGAACATGAAAGTCATCGCTGTGAGCCACCTGTGATTAGTGCTGAAAGATGATTCACCTTTCTGACTTCCAGTCTGTGTCTCTTTCCTCACCTTGTGCTTTGACGTCATCCACAGTTGGACACGGAGTTTTGATGGTGACCTCACTTGGGCTAGAACGGCGCCCTGTGTTGTCTACTGCCCACAGCCGGAACCTTGACACATAAACACACACACGCACATTAAAATGTTAAGAAAATCTGTTGCTGATTGTGAGTGATATAATAATAATTTTCTTTGTCTAAAACCTTATCCAGTCCTTTATATTTCCAGCAATGGAGTTCGATGATTCGCCTTTACCAACATTAGCAGCAGCAGCAAACATCTTGCAACTGTTCTATTTCATGCAGATGTTAATTCCATTAAAAGACTTCCTTTGATGAGATGAGATGAAAGCCTGCATTATCAATGCAGGACTTTTCACTAATGCCAGACTGACAATGAGCACTTCATACAGAGCTATTAACCTGTCATATCACTGAATGAATATCTCCACCTAGTGAGCAAAATATAAACTACATCCACCTGCACCGCCAAGGGTTTAGACAAACAGTAGCAGATGGTAGAGACCTGAAGAAAAGATATAGACAGAGTTTAATTCAAATAAAAAGGTTAGTGGACTACAGATATTATTATTATTATTATTATATTTCCAACATGTCTTTAAGGCTTGATATTTATGGAGTAATAAAGCATTTAATAAATTATTAACTAATTGTACATTATAAGACAAAAATACATTTGTTTACAAATGAATGTATTAATCTATGCATAAATAGACAAAATAGTTAATTATTTGATATTTAATAGCAATAAAAAGAGGAATTATAAAATAATTTACGACGAAATATGAATCCATCAATAAATAGTTCAAATTAAAAAGTGATTTACAAAACAACAGCACAGTCAGTAAGTACAGCATTTAAAAGTACATCAATGAATTCATAAATAAATAATGGATTAAACAGAAATAATTAACTGAATTCACAAATTAAATTAAGATTTAAATTAAGAAAACAGATTTTAATCAGGCACTTGAAAGGGCAATTTCTTTTGCCACTTGCATTTCCCTGTTTTTCCTTTTCCTATTAGCAATATAATAAAACAAGGTTAAACAATGGAAATTAGCCATGAAATGTAACCAGCTCTTTGATTGGTTAGAGAGTCACACCCGCCTCATACCTTAGCTATCTTTTCCAATACTGTTTAATTGCCAAGAAGACAATTTTAGGAACGCAAGTGTATGAGTGAGTGGTTTTAATATTCTTGTCTTTTTCTCTTTTTGTTTAAATGGGCTCACTAAGACAAATACCAGTCAATCATGTTGATATGGCAATGAAGTATTGAATGTTGAATCTATGTGATTGTGCCAGGGCATGTTGCCTTGGCTTTCACTCTCTTAAAATGTCCAACACTAATATATCAGGAATTTTAAAGGACAATGCCAGTGAAATGGAGTGCCGATCCTCAGAGAGTGTTGCACCGGTGGAGACACCTTCAACTTAAACACAGTCTGCCTGCAGGTCTCTCTCTGGGGACGTTTCCAGTGCAGGCTTTGCTCTCAGGGCAATGTCAGACAAGCATGCTGGCTTGAACACTGCAAATTTCAACCAGATGCATTAAGACATCTTGGTACTTTTGGCATACTGCATTTGACGTCCTATGAACTGGGTAATAATAAATATTTTTCTGGCATACTAAATAGTATGGTTGTATGGGTACTGAAACGCACCCCTGGATACAGCTTGGCTTCCACATTTTCCGGATAATGTAAATCAATCACAATGACCATTGTTATGAGGCATAAAAACAACAACCAAGAATGCCTTAAATTACATCCTTGGCGGATGTGAAAAAAGAAATCGTGACAAATGAGGTGCCCTGAGAGCAGAGCCTGCACCGGAAGCGTCCCCACTGAGAGACCTGCAGTCAGATTGTCTTGAAGGGTGTCTCCACCGGTGCAACACTCTCTGAGGATCGGTGCTCCATTTCACTGGCAATATCTCGTAAAATTCTTATATAGCAGTGTTGAACATTTTAAGAGAAGAAAAATCAAGGCAACATGCCCTGGCACAAACACTTATGTTCTTAAGAGGGTCTTCTTGGCGCCTAAACAATGTTGGAAAAGATAGCTAGGGTATGAGGCGGGTTTTACCAGCATCAGACTTAATGTGTCACAGCTAAGCAAATCGAATAGCTAACAGGGAAAGTAAAAGGAATGGCGAAATGGAAATGACGTACCTTTTAAATGCCTAATTACGATCTGTATTATTAATTCAATTTATTTATTTCAAATATTTCTCTTTTTAAACTGCACCAATCTCAAGCTTTGTGTGCGCTCTGTCTGTAGACAAAACATAATGATTGTACAGCGCCCTGAAGGGAGAGACGAGGACATGGTTCAGAGAGATGAATGAGCTGCCAGACAGGATAGAGACAGCAGGAGCCCTGCTGATGCTGGGATTAAAAGGGCATGTGTAGCTGCTCACTCAGCCCACATATATCAAAATAGTTTGAAGAGGCTCCGCCCTTGGGCCTCTTGCCCTCTTTTCTTCTCTTTTGTTTTGCTCTTTTCCGCCCTCCAGATCTTTTTCCTCACTATCTCCTCTTTTTCTTTCTCAACCCCAAAGTTTGCCTCTGGTTCTTTCTCAACACCTTACTTTGTCCCTTTTCCACTCTACAAAGTGTGTGTGGCTTCCCTCCTGGCAGTCTGTCAGTGAGATAAGTGTCAGCATGTGTAAGATAGCATCGGAGCATCCGGTCTGTATCTGTCTGTGCTCAGAGAAAGAACTACATCTTGGCTACTGCATCACATTGTTAAACTTATTTACTCGGGCATACACATACCCAGACACAAAACTATTTAAATCTATCATGGAATAAAATCCAGTTTATTGTCTTTTTATCTAATGGCAAATAAAATGTATGTACGTTTAAATTTTTTTTTAAGCCGCGACCTACATTACTCGAAAAAATTTACTCAAATGATCCTGATTCAAATTCTACCTAGTAACACTTAATCCTAGAACAAAACTTCCCTTAGCTGTAACCTTTAATCTAACCCTGAATAAAGTAGTAAAATTCTCACACCCAGATTTAGTCAATGGTTACAGTACATTATGAAAGAACTTAACTCCTAACTCTATCTTTCCCTAAGGTTAATAAAGGTTCTGTAGACTGTAGCCTCAAATGTTTAATATTGTATAAGTTTAGAAAAGTTGTTTACTTCCAACACCTACTGCACAGTAAAGAGTAAAGTCTGCTAAGTGCTTACACTGTACGGACCGTTCTGGCTTTTGACAATTGTCAGGTGTTGCATTAATCATCTGTGCCATTCTATGTGCCGAAACACTATATGTGGAAGCTAACCGCTTACTAAACTAAAAAGTACTGTTTCTATTTCTTCATGTTAAATACACCAGTAAACGTAACACTTTGGAGGCTTATTTTGTGCTACTTTCGCCAGACTAAACACAAAAAAAAGGGGACAGAAATCAGTTTCTGTGTTGCTAGCTAGAGCTTCTGTTGAAACATCATCATCCTCTTTATGGCAAAGTATACAAGAAATTAGCACACTTGATGCAATTTGTGCAACATAAGATGTCAATCAAACTGTGACTTTGAAATGCCACTTAAACTTAACAAAGAGAAAACCAAATGTTTGTCCAAAGATCATTTTTTTTTATGTGTTCTCTATCGTCTTTCTGGAGCTGTCTCACCGCAGTCACAATTACTCTAATCTTTTCCAGCTGTGACTTGCTCCTCCATTTCCTTTATGCAATGCATTGTGGGACAATAGTCTACATCAGTAGCACATTCAAAAATCATGTGTTTTTAGTAAAGTTACTGAGCGTTTGAGCATACTTAATTTTGTCACTTTTTTATGCTTGAAAGTAGTAAATAAAATAGAAATAGAACACAGTTTCCAAATGCCAATCCAGCTGTCACATAGAATAGAAAAGGTAGAAATTTGCTTTACCTTGAATCTAAAACACATCTGACAAAACACAAGCTTCTATTAGAACTAATTTGGTAAGGGGTAATATCCAATGATGTGTCCATAATCAGGATTTAGATTAGATTGGATTAGAGTATGGTCTACACCTGCTCTGTATAACAAGTGCAATGAGAAAACATTTATTACGAATTGGCACTATATAAATAAAATTGAATTGAACTGAATTGAATCAATGGGGCTGGGGAAGCCATTAATTCCTGATGGAAATGGACATGGACATGGACATGGTCCATTATCTGGAATGAATGGACAGCCTGAAGCCAATCGGAAGTGAGTATTCGCCCAGGCCATGGTATAAATCAAGTTGTTTAGTTTACATGTTCATGAGAAAAAAGGACAGTAACTTACATGTATGTGGTGTCAGGCTCCAGGCAGCGAATGATCATGCTGATGGAGGAGGAAAGGAGGTTGGGGATGTCACCTAACATCACACATGGAGACCTGGCCCCAGACAAGATGTCATCCACAAAGCTCAGAAGGGTTTCTGTGGCAGAGAGAAAGACATTCTGGTTGAGAAGACATAATTCACTTAAGGATTTCAGTCCAAAGTTCATGGACATTTTGAGAAAATGGGTTGTCAATATTTTTGTCATACAATGATTTCTTGCGTGGTATTTTCATGATTTTCCATTGAGAGTAACTTTGCTTGGGAGGAACAGTGGTGCAGTGGTTAGCACTGTCGCCTCACAGCAAGAAGGTCCCGGGGATCAAACCCCAGTTCCGGCCTTTCTGTGTGGAGTTTGCATGTTCTCCCCATGTCTGCGTGTGTGGGTTCTCTCCGGGTTCTCCGGCTTCTTCCCACCGTCCAAAGACATGCGGACTAGGTTAATTGGTGACACTAAATTGTCCTTAGGTGTGAGTGGTTGTTTGTCTCTATGTGGCCCTGCGATGGATTGGCGACCTGTCCAGGGTGTACCCTGCCTTTCGCCCGATGTCAGCTGGGATTGGCTCCAGCCCCCTGTGACCCTGTATGCAGGATAAGCGGTTGACGATGGATGGATGGAGTATTATTACCAGTGGGAATGACATTTTGAGCCCTTTATAGACCCTTTTCGTGAGTCCGCATTTCTGCCGACTTTGGCTGAAGGAACTGCCCACAGTTCATAGCGGTATGATGTGAAACACGGGGGTTACCAGGGGAAGCCCGGAAGCGAGAGAAATATCACGCCAAATCCACATTGTAAGAGAAGAAGAAAACAGTAAATAAACAAGCATCAACACCTACGCTGATGTTAAAATTGTTAACTTAAGATGCTGCATAGAACACATGAAGTCAAAGGAATGCAATAACCTTATTACATACTTAGTTTATTGAACTATTTATTTTAGTTTTTGCTTAATGATGCTGTTTTGACCAACAACAATGCATTGATTATTGACAAATGTAGACTGACATTTACCTCTCCTCCACTCTGTAGGGCGAGAGCCTGCAGGACTTTAAATCTGGCAAAAACATAAAATAAAAAGTGTGCAATGTGTTTCAGCGTTGTCAAGGTGATGAAGAGTCAAAGGGCTGTCCTGTTCCTGTTTACAGCATTTTGAGCCCTCGCAGCCTCTTAAACTCAATCACTTTCCAGGTGACGTCAGTAAAGTCTGTGAGGGTTCAGGGCTCAGGGTTTAGGGGGGACATTGGGATTGGGCCGTACTGACCTACAATCATCCTTACATTTGAAAAATGTTGGAAACTTCAGATCAGTGCCGTTCAATGAGCTCATTCTCATTTGTGAACAATATTTGAGAAAGATACTTCTTTATGTATATAGAGAAAGTCTTAGATCTTTGAATTCAGCTCATGATGAATGGGGGCAAAAACAAAAGTGTTGCGTTTATAAGTTTGTTCAGTGTCTTTCCAAAGTCAGTTCTCCAGTGAGGTTTTAAACACTGTTTCCTTTCTATATGCCTCCTTACATGCTAGACAGATATTCCAACCAGCAATTAATATGCTAAGTGGTGCAAAGCCTCACAGTGTCACTTTTCATTTATATCTCCAGCACTGTTTATATCTTTCAGTCGTGAGTCAGTCTCTGCGCTGGATAAACACCTCTCTCTGACAGCTGCTACACACCTTTTTTCCTCCTCAGGCTCGCTCTCCATGACTCCTTGGCACTTGGCCTACTGTTTACCAGCTGGTGACACAGGCCAGGGTTGACAGGGAAGACATAGGTGACCACCTCAGAGCACACATACAGTACACATATTTACACACTCATGCGGGCACAGACACAGAGGGAACTCTCTCGTGGAGGTAAGGCACAGGTGACCACCGTGAGGCATCCATCACTTCACACACACATATTGAATAAATACACACAGACAGGCACTGCTTGTGTGGCGGAGGGTCACAGATGACCACCTCAGAGCCCTCATCTCTTTCCACACCTTTGCGCGCACACACACACAGACTTGGCTTTTCCAGGCAGAGGGTTTTTCCGCTCACAGTGAAACACACACCTCGGTGGCCAAATGCCCTTTTGACGTATGCAGTGCCAGCTGGGAAAACATAGCTAGCTACATGTGTCACCACCAGCCTGGGCAGCAGGAAAGAATCCCTGAAGATGAGGTGGGGGTCCGGGGTTTGCTTTTTTCTCATGGGAGAGGCTCAGGTGAATACAGGTGTTGTCTGATTTTGGGTGTAGTGATGTGTTGGTAGGTGGTTATAACCCTTCAACTTAAGTAAAACTGATTAAAAAAAACCATTTCATATAATGGTCCTGCATTCATAATAAAATTTTAGGTAATGGTACATAAGTATTAACAGTTAACAGTTACATATTATAACTGTACATTATTATACAGTTGCTGAAGTCAGCCCAAAGATGACCACCATGTCAACTCAAGTTCCAATGAATCTGTTAGATTCAAAGCAATGTAAACGCTTTTCAAGCTGGAGTACTGTCACCAAGACGCTTGCTCGACTCCACAATACTCGCAGCTTTACCATGTCAACTGAAGACGACCACTGTCATGGCTGGCATATCTACAAGAAAGGTTTAACGGCAAAAGACCCAACACAAGCTGAGAATACAGTGATCAACTGTGTGCAGCATGAGTTGTACACTGATGAATACAAGTGTTCAGAATCTAAGAAAGATCTTCCAACCAAAAGCCCCCTTTGAAAACATCACCCCATCGTTGATCAAGACGGTTTACTGAGAGTGGGAGGCGTATGACTCAGTCAGACCTTCATCAAAATGAAATGAACCCTCTTCTTGCTTGTGGATAGTAGGTGCCAAGAAGTGTATCGGTAGCATCATACATAAATGGGGTGTCCCTATTCTCCTACGCAGGGCTGGTCGTCTTTGAGCCTTGGGAGGTTACTGCATGTATAGTAAGGTATGGGCAGTGCTATTTACTTGCATGTCAAAGAGAGCCGTCCACATATAGGTCGTAGAGTCTATGAGCACCTCCAGTTTTATCAATGCTCTCTGCAGATTCTTTTCGATCTGAGGTCTTGTCAAGCACTTGAGGTCAGACTGTGGGACCAACTTTGTGGGGCGCATCTAGAGAGCTTCACACATGGGTGCTATGTGGGAACACATGATTAGGACAGCAAAACGCATCTTGGATTCTACGTTCATGCAAATCTTACCCATGAGATCCTCGCTCTGACAGCTCTGACCAGCACTTAGCTCTACTGGAGACGGAGTTGTACCGGCTAGATGGAGGTAAGTTGACGTTACGTCGCTCATTTCCATTGAAATGCTTTAAAATGTAGTATGGTGATTTAATTATTATTTATATTTACTGTTGGCAAGGCCATGGAGTCTATCGCTGTCTCCTTTTTAGAATGACATGTAGAAGAGTTAGCTAATGTTAGTTGTCTTGGCAGGAAGTGCATTTGTGCACTCAGACATGACTAGCTAGGCTAAGGTTACCTACTAATGTTTAACACATTGTACATGATATCCAGCAAAACTAGTTTTCTGTGACTGTGGTAATTGAAGTTTATGGTCACACAGCATAAACTTTAATGGACTTTAAACCAGTGTTGGGCAGTAGTGTTGTTACTAGTATCACATTCTGAGAAAGTCTACTTCAAACACACAAGAACATGTGCACATCCAATAAACCTGTGGGCATAGCGCTGAATAAATGGGCTTAGAGTGAAAAAATAGGAATGATCTGCATACTGAGTAATTATGAATCCCACTAGGCAGTATCATTTATTGCAATGTTTCAAACCGAGGTCTTCTCAGGCTAACACACAGGTATTTTGACGCTTATACAGTGAGGTCAGCTGATCTTATGCACCTCTGATTAATAGGTGCTTTCTATGAGCTGATTTCGTTTCTCGTCTCCATTTTTTTCTCACTACACAGTAAAAGCCTCTCAATACCTGTACACCTCTAACTCCTAACCACTAACATGCACTTCCTGTGCTCTTCTTCTTTTCTTCAATTATCTTGTATTGATTGCACTTTTTTGTTAACCCTTACTTCTTTCCCTAGATATTTACCCAATTGATGTGATATGTGCTATTAGCTCTGACGAGTATGTATGTACTGAAACAACTCTGTGAACACTGACTGCACAGGATACAGTGCAATGCATACAAACAAGATGTTGCATATGTTAGCATGCACAGACATATGCACACGTTTGTGTTCTTGTATTGTTTGTTATGTCTAGACTATATATATATGTCTAGAGTATATAAATATATAGTGATTTCTACATCTACTTCAGTCCATATCTTATTACATGTATGGGATGTATTTATTGTACGTATTTTAATGGATGTAAATTTTAAACTGAATACTCTGTAATCTCTGTTTTAATTTTATAAGCCTAACCAGGGACAGTGGTTGCAAATTAGTCATGGCTAGAAACCTGTATGCATGGCATCTACTTTGTATTCTTTATAAAGCAATGTTCTATGCATTTGGCCCTGTCAAATAAACATTAAATAAATAAATATTGTCAGTTGTAGATCTCGTGCTGTATTTGGTGCTCTGTTGATGCTTATATGTTGTTCCTGAAATGTAAGTCGCTTTAGATAAAAGCACCAAATGAGTAAATGGAAATGCACTGACACCTCCTAGGGGGCTTCAAAACTATTCATTGTGCAGATAATTCTTTGTTTTTCACAATAGAGACTAACTTCTCAGTGAATTTCACACTTGTCTCTTGCTTCCATTTTATTTTCTGCAAAAAGAGATGCACAATTTTAACCTATAAATACCATGCTAATACTTTTATTTAATTCAATTAAATTATATTTATATAGAACCAAATCTTTACTTAACTAATAACTAGTACTTGTGTGATGCCCACTAGAGTGTAATTGCATGTGTTTGATTTTATGGTGTAAGATCATCTAAAGTGATATCTGTATTTTATATCCTTTATTTGAAGAGGATTTTACGTGCTGTAAAACAAGTAAAATGGCTTTAGCAGTGTGAATGGTTGGCCTGCTGTAGCAGCCTGCCGGCAGTAGGTGACCATGATCAAGAGCGCATGCTTTTCCCTAAATAACTGTGGAGATTTCAGCGAGGAATTTTTCCTGTATTTCAGGTTAGTAATGTGTTAAAATATCACATAAATCGCTGTAATTTGTTAGTGAATGTTGAGAAATAAGCTGAGTTAAAGGTTTTGGAAATATGGTTTCACATGAGGCCCGCCGAGAGTAACGATAGCGGCGCGGTTTACTCTGTTAATAGCATGTTAGCGTAAGATGTTAGCGTAAGATGCTAGCGTGGGCCACACATCTCCACTGTTTTGGGTAAGAATATACTGGCTGGCTCCATAAACAATGTAGCATGTTATATTTTGAAATGGTGTTAAGTTTAAAACTTTTGACAATGCTGTAGTTGTACTGATTTTTATATGTTTTAGTAATGAATACTGTGTGTGAGTCAGAGTCATATTTCGTGGCATCAGTGTGTCAGTGTATTTTGCACTGCAGTAATAGCCAAAAGTATTTGGACAGACAAATAGGGAAATGGTTGTGAAATGTGTATAATTTTGTGTTTGGAGTTTTATTGCATGTTATGTTAAGAACATGAACAATGTGTCCAAGAAGACAAGACATGTACGGTACTGATAAATACTGAGAAACTAAAACAAAGAAGATTCTGATGGTATAAAGGAAATGTAAATCAATAAATATCTGCAGAGATTTCAGCGAGTCTCCCTGTCTCACCCTTTTTCCTGTATTTCAGCACACACACCGGTACCTGTAACACTTGGCAACGATTAAAATTTTTAATTGCGATTAATCACATGATTTTCTGCAATTAATCATGATTAACTAACTATTAACTATGTGATTCATTTTAGTTATGCGCAAAATTGAATAATGAATTCTAAAGTAGTGTATTGTGCACTTTTAATTTAAATGTACTGCTTTATGTATGTGTATATATATATATATATATATCTGTGTGTGTATATAACTGCAATAACATGTGGTTTGCACTTTTAAAAAAATAAGTTATAAGTTTTTTTGCCAGCAGTATTCCCTTTATAATCTAGCAATAGAATATTTCTTGTAAATCTCAACATTATATGTAATCAAATCAAATATAAAACCAAAGCTATTTGCCACTGCCAGGTCATTAGACAATACTTGCCTTAGTCGTGTGCAATTAATCATTATTTCTAATAGTAATAATTTAGTAATAAATAGTAATTTTTACCTCTAAATAAGGGGTTTTGATATTTTAGCTGTTGGCTTGTTTATAACTTGTCTGATCATCTGACTGCTCATGTTTCTTGCTCTTTCAGACTTCACTGTAGCAATGTTGGTGTTTTCCCACATCTCGGCAACTGGCTGAGTGCAAAACGAACCAATATGATGGCCAAAACTGCAAATTTAAGACCCCCTGTTTTGATAAACAGGAATTCTCCTTCAGAACATCTGTCCAGAAAATCTGTTATATTGCTTTCTTGAACTATATTGCACATTTGGCTTCACCTCATTCACTAATGTCAAGGCACATATTTTGCCTTTGGCAGTGTTAAATGGACTGTGATTAGATAAATGTACAGATGGGTGATCCATTCACAAATATTCACATCCCTGAGTGCTCTCAATCCCAAATTGCTTTTCTCACATGTTGGAAAGTTTAACAAAAAAAGGAGGAGACTGGCTCGTAACGGATTTCTCATGTACCATTTAACAAGCCTGTGCTCAAACACAAAATCACACAATATTGGTACAGAGTGAAAATATGAAAAGACCACGGAGCCGTTGGATCGCCTTTGACTGTGGTAGACAAAGACACATAACATCATTACTCTGTGGGTTCAAGAGCTGCCATCCACTCTGTATCTATCCAATCTTTCCTGTCAAGCCTATCTTTCCTGCCAGTCTCCTCTGTAAACCACCTGAACTGCAGTACACAGGCCATTAAAAACAGTTAGAGGAACCCTGCTGTGCACTGTCATGATGAGGTGAATGGTTTATGTGGGTGTCCTGCTGGCTAGAACAGAACGCACACTCAACTTGACTTTACAGACGTGTTACACTGTGAACACTGTGTGCTGCCATGGCATTTATGGAGATGATTCAACACCAGGGAAATATAAAAAAGACATTGAAACAAAATGTTTCTCCAGTGCGTTGACTGCTGACAGACAGTTGAAAAAATGAAACAAATTCTAAAAGCGAACCAGAGCAATACTTCACTCTTTACAGCTGCTGACTTGTCACAGGTACTATGAACTTAAGAAAATACTAAGAAAACAGTATGTGAAGAATTCTGAACTTTGCACTTGTATTGACATCACATGATTATTTCATGTATAGGCTTGATTACTGAGCCATTTTATCATTGTCAGAGTCTCTGCCCAGGTAGCTAACTCTTCCCCTACAAGGTTATTCTGATTGCACATCCACAGAATAGATCGATTTACCTCCCCAAAAATGCTACAACTTCATCAAATCAAGGATATCCTTGATTTAGTGTAAGCCACAGTGCATAAAGAAAAGCTGTTTTTCATCAAAGCCTGGATTCCAACACAATTATACATCAAACTCCTTATATTTCCCAGTGCTCAGAGTTGGGTGAGTTTAAACATGAGACGAAAAAGAAATATTTATTTTATATACAATAGAGAACAGATTGCGGATTGTGGCAAAACAGCAGCTGAATGACACTTCGAATCAAAAAATGAAAATAAAGGTCTGATGATTTATCCCATCTTGGCTGTAGAAACTGAACTGTTGGCAAAAAAACCCCCAGCACATTTTGAGCAGCCCAGATATTTCAAAACATATTGAAATGTATTTTCTCTCAGCTGGTGTCACAGTCTTCCCACCACCCGAGGAATATGATCCTAAATTTCATTTCTACAGTGCAGGCCAGCCAGCTTATCCTAATATGACAATCATAGACTGTTGAAAATTCAGTTTGGAACGGTTGTAAATATATCTATTTAGCGAAATCAGTAAATCTGCCAGAGGCACAAAATTCTAGTACACTAGTTCCTGGGTGTGCAACAAAGATTTCAGGCAGCTGCTTTGGAAGAGATTGTGAATGTGGAACTAGAACTATGATATTAAAATGATTATATCAAATTTGCAATACAAATGTCTCTGCACATGTAAATACTGTTTCATCTCGTGTTGTGCAGACCTGATTGTTGATCTTTGTTGTTGTATATTGTTGTCAGTTTATATATTTATATGTACACAATATTCTCTTCCATTACGTTACTTCTGCATGGCACAGACCCAGAATAATGCACATGTATATATCTGCAACGTTGTCCTTCCATTCCATATTTTTATATTTCTACATTTATTTATGTCGACTGTATGTTTGTCTGCGTGTAGCACCTTATCACCACAGCAAATTCCTCGTATGTGTAAAACACTACTTGGCAATAAAGCTCCTTCTGATTCTGATTCTTCTGATTTACGGCTATAGGCACAGATTTGCTTGCTTTTGCACATGGGCTTTCTTACTCACTAACCTATTGGAGAAAAGAAAAATGTCCATGAAGTTACACTTTCATTCTTGCCACAGTCAGACTTGTCAGTCAGACAGTTGACTGCTATGGATTGGTTTGGCTTCAATTGGCTGTGGATGATGTATAGCAAATGAGTATAGCAATAGCAACTGACCACAAGATGAACCCAGACCTTGAACAGCATTGTCTATAGCTTTGCAACCATAACAACATATCTGTCAAGCTTTGGAGCAAAATAGTTAGGAAGAAATGAAAGTATGTGTTTATCTGCTCCACCGTAAGCTGCAAGCAAGCTTAGTACCTGCTTTACAGTGGTAATCTAGCGTTTCCAAAGATAAGGGGCAAGATACACTCAAAAAAATTGACCGTATTTTCAAACAAAATGCTTAAAGAGAAAAGGATTTTAGGACAAAGAATAATGAGTGAGTTGCTCCAAATGTAATGCTACCTAAGTTTGGCTGGAGTTGCTGGAGAATGATCTTCCCCGAACAAAATAGAAAGCAGGGCAGACCCTCAAAAATTCTACAATGGAACAAAATAAGTAGTGTCCATGGCATGCCACATTTCATAGATGCGAAATTAGCAGTTGTGCAACTCAATGTTCTGATCACTCCATTATAAAGGGAGCAGTGAATGAGTGAACAAAGCAGTGAATTCTGACATAGCTTTTGGCTTCAGTGGTCATTTAAGTCAAGTGCTTTATTCTCTAATTCTTTTTCCATTACACTTTGTCACATTTTGCTTTTATTGATACACAAACCTTTCCACCTCAGCCAAGTGAAAGAACTTATTTGTGATATTTTGAGGGTTTTATGGATTTTCTATATTTCTACTCAGGCAGCGAGTGTTAACTACACTGAGCACAAAATACCTAAAATGGCAAAAAGGTCACCTCAAATGAATCGTCTCTTTACAGATAATGGATTTATATAAGGTGAAGTCAAACTGTAATGGAATATCATGTTCTACGAAGGGCAATACGATTACACACACCACACAGATTGTGGAAATCCAGTTTTAGAGGGGGAGAGCCACAATTCTGAGGAACTTGTCATTCAGCTGGAGTTGTTTACCCTGAGCATTCTTAAAGTATGATTGGTTGGAAAAATCAACGATTGCCAAGAGACTGATGTGAGTTATGGGATGTCTCACCTTTTGAAGTCCTGCCTGCTGTCGTCAGTTCAGTTGTGCAGGCCGGGACCCTTAGTGTCTGTGTGTGTGTGTGTGTGTGTGTGTGTGTGTGTGTGTGTGGACCCTTCCAGTCAATCCACTGCTGTTTTTCTCTGCTTCTTAATGGAAAGGGCAGGTGCTTTAAAGATGATAATGTTTTTACTTTGGAATCTTAGACCAACATCAGATTTATAAATACGGCCTAGACCTATATGAAAATTCCCTGAGACAACTTATGTTTTGATGATTTGGCGCTATATAAATAAATTTGAATGAAATTTATATGGAAATAAAAAAATATCATGCCAGGCATAAATTTCATAGCCTGTGAAGAGGATACATGACTTCCACTATAATGATTGACTTGCAACCAGTGCTTAACTCAAAACACACACCGATGCTAACAATGGAAACATCTTTAGAAAGATGCATTTAAAAATGAATGGATATGATTGGAGGGAGAGCTACATATCTGAGCTACAAATAACAAGTCTCAGTGCCTGAGACTATAGAGTGCCTTGCCAAATATGGTCTGGCAACTTCATTGTTACGACAAATCTTCACATTATTGTGCCTGGTTGTTGTTCATGTAAATACTTTTTTTTGAAACTTTAAAAGCCTGGCTTGCTGAGACTGAGATTGAGATTGATATCAATCTTCTAACAATCTCTTAGAAAGAAAGCAAAGTGCTTTTCCATCACTGAGATTGTTTGAATATAATTAATAGTTAATAATAAGTTTTCAATTTTCAGCCTCTGAGGCAGGATACTTCATTCGCTGGTCAAAATGAGATGTGTGGTTTCTATGGCATGTGAGCACTAGAGGTGTGGAAGCAATTTGAATCACACCAAACTACATTCAAAAGGCTCTTAAAATACACCCAGTTTCAGTTTATTGCTACAAATAGCTAAACGCATGCAGTCTAATACAACAGTCCTGCAATAAATCCTATGACATCAAAATAGCAACTGAATGTTAAGCTTCCACTAAAGGTGAATGCCAACTGCAGCCCAATTATTTAATTTTTTTCATTCTCCTATGATAGCGCAACGTTTCACAGTGAAAGGTCATCCACTAAAACAGAAGTTTTAGAGTTAGAAGAGAAGTACATCTTATGAACCTGATGAACCGAGAGGACTGGACAAAACAAGAGCACAGCAAAGAGTGGGAGAGAGCTAATGGGAAGTTTACAGTGCTGCACCACACACACACACACACAAATTTGTGCACAAGGGTGAAGTAATGGTACACAGCGTTTCAGCTTAAATGTCTACATCCTATAAGAGTTTCACTACAGACTGCCTGGGAATTCATCCACTTCTGTTAAAGCAGACAGCTCCCTTGTAACTCGACGTAACTGGCAGCCACACACACACACACACACACACACTTGGCAGCAAAAGCCTTAACAAAGAACATCTGGAATTGGTTGTGTACCTTTCCATTGAATAAAAGGCAAAGAGACGGGCAACACAACAACAACAGATCACCGACAAAACCCTTCACTGTTGTTTCTTGGCACTTCAGTGCTGGTCACAACCACTACCAGACCATGATGATGGGCCACACAGGGAGGATTGTATTTAATTGAGGACAACATCCTATTGGATATGAAGGGGTAATTGTGGAGTAGAAGGAACAGATGAGGAAGATGAGGATGAAGAGGGTGGGATGGCCTGATGGTGTCATTTTAAAAAACGGTCTCGTGTGAAAGAGAAGGAGGAACAGCCCTCCAATCTGCGTGTGCTTTTTCCCAATTTGTGTTTCATATGTGTGCTGCCGAGCTTCCATTTGCGTCACAGCGGTATAATTCATTGAACATTACATCTTCAGAGGGGTGATAAATTATTTTTTAATTTGACAGAAGTGCGTCTGACCAAATTGATAGCAGTTGCCGTGAGAGTGCTTTGCACGGCAAGCGTAAATTTAGCCAAATACGTCAATAAAACAATGAAACACCTTGGACAAAGGGGGATACAACAGTCAATAACACACCAGCAGCTCTTGAGAAGGGTAAAGGTTGCATGCCTGTCATGCCTTGTAAACAGCTATACAACTACAAAATAATGCCCACATATCAGTGCTTTAAATGTGGTTAATTCTAGGGAAGATCAATATTTTGGCTTCTCTCAACATTTCTCCTTTCTGTCATCTCTCTTACTTGCTTTCCCCTCACCTACTTTCTTTATATGTTTTTCCCATCACAAATTGTGTCTCAATTGACCTCCCCCTCTCTATTGAGGATTTCACACTGACATTTTTTAAGTGGTTGTGGAGTGGCGTGTTTGGGTTGTCCATAGTTGTTCGTCTCACGCAACTGACGCTTCTGTTTCTCAGTTCACACTGACTTGATCCAAATGTTGTTTCCCATTTCGTGCTTAGTGAAGCAAAACCCCAATAGGGAGTCATTCAAATCACGGAGATTTCCCACTTTCTATGACTTGTGACCTAACCCTACAACAATCCATCAAGGCCCACGGTTTTACTTGGAAACCAAAAAGTACCCGTTTGCTGCTTGTAAAAAAGATTTTTGTCAATTTTTAGTAGTATTCCTCTTCTTAGACAGTGAAGGTCATTGTGAAGATAGAAGACAGCCAGCTACTGTCCTTTTAGCCTTTGGTCGGCTTCGCTGTCTGATCTCTGGCTTACCCCGACTAGTGCTTGGTTGGTGTAGTTGCAGAATGATAGAGACACTGACGCACAAGTATAAATGCATGTCTATGTGCGTAGCCTATGGCGTAGCTACGCACATAGACCCTACACAGGCGTATAAATCCAGCTTAACACAGCACAGACACAGTGTGTCTCTTTCCAAAGTATACTTCTCTCTCATTATTTATTAGTATGCCAGTTGACATGTTAAAGGGTAGGTGTGACAATTTTACATGTTAAAGTCTGTTTACACATCTTAGGGAGTACAACTGCATCTAAAAAAGTTGTATAAAGGCATCTGGGGCTTTATACAAGGACGCTACGCAAAACAGCGTCATATCTGATAATGTCAGCTGGGGCTGATCCGTAATTTACTAAGTCATTGGCCAAATTAAATAACCATGAAACTGACAACCTTTCATCCTCATCAGTGTCCTGGTCCCAGCTTACTTATACCAACAGTCATTTCAATTAAAAACACCAAAATTTGTACCACCTGTCCAGTTACCAGAAACTCAGTGTGCAGCTTGGGTGGTGAATGTCTGGATCTGAATAGATGGTATCCAGTTTGGGTGGGGATTTATATTATTTTCTATATTGAAATGTAACAGTTTTGGTATTTTTTTTTTCTTGACATATAATGTGTAATATACCTTTTCTGACTTCCACCTGTGACATTTCTTTAGTAAATTGCTTTGCTTTAGGTGCCACACAGGGAATTCCTGCGCCGCATTACTGCCGCTGCTGCAAGAGCTGATCCTGGCCATTCTAGTCAGTGCTTGTGCTAACACCAGACATGCCACAGTGAATCCCAGAAGCATCCCAGAAGCAGTTGTCTGCTCTACTCTGCTCTGTGGAGAGTATGCGACGAGTACATTTTTAACAATAGTCACGTCAAGCATCACAGAGCAGATGAACCGGGCAGGAAGACAGACACAGAATTGCATAGAGAATCTGCTCAATTTTCAAAATATAACACCCTGTGCAGACTCCCAATTGTAAATCAACAATAAATAAATGAAAATATGAACAACAAAGTCAACAATGTGGGGCAGGCTAAACTCTCCACTGTATTTGATTCTGTTCTACATAAAGCTTTCATATGTATTGTCTATGTCTTCAGTGAGAATACTAAATTAAAAGCAACAATAAAAAGTATGCATGTACAGTAGCTCACCATTCTTACACACAACTTGCACACCTAGTTTGTATTGCAGCACTGGCTACAGTGATTAATACAGTAAGATTCGGAATTGTGAGGTTAAGCTGTAATGGTGACCTTGACTCGGTTTACTAGCTTGCTTGAATCCACTCATACTGTGGCAACTAAAACTGAAGCTAAATGCAATGGAAGGCCTTCCTTATCTGATTGTACAAGCACAGTGCGCTCTGCTGTTCATTTGCATGCACTGTAAGAGATGTCTGCAGAGGGTAATGGAGAAGGTTATGTGTGGTATTTACAAGAAGACAAACAAATCCACATGGAATGATATAAGCAGGGCTGGAGGTAAATCAGGACAGTACTGGAATGTTATTACTAAAATGTTTTTCATTAATTCCATGACCAAAGGCCAGAGACACTGATTTACCAGCCCAAAGAGACCCATCAACTTTTCAATAGATGTTCCAGATAAAGTACCTCTTTGTCATTTGTTAGTAGTTCAAAATTGCTGTCAGTAATTACACAGCTGATGTATGTGATAAATGGACATTACATTTATTCATTTAGCTGATGCCTTTATCCAAAGCAACTTACAACTGCTAAATATGTCAGAGGTCGCACGCCTCTAGAACAACTAGGGGTTCCATTAAATGCATGCGACTTATCCACTGCTCCACCCCACCAAAATAATGTGGCTCAGATAAAATGAATTTGAATGACATCTTGTTTGTGCTACTGACAGTTTTCTACTGCACTGTCTTGATTAGAAGATTTTAAAAACATAAAACACGGCCCATTAGCTATCTGTTCTTGTAGTCAGGGGACTCAGGACAGACCTGACATTGTCAATGACCAGCAGAAGAAAAAGATACAAAAAACTGTGTACAGAGAGATGCATGTGCCTACGTGTCTTTGTATGTATTAGGTCATTCCTTTGTCGGGATTCCCAGCAGACAAAGTGAGACACTGGCGGGAAAGCATTCCTCTAAGATGAGGTATAATTTCTTTCACCTCAGGGAGAAGAGAATTCAAATAAGGATACAGTTATGGGTCATTGATACAACTCTTGAATCTTAAAGTGCCCGTACGATAAGGTAGCATGGTCTCATACAGCATCATGTATTGTAGTTCAGCCATGACTTGTACTAGTTATCAAATCAACATATTTGTCTATTACTCTCGCTCTCTCTTGCTTTAGCACAGGGCAGGGAAGCAAGAAAGCAAGCTGAATACAAAAGAGAGCACTTAAACCAGCTTTGGTGCAGTGTCACTCTATATTTGTTGCAATGACATACAACAACTGATTAAATGAACCATTGATCTCATTTATTTTACTAATACAGCAATGTTAGTTCTCTAGTTAACCAAGTGAGTAAAGTAACTGAGCTGTCCCTCAGCACATAACTGAGAGCTTACAGTAAATGTAAATATCTGAATGTGTCATATTTCTTATCATAATCTACATATGGTACAGGTACAGGAGATGAAGACAAAGAACTCACAAGAACAGTAAAATGGACCAACACTTGATGCCATTACGCTGAGTGTCCCTGTGATTCTGACACAGATCAGGGAAGGGTGCTTTAAAATGGGCATGGGCAAAAGTGTATGCTTTTGTGGGTTGAACCCTGGCTATGCAAACTGGCTATTGACACATGTATGACACCTCTCCTTCGGGAAAGACGCAAGTGCAGTTCTAACTTCATATTCCTGCAGTACAAGAGGATCATCTCGAGCATTGTCTGTTGCATGTATTGAACAGGAGTTCAGAGAAGCCAATCCTCTTGGAAGCCCTGAGTGGGGTCCTGGAGAGGGCTCCAACTTGAAACTTTATAGGGTGACAGCAATGCTCATGTTGGAAAAGATGGAGAAACCTGGAGTGACAAGAATCTAAAGAGCAAGCAGTATTTTGTTATGAACTGCTTTTGTCATTGACTACCCATCACCATGTTCAACTGTAAGGTAATTCACAAGTATACGTGGCAGAAGAGCGCCCCGCCAAGACTGATGATGAACTTTGCAGTCATAACATCAGATCTGAAGCGTGTGTCTTGGACACTCGAGTAAAGAGAAATGCAGAGCTGTTAACTGATTACCACCTGTGGTACTCTGGATCAGATGATTGGGGAAGCTGCTGGACTTAATAAACCTCAACATGCAGTGAGGGTGAACTGGGCCCCTGTTTTAAAGATCTTCAAGTCCTACCGTTGTCAAGTCATACCATTATATTTCCAGTTTTGCAGGGGAGGATTGGGGCATGCAGTTGTTGAGAGGGTCAACTCTGCCAACTCTGGATTGAATATGAGGTGCTGCACCAGGGGAAGTGTTTTCCAATCTTGGGGTCCTGATCATGAATGAATGAAGGCAAGATGTTGTCAGAATATGGACTAGGAGTGTTCTGCAGATGTTCCAGGTTCTCTTCTAAGCAAACCATGAAAACGCTACCTTTAAGTTGTGACTGAATAAGATTGCGGATACAAGCATTAAAAAACTTGCCTAGCCTGGGAATGCCTCGGGGTTCCCCAGATAGTGTTACAATATGGCTAGTGACCTCTAGCCTGCTGCTGCATCAACTGTATAATTTAGACCCAGCTACACAGAAATTAAGGGACCGACTGTTTGCTCGAGATGACACTGCTCACTGCAGTAAAAAGAAAACAGGTGGGAAGGGTCAAGCAGTGGCAGCTCAGAGGAAGTGACTGGTGCTTAGAGGCAGCTCAGGCTGGTTTAAGTTTGAGCTGAGACACAAAAGATCCAGTCACCACCCGTGTCTGTGTGTATGTACATGTTTGTGATGTATATAGGTGAGCAATGTGTTTATTGATTGGAATGCTTGTACCACTGAACCTTGAGCAAACCTTGCCCTCACTGGGTGATCAAAGCTGTTACATCATTGGATTGCTCACAGCCCAGGGGATGTTTGTTTTCACAGCGAGAGTGGTCCAGCCGGATGGTGCCTTGACTTAAAGCAGACTTCCTATTCATGAAACTTTCACACATCTGCTGGGGACTGAGCATACTCGTGTGTGTACGTGAGATCTTACAGTATGATCTCACCTTGTGTGCCTGAAGCTTGTTAAGGGAGAGATTACTGCACAAACAAGCTGTTGTCAGCTCCAGATCTAGAGTCCTGGATACTATGGTCATTAGTTGTATGTATGCAGACTTATCTAACATTACATAACCACCAATAAGAAAGAAATCCACACACAAATGCAACCGTGCAGCTGTCACCGAGCATGTGCTGTGTGTATAAACAACACAGCTTTAAGGATGTTTTGTACAAAACGGGGATGTTCCGACATCTGTTTCTGATGATCCTTCAGAGAAAGTAAAGGCCAGATATTTGGTCTTTTTTTTTCAGATGATCAGTATTGTCTGTTCAGATCTTTTCCCGTAAATGGATGCTCTGTTTTGACTGTCCTTCTGGAATTTATCATGCAAGCCATTTGGGGATTAGATTCAGGGAAGAAATAATATTTCAGATATTGAAGTAGCATCAAACAGTTTCCAAGCAGTAGTACAAGCGTGAAAACATATGATTTATGTTAACATGCAAATCGTAGCGCGAACAATTGGTAAATACCTGATAAAAAGATTCTAACTTTCCAACTCCTTACATCAACTTTTGTAGGTGGCAGAGGAATAGGGAAAGAAACACAGAAAAATAATAAAAACATAAATTATCATGAATGTATTACAATCATCCTTTGCATTTTCACAATCCGACATTTGGACCTGGTTTTATATCATCATGGTCTTTTTTACTTCAAAAGTTGGATATCAAATTTTGAAAACATGGGAGGGACAGAGGGAAGATACAGTTAAAACAGCAGATTCATTGGTCTATAAATTTAGGAATGTTGATAGCATTCAGTTAAGTTACAGTGTTCAAATCCTGATGATCATTAAAAATCACCAGAACCAGAGTAAGCAGGAAATACATTTATTTATTGCAATATCTCCCACTGATATATGTCTGCAACTGTAGAAAACAAGTCCATATATTTTCGTTGATGGATTTCTCTTGTCACTTATCTAGAGTGGGGATTCCATTTGATCTATATTACTACATTACACAGTTACATCAATGTCGGTTAAAGTATCATTAAAGATACTGCAATACATTCATCATAACTCTTTATTTATTATCCAGTAAAACATAATGTCGTGAATACAGACTGCGTCCATGGAGCTGGAGGTTTCACCATTCCTTTGTCATAAGGAAGTGATGGAAACTTGCTTGAAAATGTTTCTATATGTTGACTATATATTGTATAGATTTTTTATCCAACGAATACTGTTTGACCCGTGTTTTACCTTGTCTTGAGGCCTTTTGGAAAAAAAAGAAAAGAGAAGAGGATGATGATGAGAAAGGAAAAAAGGAAAACAAGAAAAGTGAGGAAAAAAAGGAACAAGAAAAGAAAAGAGGTAGGTAGAAAGGGTAGAAAAGAGAAGAGACGGGAGGCCAGAGAAGGGGCAAACTAGAACAACTGAGCACAGTAGAGGAGGTAAGGAAGGGAGGAGATGAGAAATTTAGGGGGACAAAAGAGATGGAGAGGAATAACAGGAGATGAGAGGAAAGCTGAGGGAGAGGTGAAGGGAAAGGGCGAGGAGAGGCAGCCAATGGGAGATCTGTGGAGAATTGTATATCACCTCATGTGAGACTGATTCAATAAGATGACAGAAGACTGACAGTTGAAATCAAAACCACACTGTACACTCGGCTTTCCAGATCTTTCCATCTTTTTAAACCTCACGCCTGTCTTTCTGTTTCCTTCTCTCTTTCCCTCACTGTGTCTTCCCTCCTTGGTGGTCCCCCCTTCCATTTCCCGGCCTTGCAACTCAACACAACTTCTAGGCCCAGCCACCTTTTGCCTTTATGTTCACCTTGGGGTGTGTTCTCTCCAAAGCAATCTGCTGAAGATGAGATGCATAGGTGGGAAGCTCACATCAAACTCTCCTCCGTTATCTTTGTTTTTCTTTCTTCTTTTAATGCAGCTGAGCCACACCAACCAGACCTGGATAACTTTCAGTCAGTGTAATTAGAACTGCGCCAGGCAATTTCACACATCGGAGAGTCCAAATGGCACCGAGAGGGAGCTGTTAAAAGTTTTGTTAAAACTTCAACACCCAGAAGTTAAGGAATGTGATCTCAGTAAACTGTGTGATCCTCTGAACTATACGCTATCTTTCTGGTTACTGGCACATGTAAACGAGGTGAAGGGGTTCAAATATATTGGAGAGTCTAGCCATTTAAGAGAAAGTTTTGTGTTTAGCCCTCAAGATTTAACGTGTCTTTTTTCAGTGGGTGGAAAAGTGTGCGTAGCCATCAGCAAACTGTTATTTGCATAAAGTTGGTGACATCTCTCTCTTTATCACCCTCAGTCTATATCAGGGAACTATCTTCTTTTGCAGTTATACTTTGTGATTTAGGCAAAACTATATTTATCATTAGTGCTGGCCATAAAAGAACAGATCATTTCTGTAGTGTGCACTTGTACATGCTTCTGGAAAACAGCACAGCCTTGCACTCTCTGACACTGACAAAAATGTCAACTTCTCCCACTTACTTGACTTTTGCACTGAATATCACCAAGCTAACTGCCAGTGACCTACATGGAAGCATTTCAAACTTAAAGCTGCACTAATCAATATCTATATGTAGTGACAAAAGTTCCTCTCAGCTCCACAGAGCGTTGTAGTCGCTTCTAGCTCATTGTTTTGGTGTTACGGTCCGCAAATTCACTTTAAATAATTGCTCTCATCAGCCTTGTTTCCAGCAGCAGCAGGCAGCTGTTCAGAAAAGCTCTGATAAAACCCACTGTATTTAATCTGCGCAGCACCAAACGGCAGACAAACAAAGGTGATTAACTGGTCACCATAGTGGAGCATTTACCTGGTAAAAAGCCAGAAATTTCCCTCAGGAGTTGGTGGAGACATAAACACAGAAGGATATGCTTGACTGGCATGTTTGTGATACCAGCTCTCGTACATACTACTTTCTGACTAAAATACCAAAGACGCCTGATTGGAGGCATTGGTGAAGAATTATTATTATTTGTTGCATGAATCTATACATATAAAAGGTTACACTGATGCACCGAAGCAACATAAAATTCACACATCCTGGCACTAATACAAATCTTGTTGTACAGCTTTAAACTAGTTTTGCAATTCTGCTTTGTGGCATTTCAGAAGTGAATGCCTCTAGTAGTTGCACACTTTTACAGTCAAGAGAATTTGTATTTTATGATTTTATGACTTTTTAACATAGACAACCGTAAATTATATTTTTCCAAAGTAAGGTTATTCCTCACCTAAAATGCTATTCCCCATTAAACTTCAACTTCTTCCAAAGTGAAGATACGTGGATGCCGTTAAACCTAGATTCTTCTTACAAGGCAAGGTTGGCAAGTTTATTTGTATAGAACATTTCAACAACAAGGTAATTCAAAGTGCTTTGCATAAAACATAAAAGCAGCAGGGAAATATAAAAAAGTTTAAAAGTTAAATAGAAAATACAGGCAGGCAGGTCTCCCGCCTTTGCTTATTTTACTCCTTTGATTCCCCATCTCCCACTCTATCCCCCCTTTTAGTTACTTCGTCACTGTCGTCACTGTAAATCCAGATTGTCCACGCTACAAACTCTGGTAAAAGCGGTTGACAGCGGGCCATGTCAACAAGTTACGGCTCTGTTAACTGAGGATCAACAGTGTGAGATGGTAGAATCAAAAGAGCACTCTAAGCTTTTCAAATAGTGTTAATATCTAAAAACAAAAAAAAAGAAAACAGGACAGTAAAAGTTACAGTGCAGTGTAAGTTATCAATAAGGCAGTGGTAAAAAGAAAAGTCTTAAATATTTAATTAAAAGCAATGGTAAAAAGAAAAGGACACTGCAACCAACAGCCCTCTCTCTATGGACACAAAATTTGTACACCTGCACTGCACTTTAAACAGTCTTGAACTGATGTGAAGGTCTTTTGTAGAGCAGGGTGGACTTGATTCATCACCAACATCAATGCACTGCATCAGAAAGGTACAGGTCTTTTGTCTTTATTGGACCAGATGTTAATCTCTCATGTACTACTTCAACAGAAAAAAAATACTCCAGGCATAGTCCAGCATTATAAAATAGTAGAGAATGACTGTGTCCAACACTGTTTTATAACAATATGATATGCAATACTTTATTAACCCCCTGAGTGAAACTGAGTGCCCCCATAGATATAGGACAGACAACAGCTAAGACAAAAGGAAAAGGCATACACATGGGGGGAGAACACACCATAATAAACAGTGTAAACACCAATGTGACTGTACTAGTGTGTATATATATATATATATATATATATATATATATATATATA
Organism: Micropterus salmoides; assembly: GCF_014851395.1. Lineage (NCBI taxonomy): Eukaryota > Metazoa > Chordata > Actinopteri > Centrarchiformes > Centrarchidae > Micropterus > Micropterus salmoides. Next base: position 28,341,700 of record NW_024040485.1, on the reverse strand, counting down.
ACATCAACATATTCATGGACAACGTTCATGGACAACGACAGTCAGCGTTGTATAAATAAAAAACTTCACCGCCGCAGGTACAAAGGACATCCTGAATCTAACATTCTACATACTAACATGCTGTAAGTCAATCTTATTTTTTGAGTGGAAAACAGCTGAAAGTATTCACCATCCTAAGGCTTACATTGAAGTGCATATTATACATAAAAGGCATCTTCACTCTGAAAGACTGTTAAAGTAGCATAACTTGAGTAGTTGTTGTAAACTAAGCTTTTAAACAGTGCAATGTCATGCATTTCTTGCAGCGGAGAGTGAACAAAATAGGGCTTTGGGCAACAACAAGTCTGATAAATTCATCCTCTGCTTCAATTTTGCAGTGAAGAATTATACCTCCCAGGCAAGTGGTGTGTCTGTGAGTTTGTTTTGAAGTAGTTAATGAGGAGACGGGATCCTGTTTTTCCAATGAGAACATAGCATAATATCTATGTCATCCTTTAAGGGCCTAGAAAGAGCTAGAGATTAGCTATGGAACTGGCTGGAAAATTGTAAGAAATTATCCTCATGTGGAGCTAGAGGAGCTGAAGGGATAGTAAAGACATTTCCTTGTGTGAAAAGGTAATCTCCATTAGTTTAGTAAGGATGGCTGAAGTGCATGACACTATGGAAACAAGCATTATCTTATTTAGACAGTGCAACAGAATTGGTAAACTGGAAAAGCTCAGCACGACAGTTACAATCCAGTCATGAGTGGAATATCCCTGTGCCATAGTTTCTGTGTTTCTTGCCCAGTACCAATGCTAATTTCCATGAAAACATTGCCATAAGTTTCATGGTAGTTACAGTGTCTTTTGAGATACAAGACCATTTGCTGTAAGACCGCTTATCTGATTGGAATATTCCTCATTATCACTGCATCAACCCTTAACTGATAACAACAGAGAGACATCAGCAGGTTATTTTTGCAGTAATGACTTAAGGACTTGAGATTGCAGCAGTTCCTATTGCGTCACAAAGAAATTATGTTTCTTTCAATATGTCTGATCATGATTAAGTCTTTCCAAAAAAAGTAAACTTTGATGTTGTACCAAAGTTCTATTCTGATGCCTGAAAGATTGACTTTGTGGCCCGATAAGAGCTTTGTTTAAACTTTATGTCTAAGTAAACATTACATCAAGGCACTGCAGCCACAAAATGTTCCCTCAACCGCAGAAAGTCATGCTGTATACTTGAGCATCCACTGCTTTCATCTCCTCTGTTTATCGCTCTGACAGCACAGATTAAGGGATGAGACAAACATTTGTTTTGTTTAGCTATGGAATACAGTGGTAATGGCGAGCTGACACAGATGATTTGTTCAAAGGGCATAGGAAGAAATTATATTCCAAAATTCCAAAACAAAAACTGAAAGGTCATATTGGCCATTAAAGTGATAATTCATTGTTGCTTTTCAAATGCTCCTCTGCATTAAAGTTGCAGTTTTCCTCCTGCAGTCACTATACATTAGTAGAGGTTCCACTGATGGTGCACTTTCCATTTCTTTCCTCCAGTTTCACAAAGACGAAACAGAAGCAAATCATGAATAAGTTCACTGATGGTAGAGCTGGATTACCACCCTGCGTAATTACTTCTGGGCCTCAAACCTCCAGGGGCCCCAAAGGCCCCACGTTTCAAATTGTTTGCTGTAGTTGTAATTTTGTTTGGAAATCCAGGAATGTGTACTACTAAAGCACAGTATCAGCGCACATGATAGGTGCCTGTAGGTTGTTCCGCCTTTAAAACATGATCATGAGACAGTCCCGTGTGAAAATCTAGTTTTAAGATGATACTGTCCCTCTACATTAATTTGTGTTAAAATGTGTTAAACGCAGTAAGCCTGCATTTATGAAATGAATATACTTATGAAAAGACTCTTTATTGTTCATCCTCATGATCTTTCATTCAAATTCACAAAAATCTAACCCATAATTGAAGTAACATTATTGAAAGAAACATTACATTCTCATGAAACAAATGCAATTCTCAAAAATATGTGTGCCACAATTAAAGGCACCCCTTAGTTAATATTTCGTGCAGCCTCCCTTGTTATTTGGTTCATTGTTCTGCTGGAGGGTCCAACATTCTGTAGGTCCCATTTTAAGCTTCCTGGCAAAGGCTGTTAGGTTTCCATTTAATATCTGCAGATATCTGCTGGAGTCCATGATACCATGTATCCTAACAAGTTGTCCAGGGCCTTTAAAACAAAAACAGCCCCTCAACATCAAACATCCACCACCATACTGAGGTACTTTTCTATATGGCAAAATTACTGTCTAAACCAAAACCACATTTGATGTTTGTTGCCAAAAAGCTTGATTTTGGTCTCATAGTATATAACCTGTCCCCACTGAAACTCCCAATAACGTTTGGCAACTGTAGGCACTTTAGTTTGTTGTTAATTGACCGCAATGTGTTTTTTTCTGACAACCGTCCCAAACAAGTTGTAGTGATGTAGGGGGTTAGTAGAGACTTTCTGACCCCAAGACTTGCCTAATTCTCCAGCTGTGATCCTTAGAGATTATTTTGCCAAACTGCTTACAGTGCATGGGGTCACTGTACACACTAGGGATAAAAAAATCAATTCTTAGATGCAGACATGAAAGATTCTGAATCGATTAACAAATGTCAAAAATCGATTATCTAAATGTTAATTGATAACGTAATATTCACAGAACACAAAAAGCGTAATTCTCGGAAGTGCAGCACCCGGACAGTCTGTAGCGTACAAATTAACAGACTCGCAATCGCCGCACACAAAAAAACACACGATTCGACTGTAGGCAGGACTTGACGATTCTGATTCGACTATGTAAATCCTTAGTCGTGGGACAGCCCTAAAGTTAACATTAGCTAAATTAGTAATGGCATTTATACCTACCTACCAGGGTTGGGAGGATCAGGTAGAAGCAAAGACTAAAATGGTGTACGGCTGTGTCCTGTGCATATACTGCATGTTACATCCTGATAGTTAAATTATATTAAATTTATCAGAGGAGTCTGAAAGCTGGTTGTTACAGGACTTTGGTGACCAGGAGGAGCTGAGCCTAGTTAAGTAAATTAGGGATGTACTCTAGTCTTTTGAAGCAATTAAGGAGACGTTTCTTTAGGATTTTAATATGCAAATGAAATTCTTGGTAATTATCCAGAAATCTCATAAGAAACAAATGATGCATCAAGATGCATCGATAATCGTTTCATAATCGCATCGCAGCCGTCTGAATCGTAATCATATTGAATTGAATCGTGAGGTGCCTAGAGATTCCCACCCCTAGTACACACACATCCTCTTCCAGACTGATTCTTCTTCTGTCACTTTAAACTTCTTAATTATTGCCCTGGTAGTGGAAATGGGTATTTTAAACTGTTTCAATCCTCACTGTATTTTGTTTTTTCCCATAGTGATGAAAGATGTGCATCTCCACCAGTGTTGGGCAGTAACACCTTACTGTAATAATTATAATTATTATTATAATAATTACTTTTCCCAGTAACTAGTAGTGTGATTAGTAGTGATTACAGCTCAAGAGTCGGGATTTACTTGCTTTACTTTTTTTATTTCAGCCGGTTAAGAAACAATATTTGTTTTGTAATAAACCATACTAGTTAAAAAGTAAGGATTTGGGAGAAGCTGCTTTGTTTAGGGGGAAGGTGGTGGTGAAAGTAATATCGTAACGTAACGAGTAACGTAACAAGTTACTTTTATCACACAGTAACAAGTAAAGTAATATTACTTTTTAAGGATTAATAAGTAACTTGTAACTTATTACAATATGAGTAACTTGCCCAATACTGATCTCCACAGCTGCAAAATACAGCTGCAAGTTGGCATCATCAGGGCATTTTCTGTGCTTCACAGTATTTTACAACATACTTGTGATCATGGTTATGTAATGCTTTTACATCACCAATCTATGAAATCTATACTGTACTGCTTGCAATATGAGAGGGGAGGAGAGGGAGAGTCGAGCACCTTTCCATCGCTTATGTAAAATGTTTATAGTGTTTACACAGCACCATTGTGCTGAGTCGGTGGTAAATGTTTTGTTTTTGTCTGCAGCTGAAGATTAAAACTACTGACTTAAATAAACTGATTAACTCATGGTACAACTTTTTAAAAAAGAAAATGAAATCCCTCAAAGTAACCATAAACATCACTGCTGGGACTAAGTCTCATATTCACTATAATAGCGCTAAAAAAAGAAACTGCTCACCTGCTTTCCTCTCCCATCTGAATCTACTGCACTGATTAATGATCCTCACTGTTGTGACTAATACAGTTTATTCTCTCATTAAGCTACAACAAACTTTGGTACTCACAGGGAACTGTAACAATCTCCATTATGGATTAGGCCATTACTGCTAAAATAAACTGCCCCCTGTTTTGCCAGCTTCCACTCATATACAGTAGGTCTAGCCAAATAAGCTGTGCTCTCTGTTATGGATGACAGAACTACACACACTCCTGCTGCTCCAGTGGCTGTTTATATGATTTCCTCCTTTTAGTGAAAACATGAGGGAAAACACACCTTAAATCACTAAATCCAGATGGATTAAACTGTGAAAAAATATAAAACCTTTTGAAAACACTTACATTAAGACACGATGCTTAGAAATGGCCAAATAGCTTTCACTGTAAAGGTTTAAAAACTTTTGTGTTGATATGTTGTTAATTACTGTGAGAAACACATAGATTTACATATCATATGTCACATGGCTAATTTGTATGATAAATTGCAGGGCTCCTTTTTTGAACACTGAAAGAATTCCTGTGGTATATTAGATAACAATGTGTATATAAATACAGCACACAGCTAATTACTTTATGAAACCAGTGTGCACAGGAGAAACAAGTTCAGTCTAATCAACAAACTAAATACTGTAAATAAATACTTCAGTACTCCATCAGTATTATTTTTATTGATGTACACCATCTTGTGGAGCCCTACAAAACTACAACTGAAATAGGCAAATAACAAATGAGAAAAGTTAGAATATTTAGAAGGATACAGCTATATAAAATACACTTGTTTTAGACTGACCACTAGGATAGCTGAGTTAATTTATTGGTTACTTCTGTAGCAGAAGTTTTTACACAATACAGGCCACACTCTTACGATAAAAACATGAAATTCACAAAAGTTCCAAGCTTTTCCAATGACAGCAGCAATACAAGGGGTTGAGATACTATGTAGTAACTTCTTGTTGCAGACTGTAGTATGAAAAAATTCTTCCCTTTTCACCTTTGGACCAGTATTTCTTCCAGGCGGTAGACTAGATAAAACAAATTAGGCTTATGTGGCCACATGGTGCTGACAAATTGGCTGGTTTATGGTTTGAGCCAGCATAAATAATGAACACTAGCCAACAGCTGCCCATACAAACTAAGACTTATTCATGAGCCATCTCAAAGTGGTGCACATCCAAAACATCAACAGGCCGTCCAACTGGTTCAGTAAATACTGGGCACAGGGAGTGAGCTGGAGGAACCGGCTGGAGGAACTGAATGACACCAATCCATTGTGTTTAAATAAATCCCTGTTAACTGTTTCTATGACTCTAGTGTCTGCATTTGAGCCCTACAACCTGCCTGAGCATTCAGTACATCCTGGCACTTTTTGGCTCTTGGTCATTGTGAGTACCACTAAGTGGATGGTCAAGTTCTGTATCTAGAAAGCTTAACTAAGGAGTCTAGAATACATATATTTATGACTTTACAATCAGGGCTGTTTCCCTTTTTTACAGACAAATAGTAAATCCATCACTGGTTGCCTGGCAACATTAGCCTATTTCACAATTTTCCAACTGTAGGACGTTGTTTATCATCAGTGGCCAAACTTGATGTTGATGTGGGCAATTCTGGACTGACGTACCTGTCTCAACTTTGGAGTGGTCGGTCCTCTCTGTGACTTTCTCCTGGCTGATGAGGTAATCAACAATCCGCACGCCGATTGGTGGCTCGGTGTGGTTCCACTCCATGATGACCAATGAGCTGCTGGGCTCGTAGGTGTAAGACAGTTTCAGCCTGGCAACAGAGTGACAGAGATGAAAAACCATGCCACAGAGTGAAAGATGCTGTCAGCAAACTGGTCTCATTACTGTAATTGACAGCTAATATTATCCTTCGTGTTCTGCAAAACTGCAACCTAATGCAAAAATATTCTGCAATGTCACAAACACTTCTGTCAACAGAAAATATAACCATTTATCACCTGATGTCTGACTTGACTTAGTCTAGAGCGGCCGTATGCAGCATATGGCATTGAGACCAACATGTACAGAAGTTTTCACGCCAAACAATGAATACAGCAGCATTAGTGACCGATGTCATCATGAGCATATTATAAGACAAAGGGCAGCTCTACTTGTGGTTGTTTTGCATCTGTTTGTTGTTATTTTATGTCTCTTTGCAGTCATTTTGCGTCTCTGTCATTGTTTTAATGATGGATGCTATTTACCACAACCCATTTTACAGTGTGTGTTTGGAGAAAGGTACATTTTAAGTTACTAACATGGGTTGGGGAAGTGGGGCGCAGGTGGGTAGTCCGTCTGTGCCAAAGGCGCTGGAATCACACCGACACCAGTCATCGATAACATCACCTTTTCCTGAACACCACAGCATGCTCATCATTGCCTCCTGAAGAGCCTACAAAGAGAGAGAGAGAGAGAGAGAGAGAGAGAGAGAGAGAGAGAGAGAGAGAGAGAGAGAGAGAGTGAGAAAAACAAACGTGAAACCTAAATTCAAAGCAGATGTCATATTGAAACATGCAATATTCAAATTTCATGTTATAGTTTTTGCTTCAAATAAGGATATTAAAAATGTATACTTTAATTTGGATCACATGTTTGTCTTTATTTTGGGGTATTTTATGCCTTTACTAGATAGGCAAAAGTGGAGAGATTACAGGAAATGAGGTTAGAGAGAGATGGGCAGCACCTCAACCTCTAGACAATCAGGGCACCATGTTTTAACGTGGCATTTAATATGGAAAATTTCTGATATAAAAGGTGCCACGTGGGGTTTTCTTGTAAACAAACTAAAGTTATCTTTACATTTAGTATCTCTCTCTAACAAATTTAAATGCCTTTCCTTCCTCATAAAACATTTGCAAAGATTAAATCCAGCATTGCTTACATCTATATTTACAAGCTGGAAGTCTTCTTGCAGCATATTTTGCTGTGTTACCACCACCTGCAGATCAGTGGAATAGTGTGAAACCATTGGCAGGAATGTGTATTGCATCACCTGCGTGCACACCGTGTGAAACCTTGTGTGCAGACGAGACAAACAAAAAGAGGACCCACTAATACAAAACACTCCTCAGTCAATTGTACTTGTAGTATAACTCATGTAGTCTATCTATTCAGATTTTCATGTGGCCTAGCTTATGTTGGCAGAACATCAGTTCATTAAGATGCGTAGGCATTGAGACAGATCTTCCTAGGTGTGTACACAAGTCTGTCCTAATCTGCTTAGTCAGACGTAGCTTACTATAATAACCATATTTACTAGCTACATCATATACTCCCAATCATATATTATTCCGGATATTGTTCCATGTAAAATACTGTTTCCAAGAAACAGTTTGGGTTGGCTACAGTCTTTCCTGCTCGCCTCAGAGTGCTGGTGGCGTACAGGTCCTGGACAGATGGTAGATTACAGGCAATCACCTTCTCGACTGTCGACTGTGGAGTCTACCATGATGATGGGGGTGGGTGGGCCTAGGCTGTTCCTGAAATCCACAAACCTCCATTGTCATTTCGATAGTTGAGTCCCATGTTGCTTTGTCTGCACCAGGTCACCAGATGGTTAATCTCCCACCTGTAAGCGGATTCATCCCCACAAGAGATGAACCCAGTGATGGCGGTGTCATCTGCAAACTTCAGGAACTTGACATGCTGGTGACTGCAGGTACAGCTGTTGCTGTACAGGGAAAGAACGCAGCCTTGAGGGGAGCAGGTGTTGATAGTCTGAGAGTCAGACAAGTTTTCCCAGCTTCATGTGCTGCTTCCTGTCAGACAGAAAGTCTGTGATCCACCTGCAGTTGGAGTAATGGTCTATTTCAAGTAGCCGGCTTTTTGAAAATGATCAAATTTTCTTTGTTTGGTTCATCAACGGTGATAAATTATCTGAAAGTCCGACCCAGGGTTGGGCTTACAATTTTGGATTTATTCACTCACTTTAAAAACATTTATTGAAAGTTTTATTCTTTTGACATGTTTATTTACAGCATTAAACGTTGAAATGTATATTGTAATATGCTGTATATTAACTTATTTGGAGAAAACTGGTAGTTCTATGTAAAATCAGACGTTGAGCACCCCCATATCGGCAAAACGGCATGATCCTTATTTCGCTGCGAAGCTTCGACTGTGAGATTGACAGTCAATCAGGCTCCTACTATTCGGGGTCAGCCCTATTAAAAACAGATTATAAATATGTGTTACTCGTTAACTGTGTGTCCTTCTAGCTACATCAGTTGGTAATCCTCAAAGTCAGCAAACGTTGTAAGCTATATTTCCCGAATGAGGAGATGACTTTCAGAGATTGTTTACTGTAAGCACTTACCTAATAACATTAACAAAATATTTCTACATCAATTTACATGCAGAACAAGTTTTAAAATTCGATACTAGTATGTCTTATTTTAATTAATTTATTATAATTAATTAATACTTTACTTTGCCTTTTAGTTGTTGTGTGACGTCATTCGGCTGCTACTCGTGAAGTCGGTGTACATATTTTTTTCTCCCAGTTCACAAGTAGGAAATCCGAATTCAAGTGGTGTTCCAGGATAGTTTTTGTAGTTGGAGGTCAGACATTTCCGGGTTATGAGTTGCCTGGAACGCAGTATAAGGCACGCAAGCTGGGAGCGCTTCTCCTGCAGCAAAGCCAGGTTTATGGTGTTGAAGGTGGAGCTGACATACACAAACAGGATCCTGGCATAGGTGCCCGAGGAGTCCAGGTGCTGGCGGATGAAGTGAAGGGCCATGTTTACTGCATCATCTGTAGACGTTTTGGCTCTTTAGGCGAGCTGCAGGGGGTCCACGAGTGGGTCTGTGATGGATATGAGGCACTCAAATGACTTAATTCCCACAGAGGTCAGGGTGACGGGTCTGTAGTCATTAAGTTTTGTGGTCCTTATGTTATCTGTTTGTTTTGTATCAGATTGTTGACTATATACCTAGATAGATACACACCCCTAGTAACTATATTTTATAACTATAGTAATAGTGATGTGATGTCAGTACAAGGAAAAAAATATCTTCTATTCAAAATGTTTTCTTTGCATCTTTTCTATACCAGTAGCTGTACAGTCAAGCACTAGTAACTTTCAAACAGCCTTTGTCAATAACAGCTTCTGTATCCATCAGCCTGAGCTTGGGGATCAAAGCCTGACACCCCAGGGGGGACCTGGACTGCGCGGTATCGACCTTTCTTCCTGTTGGAGGAGTAAAAGCAGTATCGGCGTACAATATCAATGGAGTCAAATAAGTCACAGCACAGTAGGCTACAGCAGATAATGGCACAGCATGCTGCCAGCTCAGTAAAGCATGAAGACTTCCCTGTTAGATCCTATGTTTCTGAAACCTGTTTCCTCATAATGAGGCCATGAGGTTTTCAGCCCTAATGGATCACCCACATACTGTCACACGCGCGGTGGGTTTCATTGCCGTATGGTAGTTAATAGCTGACTGAGGTTAAAGGATCACACACAAACTAATGCCTGTTTTGTTTTGTAGTATAAGCGGCTGTCTTTTCTCCCGTGCTGGCAAAGCCCTTAAACGAAGTTTGAGTATAGTTCTGCTAAGCAACTAATCTGCTCAGGACCAGTTTTGGGCATGTTACTCAGGAATTGTAATAAGTTACTTGCAACTACTTCAAAAAGTAATATTTTATTTATTACTTGGTATTAAAAGTAATTTGTTACATTCATCATTATATTACTTTATTACTTTCACTACCCTCCGCCCCTCCCCTTCCGAAAAAGTGATGGCTGAACAACCTGTTCAGCCAGCTCGTTTTAGAATCAAATCCACTTTATTGAACAATAATTAACCTTATGAGTCAACAATCAGCCTAACTGAAAACATTGCAGCCTCTCAAACCAGATGATGCTATTTCCCAGCTGTCTCTCCCTCGTTCTCTGTTCGTTGTTTAGATTTTTGGCTAGCAGCCGAATTGCCTCTGTCTGCTGCGCAATCGAGCGTACACGTCATCATAAAATGGCAGTCTAGGACAATAAATATTAATTGTGTTCTGGTAACGCAGTAACATGACACAGTGATATACTGTTAGCTTTTACCAGGCAATGTCAATTAAGAACAGATTCTTATTTACAATAACAGCCTGGCAGGAGACAAAGGCCACGTGTTGTAAGAAGGAACTCCATAATATATGATCCAGTTTGACCAAAATCAGTGAATAAAGTGTACAGTAATCAGGGAGGCCAGGATTAGAGACAGAAGATAAAATGGCTTGTTTCAGACAGAGAAGGAATTCAGAGGCTAAATAAAGGGCCAGTATAAGAGAAATAAGGATTTTTTAAAACTGTAAATCACATGAACAAATGAGCATAATAGGTCTGCTTTAAGGTTGCTTACATGAGAAAATAGTGGTAAAGTTTACATTCTCCAGATCCACGTAAAACAGTGGACAATAAATGCTTTTTTTAATCACTGAAAGAAAAGGTAATTACGATAATCCATTTCAGCAGGATGAAAGAAGGCACCAATTTTGATGGTGTTATATAATGGATTTTATAAGAAATTGGTGTTTTCAGACATTAGACAGACACAGATAGTTAAGGCTAAGTGCTGCACACACCTGGTAGGTCTCATTGTTGGACACCAATTCATATATGGGTGCAGCTTTGGTGATCTGCAGCAGGACAGGTTCGGACTGCTGCCGCCCTTGCGCTGCCCTTGGACTCATGTGGCAGAGGTAACAGGAGCGGGGGCACTGGCCTTGACTGGTGCAGTCCATACGGACGCCGGCTGCCATGCGCTTTGCACCTGTGTCCAGCAGACTGGCGATGTATGCGGGGTAGGTCAGGTTCTCGGCTCCTTGTCACGCTCCTCTGACTCCTCTGAAGGCGAGTTACCTGATATGACAGAAAGAAGGAAATTGGTTGGTTAGCTCTTTTTTTCTTGCTTGACTGTTTCTCCATAGAATGTTTCCAGACACAATTACGTGCTTTACACAAGACAAAAAGCTTTATGTTATCATACACAGTTTATAAACTAGATAATGGTGAGGTCACATGTTACAAGTAATGAAATAAGGGAGTATGGAAATGAAAATAACTGAACTAAGATATTTCTTTCCCTTTTGTAGCAACATGGCAAAACTACAAAGCATTAATGCATTTTCACATTCCCATATCTCCCTTCTGGAGACTTTTTTTGCTTTTCTGCATCACAGGCAGAATACGTGAGCAGGAGTGTAAATATTTGGGCCACAGCTACAGCTACAGAGAGATCAAGCAAAGATGGTGAAGAGGGAGACCTGTACTGAACAATGAAATGTTTACATTGTATTAGTGTGACTACTGTTCACAAGAATGCTGACGAAGAAAAAGAAATTCTGCGGTAATTTAAGAACAGATTCTGAAATCACTCAGATGGAGGTGGAAGTGCCAAGGATGCAACTGTACTTTTGCTTTTATACAGCAGGAAAAAATATTGCTCCATTAACCATTTGATGTCCACATCCTTCAGGTAGTTTGAGTTGGTCATCTAATTTTAGAGAAAGACAAATCTGTCAAAGGTTTGCTGACTTTAAGTTTTGTATTATGTGAATATGTAAATCAAATATTCCCCATAAAATGTGATTTTGTCTAAGATAGAACAGGAGGTCCACATACAAGGGGAACCAGAAAGCAGCGAGAGAGGGAAACATGCTTAATGAAGAACTTTGACACAATTTCTCTTTTTTAAAAGGGGCAAGTTTTATTATTACCATTTTGGGAGACTGCTTAGCTGTGAGAACACACAGGCAATTTAAAAGCTCTAGCACCAATTAGGGAATAGGCTTGTTGTGTGAGCAGGCTTTGATGGAATACAACTCAGGTTTATGAGCCATGGGATGATGGGAAAATATTTTGCACACAAGCTCAGGGAGTAACAACGTGCAAAAAGAGTAGGTCATCTTTCTGAGCATATAAGAACAATTCCTATTTGTTTTGTTTCACAGCTCCTTTAATTTTTCACAGCTCCTTTTATTTTTTTATTCAAAATAGATGTAGGTCTGTATATGGTATAAGTAGTAAGTAGGTTATGTCACTGTATTTCCTTTTGGTATGAATATAATTGAGCTGTGTGGTTTGAAAAAATAGGATCACTCAAAACGAACTCCATTTCTCATACATCCAGATTCACATCCACCCAGCCCTTTGAAGACCATATACTCTGGTACATAATTTATTGTACTTAACAATTTAGATGGAACAAACAACATATCTCAGTCTGACCTAGACGATAACAATACAATTAAACAGTCAAATACAAAAGCGAGAGAGCGAGCATCCGAATGTCTCCATGGATTACCACAATGACTACTGGAACATGCATGTGTGCAAATTTGTGTGTATGTTTGTGCGTGGGTGATTTGTCATTAAAAAGACATTAAGAATCTAAGTGCTACAATAACAATATTCAGTGTTTGCTTTTGCGGCAGGGTGTTGGTAATTAACACCATATTGATTATACCTCATCTCCACACACACTTCATTTTGTCTGACACCTACTGAGTCATTACATTTCACAGGTTTTTTAGGAGTTTCTTCATGATAGACAAGTTACAATAAGTCTAATTCAGTTGAATAAAGGTGGATAAAGTTTCTGTAGTCAAGAAAGAGAAACACTTTTGTTTACTTACAATAGGCTTAATCAGACTGTTTGGGGCTCAATTAACAGAAAACAAGATATTTCAAACATAGTAAGGAGGTAGGATAAGATAATGAATATTTCTTTGAGTATGTTAACTTCAATCATCAAAATACAAATTAGCAAAGTAAAAGCACGTAAAAGCCACTTTGTGCAGAATTTTTATGAGGTTGAGAAAATGCAAGCTTTTAGACCATTCATCTTAAGGCCCCTGGGTCAAATCTGCAGGGATTTAATATTGGAAGAACAATGGAGAGCTCGGCTCCCCTGAAAGACTCAGAGAAATTTAGGGGGACTTCAAAAATACTGTAATTTTTGATGTAGCTGGTTTTATTCTGTATATTTAGGTTCCTGAAATAAATAATGGGCTACTAGGCTAAAGCATTTGCCATAACAATTTCCAATAATTTGTTTCAAATAAACACAATGCTTTCCATTCCTGCTGTGCCATTATGCATGTTTTCCTATGACCAAATTTGAGACTGTGGGAATGTTCACAATTGTCATGCGATGCGACTAAAGTTTGGTATGTTCGATAATTTCACACGTTAATGCGAACCATTGCTTGTCCACTGTTGGCATTTTTATTGTTTTTTGATTGATTGATTTGAGAGATTTAAAAAAATGATTGATTCTTTCTTGTCCCAGACTAAAGATTCTCTTTTTGCACGTAGGCTGGTGCATTCATATATGCGCTTGCACGCGTACAGAATCCTAGCACGCCAAAAAAATAGGGCTCCCCCAGAAAGCCACAGTGCAAATCGAATACTGAAAATAACAGAAGTGAAGCCGAGAAAACATGACTACCAATGCAATATTCTCAAAGCACAGAAACAAATCAGCATCACAAACCACTAGACCATGGTGCATCAGGGCCCTTTATATAAATTGACGAGACCATGAAAAGTGCCAAAAATTTAAGAAAATGTCTTATAGGAGCAGGGGGAGCACATAACCCACAAATACCTAATATGGTAAACAAAGAAAAATTACACCCAACCTGGGAAATGTCACTGGTGACTGGTTTACTGGATGAAAGACTCCTTTGATAACACAGCTGCCTCCAGATCTAGTAATGGATTGTAAACTATATAAATTGCTGTATTTGTGTGTTTATATGTGCACAGGTGTTTATGTAACAGGTCTCTTGTTCATGTCCTCGACAATGTTAGCATCCAGCTCCGAAGCCTTTTGATTAGGTCAGTGAGACATTTCAACAGATAAGCCTTTACCAATCAGAGGAAAGTGTAGCTAAATGAGGTCTGATAGAGGGACGAGGCACATCAGGGGAGAACAAAATCACACTCTGGACGTTTACACATCTTGACCCCAGAGTGGCATTGGCGTGTGTGGGTGTGCAAGAATTAAATGTCAATGTAGAGGCACTCTGCAGGTCATGACTGCATGACTAATCAAGGGCAATAACGAAGAAGATTAGGGTTTTGTTTGTAGTGTGCCGTAAGTGGGTGGGTAGACATAAATCAATGAGAAATAGAAAACACTTCTAGAACCGAGTCGCGTGATTACTTGAGTGTATGCATGCTTGAGCACGAAATATTTGCATTCATATACTTATTCATGTCTATGCTGCCAAGGATGTCAATGTCCTTGCACTCCTGACCAGCCAAACTTTAATCTATCCTTGTCAAACTGGCTCACTTCCCACTAATCAGCTCTCATCATTCTGTCTTCACTTGCCACCTCCTGGCAGATGGAAATTAAATGTGGCAGTTATATTAGGACAGCTGGGTGCCTTTTAGGGCAAAGAAGATTGGCAATGATTAGTTCAGTTTGGTCTTGGTTTAGTTCAGCAGCGTTCAGTGTCAGCTGGGACCATGGGGAATATTAAAATGGGTGAGCAGCCTGGCCTGATGGCCAAACATACATGGTATATTATCATAATAAAATCTCGTCTAATTTACTTCGAATTTATAATTTAGGGTCTAAGTATATTGCATTATTAGATATATTATGAATGTAATCCAAGCAAGACTGTGTTTTTTTAAAGAACCAAAGGTTGAGCTCATAAGCAACACACTCATGTTAAATTTAATACACTCACAGTTTTCCCACAATAACTTCACTTCGTCTGGTATGACCAATAGCTTGTAGTGATTAACGTCAGCTTCTATTAGCAAACTTCAAAACGATCAATATTGGCATTTATGCTACAGCAACAAAAAATGTTGATTCAATTAATCTTAGTAACAGGTGGGACACTTACTATATTTTAGGAGAGCACAAACAGAATGATACTATTTTATTGTGACTTGAATGTGTAACAGTACCAACTATTAACACACAATTTACTACTTTTGTTTCTATATTTCTCATAAATAGACACAGAGCGGAAAAACCCTCCTAAAACACACTGTGAAAAGCCTCTCTTGACTATTTAGAGAGTCACAGACATACTCAAGAGTCACTTTAGACTCATCCAACCTTCTCCTCTGGTGGAGAGTTGGTGGAGAATCAACCACCTGGGTTGGTAACTGGTGCTTAATGGCTGCTTTACTGTTTTATGAATTTCAATTTGTGCTAAAGCTTGTCTGAGGCGACACTTAACATGTGTCCAACACTTGATAAGTCCTGAGTCTCAGAAGAAAACTGAGAATACCTGGCCATTAAAAGCACATTTAAGAAAAGTAAGTACATAAATTGTGCTGTGTATGAACATGCAAAGCTGGGTGTTATGTGTTGAGGGACACAGGTGCAGGAGGTTGGGAATAATATGGTTCCCTTTGTATGCATTCCAACTACTCGTCTTTCCACTGTGAACTATGAGTTGTTGCTGTGAGGTAAGAATGTTTTTCTATCTAATATTCATGCTGTATTTTTTTGTCACACAAAAGAAAACAAGGGAGCTCCATGTTCTTCTTTAAACTTTGCTTAAAGTCTTACTTTTGTTTCTCAGCCTTTCCTTTGTCTCTTCTTACAGCATCTCCTCTTTCTGATTCCTCTTACGCAGTAAAAGGCACAATCACATCTTTTCTTCACAATGCAAATACATGTGTGGTAGGTGTGAGGGAGAAAAGTTATGATATAATATTCCTTTTCTGCATCTCCCTACTAACACAAGAAAACTCTCTCTTCTCTCACATTTCCTGACAATTTCTTTGCTTTTGCATTCTGACTAGATCTCACTTTCTTTCTAATATTCCCCTTTTTTCTTCTCTTAGCTCTCTTCAAGCCTGACAGCTTCATTCGCACACTTACCTAAGCATGTAAACTGTTGTCAACTTCAACCCATGCACACAAGCACACACCTCATGACTTGCAATATATTGCATTAAGGAGAAGAAATCTCAAGTAAAATGTACACATATATATACAAGCAGAGATACACAAGGTCATTAAATCTGTGTTTGACAGAGTCAGGTGTCTCATTGAGGAAAGTAAAAGAACTGCAATATACGCCTCTGCTTTGTACTTCCAGATCAGAATTTTGCAGGGCACTACCTAATTTGATCTATTTCTGACCATGGGGGGTTGAGCACAGAGCACCTTTGTGAGCCTATATGCGAGTGTGAGTTTGATACTTCTATGCTTGTGTAATATTTCAGTGCTGAAAGTGGTTTAGGTCAGCCTTCACTCTTTCAAGGGGTAAATTTGCTTTTGAAGCTACCTTAAGGTTTACATGTAGTTTAAGATCACAGCTACACTATTCTGTCTATTTTATATTAAAGCTAGGGTGCCTATCACCACCAGGTAAATCTCTATATTTCTCAGTTAACCGTATTTTTTGACACATGGTGTCTGCGGCGACCCACGCTGGTGATATGGTAGTGTTGTGTTTTGTACCAACCAAAATGTTTGCCAAACCTGTAGGGGGGAGCAACTGTAGCAACAGCAGCAAACCCTATATGGCAGATTCTTCACGTCATAAGCTTGTGTTGCGAAACAAAAGGTCTGTGCTGCAGGTTGACAATTGATGATTTAATATTTAAGTGTGAAAAGTGTCACTCGAAGTGATGAACCCACTTTTGCATGTCATTCGGCTAGTTGTTTTAGTTTAATACCTCACAAAAAGAAAACAAAACAGGAGAAAACTTTTCCAGTAAAAAACTGTAATTAACCAACTTTAACTCTTTTATGGATTACTTGGGAAGACAGTAGCAGCCTAAAGCTAGGGTAGACAATTTATTTCAGATGCACTGATTTGCTGAAAGTGTCTGTGGCTGTTGCAGGACAGTAATAAGCATGGATGGCCAAGTTGCCTGTCCATTATCTGCTCACACTACATATATATATATACATACATACATACATATATATATTTCTATATATATATCCTCTTTCAGCCCTTGGTATTTCTCAAGCTTCTCATGTTCCTTCTTCATGATGTTGCTGTCGCTTGGGATTGATCTATCACTACAGCCTTCTTCTCCTGTTTGTCGATCAACACGATGTCTGGTTGGTTAGCCATCACCAGTTTGTCAGTCTGGATCTTGAAGTACCACAGGATCTTAGCTCGGTCATTCTCAACTACCTTAGGAGGTGTCTTCCATTTTGACCTTGGGACTTCCAGCCCATAGTCACGGCAGATGTTCCTGTACACCATGCCAGCTACCTGGTTATGGTGTTCCATGTACGCACTTCCTGCCTGCATCTTACACCCTGCTGTTATGTGCTGTACTGTCTCAGGGGCTTCCTTGCACAGTCTGCACCTGCCTGGTGTGGTAGACCCCAGCCTCTATTGATCTTGTACCTGAGTGCCTGTTCTTGTGCTGCGATGATTAATGCTTCTGTGCTGTCCTTTAGTCCAACTTTTTCCAGCCACTGCCAGGATTTCCTGCTATCAGCCACTTCTTCTATTTGTCTGTGGTACATGCCGTGCAGCGGCTTGTCCCTCCATGAAGGTTATTCGTCTTCCTTGTCTCACCCTCGGGTTTCTGCTGCCTGAGGTATTCACTAAGTCCTTCATCTTTGGGGGCCATCTTCCTGATGTACTCTTGGATCTTTGTTGTTTCATCCTGGACAGTGGTCTTGACACTCACTAGCCCTCGGCCTCCCTCGTTACACTTGGTGTACAGTCTCAGGATGCTGGATCTGGGGTGAAACCATGCATTGTGAGAAGCTTTCTTGTCTTGATGTCAGTGGCCTCTATCTCCTCCTTTGGCCAGTTTATTAGTTTATTATACCAGCGGGGTATCTGATGACTGGCAGGGTGTATGTGTTGATGGCTCGCATCTTGTTTTTCCCATTCAGCTGACTTTTCAGGACCTGCCTTACTCTCTGTAGGAATTTGGCTGTGGCGGACTTCCTTGCTGCCTCCTCATGGTTTCCATTAGCCTGCGGCACCCCAAGGTATTTGCGGCTGTCCTGAATATCTGCAATGTGGCCTTCTGGTAGTTCAATCCCCTCGGTTCTGGCTTTGACTTGGCTTCCAGACTTGTTTTCCACAGCCCCATTGAGTTCTTGATGAAGGCTATTAGTGTCCTGTTGATGTACATTTCCAAGCGTTCCAGTATCCATGTATGTGGCATTGAGTCGTAGGCTTTCTTGTAGTCAATCCAGGCAGTACACAGATTGGTCTGGCTGGTCTTGCAGTCTCGAATGTCTGCTCTATCAACCAGTGGCTGGTGCTTGGCTCCCCTGGTATTACTGGCCCTGTCTATGTATTGAGCCATGTGCCTGCTCATCTTAGCTGCTATGATGCCTGACAGGAGCTTCCATGTTGTGCAGAGGCAGGTCACCTGCCACTCTTTGTTGGATGTCTGCCATTGTAATGGTTACTGGATCTTGTTCTGGGAGATTGCTGTGATCTGTTCTTAGCCACTGAGCATTGGTGTTGTGGGATGCCTCTTTGGATCTGATCTTGTGTTATTAGCCTGCCACTGAGAGTATACTTTGGATGGATATGGTGGAGAACATCTGGTTTATTCTAGCCAGAGGTAAGTCTTTGTTTGGCAGTCTCCAGAGCCTTAGGTATCGACAGCTTGTTGTATTTCTTAGGTAGCCCCTTCTTTGTACCTTTCTGTAGCTAACTTCTAGACTAACCTCTTTTCGTGTTCCCTTGATCTTGGCTTCTAGCCTTCTCCTCCATGGGGGGTAATGCTCTTTGTGGCTTGTGGTGTTCATCTTATAGCCAAGCATCTCTAGGATCAATGTTGCTGTGGCGTACATCAGCTCATTGGTCTTGGTTATGGCTTTAGTAGGGACAGAGGGTACTTTGTCACTTAGCCTTGGCTATCTTGGTCGTTGTACTTGGGGGTCCAGCTTAGTTATGATCTTCAGTCGTAGGTCAGTCGCCCTTATGTTGAGTGATTCTGTGCCGTAAGGGCTTGTTGTTATTGTTTGGGGATGATGATGATGAAATATTGCTGCTGAACCTGTGGTCATGGCTCCCCCTTGCCATAGCATATTTGTTGTACCTCATCAATCTCTAGTTGTGATAGCAGTTGCCGTCTGTGGATATTAGAACACTGAGACAGAAGTTGTTTCTTTGTCAGTGTTGATAATGGAACTGATTCGAAGCATCCATATATCCCATAGTCTCTGTATATACCCCTCTCCCCGGGATTGCTTGTTTAGTAGCATGGCTAGTCCATGAATGTCTTGTTCCAGTAGCCCATTTGTCGTCAGGTTGCCCTTGTTCCCTAGCACCTGACGCGGACCTTGTTGACCCGGGCGACGTCCGAGCCGGTATGGCTCTTGTATTTGTGGTTTCACTCATGTCTGAGGTAGGCAAGTAGCATTAAGGATCTTGCTGAAAGGCCCACCTGGAAACCCCCGCCCTGACCGGGAACCGAACCAAATCACCTGTACCAAAGTTCGTCTGACATTGCTCTAGAAGTTTAATGCTAACTCGGTGGAGTACGCTTTTACCACTATACATTCACGCTAACACTGCAGTCGTGTTAAGGGTTAACATTTAAAGATATTTGTTGGAAAAGAAGGATGGACATGAAGCCAATCTCTGATACCAGCTGAGACCTAATAGGCTTCACTATTAACAGACATAGGGCAGATGCATGGTGGAAAGGAGCATGTATTAGGATATGTCTTAATCCATGTGTCTGTGTGTATGAAGTTGTGGATTTGGGGTTACTTTGACCCATGCTGTACCAAGTGGAATGACTCATCATCTCTATAATACACAACAGATGGAGCTCAGAGCTATTCAGATTCATGTAATACCTCTCCATCCAGCCCTTCCTCCCACACTCTCCAATGAGATAGCTCCCGTTCATCCGCCACTGACTGACTTAAGTCAGTCCTCCTGTTTACAAAAATATACTTTCAAGTCTTTAAATGTTTATGGGTATAAAAGACAAGAGATGAAAGAGAGACAAAGGGAGAGATCTACTTAAGCATATAATCTTCAGATGTTGTTTGTGTTAATATATTACAGTGTTTTGGAGTGAAAGCCTTAATTTCCTGTCTCTAGCAAGCCTGCCAATCCTCTCCATTATATCGCCTTTCATCAGACCTCTTTGTGAAACGATAAATCATCATTCATCTTTGTGATAAAAGTGCTATGATTTTAGCCTCTGACACCATCAGCGCCAGAGGCTTTTAAACTAAATCTCTGCACAGATCTCACCTCCTTCCTGTGTGGAATAATACTGTGTATTCCACTAACTTGAGAAGTACCCGCTTGTAGCCACTAGATGAAGCTAGTGGATCACCGACATGGCGACAAGTTCTGGAAGCAGGAGATATCAATGTACATGCTCCACTGTTCAGCAGACAAAAGCAGGGCAAATCATACCTAACCTTTTAAATGTGCTTGGCCGAGATGAACATTATATAGTTATGGAACGTAATCATGAGCTCTTGCTGATCTGAGGATGTCGGAAATGAAAGCAGGCAGTAGCTTAGTAAATGGAAAAGCAGTGAGATGGAAAGCTGCATTAAAAATGGGAGTTTTTAGAGGGATAACGCCTATTGTATGTGGAGGAGAAAAAAACGATAAACAGAATTAGAGACACCAAAAAGGAAACTGAATGAGACACAGATAAACAATACTCTGGGTATGCCGTGTGTCTGTCTGCATGATACATTCTAAACCCGAAACCTGCGAAATGGAATGCATCAGAGTGCTTTAACAAATCTGTGTGACAGGCAAATCTTCTTAGATGTGTTGTGCAGTTTTTCTTTCCGTGTGTGCCTATGTGCGTGTTTGAAGCGACACCTTCCCAGGCAGCCACATGCAGCTTGTACCTGATAATACACGGCGGCTGGGCAATGCTCTGCCCGTATCCAGCTAAAGCAAATTGTAAATAAAAAGTGTGCATCTTTCCCTTGGCTGCAAAGCCACGCTGGGATTCAGCGTGATTGCTTCTGCATGGAGGATATGAGCAAAAAAGGACGACGCAAAGGGAAGACATTTGTTTGTCATTGTGTTTGTGTGTGTGAAAGGGAGAGAGGGACAGGAGCAGCTGAATTTGCATGTTTTTGTGCAAGTGAGAAACTGATAAGTTGGGATGACTGACAGTGAGAAAAATGTCTGTGTGTGTTGTGTGGGAGGATATGCATTAGCATGCGTACGCTCTGAAGTGTAATAACACTTGAACTCCCCTGTGAATCCATGTCAGCAGCACAATCAACCACTTCAACTAGACAATCAGCACCAACTCCCTGGAAGCTGAATATAATACAGATCTATGAACAAATGTATGCAACCTTATTTATCCTTTAGATTCAACTCTTGAAGAGATGTTTGGTGGCAAAAATACCTATATGATCTGCTTTATTAGATAGGTTATCATTTACCCCAAGGCCTGAATTTGATCCCTATGAGGCCACAACTGTTTAAGTATCCTTGAGCAAGATAATAAAACCCTGCTGCTAACTGGCTGACCAGCACCTCAACCAGAGGGCAAAACACATTTCCCAGTTGTATCAATTCACATATTGCTAATTTAGCGTTGTAACAGCTCATTAACCTGGAATGTATCACTACCCACACATTAAGGACTCTGTAATGGGGAAAGAATGAAACTGAGGAAACAGATCAAGTACAAATAGTAATTTCCTTGATCATTTACTGGTAGTTACTAATCTGTTTACTGGTGGAGTATGGATACTTTTCTTCAAATAGCAGTTATGATAGCAGTTATCATCTTTACAGCTTACTTATTCAAAACCTGAATTGTCAGAAGAAATATATAACCAGTTATTTAAATGGTTGGGCTGTAAACGGATGTGTTACTGATTTCGTCCCAGTGAGAATGAATAAAATATATCAAAAAAGAGAATAGAAATGTAGGCATATTTTAATGTTCAGACAACTAAAGGAATCATTTAACTACAGGGCATGCTGCAGTGCTGTACATTCTTTGTTTAGCTGCTGGGTGTTTTCAGTAGTTTCCATCACTGTTGCTCCCAAGGAAGCACTGCAGTTGGTTGAGACTTTGTGTATGAATGGTGCTGACTGATGTGTCTCACACCATCAGGAGGTCCAGTGTGTTTGCTGCAGGCCTCATATGCTAAAGAATGTCTTGAGCTCAGTGCTGTACCTCCTGAACAGTGTTGGGCAAGCTACTTCCAAAATGTCATACATTATAGATTACTAGTTACTGTCATTCAAGAGTAATTTGTTATATTACAATATTACTGTCTCTGAATTGTAAATCTTTACACTACTTTTGCGCTACTTTTGAGTTCCTTTAACTGCTATTTAATGGCCGCATTATTCTGACAGTAAGATCTGCCTGCATAGGTGGATTCTAGTGATGAGCAGAGTTATCCGCAGGTCGGGTGGGTCTTAGCCTTGGTCATAAAAATTAAACTTCTGATTAATAGTGGGGGTGGGTGAAATACGATGAATTGTCTCCCCATTAAGAAAGACGCTGTGCGCATTTATGCACGAGGTGCAGCAGCACAATGTCGTTGATTATTTGAATCCCCCGACACTCTGACATGATCGGTCAGGATGAACTGAGAATCATGAAAGCAAATCGTTAAAGAAAACACAGAAATCTATTTAGACAAGATCCATCAGAGGAACTACCATCTTGTTAAGAGGAGCCGAGTTCCCCCGTAGTTTGCACCCTGCCTACAATCTCGACCATCGGATTCCAGAAACAGGAAATAACGTTAATCTTTTACTCATGGATTTGTCTTTCTGCTGCCTAAATGTTTCTCTGTGTTGTTGAATTATTAAAAAAACAAAATTAATTTTGGCTTAAAATGTGTTGTAACGTGCGTTACTGAGATTGTAACGGGTATAATATTACCAAATGTTATTTAGTAATGCGTTATATCACCGTGTCACAGCAAAAAGGCAATACATTACTGTAAGTGCGTTGCTTTTGTAATGCGTTACTCCCAACACTGCCCCTCAACTGGTAGTGAAATGCTCAAAGAGAGCGAGGATTCGGTTTGCACCGTTTCATGTTGCACACACACAAATAAAATCATATAAAACCTGACTGAATATTTAGTGTCATAGAGGAATACTAATGATTTGAAACCACATTTTCAGGTGCTTTACATCTAAATCTTGAGTGATGATTTAAACCTACATTTGTGTTTTAATTGGTCTGCTATAATATTTTAAAGGGGGGCCCTCATAGAAGTATGAATATGGTTGCTCTCATTACAGTTTCCTATATGAGTTTTATTTTTGGAGCCACAGTCTGGCATCTACTGTAAGCACAGAACAAACCATAAAATGTGTGTGTGAATATGGTATTCAGACATTGTAGTGCAAAGTAGCTAAAATACATTCTGTCATCATAGGAAAAGTGGTGTCCTATTTTCTAAGTGATGTTGGCTTTTGTTAGAATAGCTTTCTAACCATGATATGTTTCCACCCACCTGCTTTCATGACAATTTTAATACTAGATACAAAAAAAACTGAATTAAATATTTCTAAAGGTCAAGACAAAAATACCAGGCTTAGGTGAAAAAGTTGGCATATCAGTAAAAATAAGGTGTGTTTAAAGCTCATGGAATAGATTTTTTCAACAGTGAGATTTTAAGACCTGTTTTGGCATGCACGAGCGAATAGACTGCAGAAAAGAAAATGTATTCCCCAGACCAAGGTATGGATCAATGGATAAAGAAGATGGGAAATATCTGGTCTTACATCATAGCCAGGAAAGTTCTCCCAAAGTTCACATCGCTTTAATGCAACGATACATCTGCAGCATTACCCTGCCCCCTACCCCTTTTACCTTTGCAGGCTTTCACAGTCAAGCTTAGCTGGGCAAGGCCCTTCAATCTGCCTTGCTCTGCTTCCTCTAAACCAACCTACAAAGCTGGACATGCAAACACACACAGAGAAGCTATCTACAGAAGTATCAGCAGACAAGGCTCGCTAAGCCTTGATGGACGCTTCATGTTTGCAGTATGTGGCGCAAGGCGAGCTTTAAGCAGACGCTGTTTGTCTAAGTGCTGATTAGGGCTGTTGACAGTGGCCCGAGAGGCCCATTAGTGACATCTCCTCTCCTTTATACGCTGGAGGGCCCAGTAATGCTGTCCGTCTGTCAGTGTGTTCCTCTAGATGTTCTGTGTACATGCTTCACTTTCTTAACGTTTCATTTACTTTGTCTCCTCATCCTTCTTCCTGTATTACTGTCCTCATAGTAAGGTATACTGTGCATGGATATCCCTTTAAATATAATAGTCTGATGTTCTTTTTATCTATGGAAACCCCTCTTCAACTAACAACAGTCACGCTTAACCAAGCTATGAGACTGACCCATCCACCTCCTTCTGCAGACACTCTATATAATACATTACCCAACTTCCTTCTATGCTATCCTCATATGGCCATTAGAGGTCTCAGCCACAATAAACAGAAACATGGATCGTAATAAGCTGCATGAACAAACAACCTATATGTCGTTTTTCTGGTGAGGAGAGGCTGGCAGTAACTAGCCCTGCATTGGAGCTGATCATAATGTAAGGCAGTATCCACCATACTGTGGGGATGTAAATGCAAACTCCGCCACTGATGTTTAATTTCTACATCTTGTCTCTTCCTTAACCCCATCCCCACATTGTCTCTAGTACCTCTCTGTCTATCCACCCCATCTACTTTTCAACCTACAACACAGTGGGTTTGTTGAGAGATCTTAGCCAAGGGGGATTTATCACTTTTCGCTCCTGCATGCTTCACAGTCAAACATTACACCACTGGCTCTTTTCTGACACAGATCTGTGAATTGTTGTGGGCTATAATGCTGAGCGGTGTGCGGTACTAAAGACTAAAGTAATGTAGGGTAGCAAAATGTTTCTAAGCTGATGATGGTCTCCAGTTTCGATTGTATCCCTGTATGGGAGGAGCATAAGAGGCTTAAATGAACCTGAGATACAGGAGAGAGACAACTCAATAAGGTGTAATGAGGTTAGAAACTGCTGGTGGTTGAGAAATAACATGAAGCATGACTAGAAAAGGCCAGGTTTGCATCAGTGAAATAATGCTGCCTGAGACCCTACAAGCCTGAATATCTGTAACTGACACAGAACTCCTGTTTGACTGATGACCTTTTCTTTCTACTTGCTGATATACACCTGCAAAGGAACTTTAATTCAAGAACGATAATTTTACATGCTGTTTTACTGCATTCATAAACATTCAGAGAGAACACACACACATATATATATATATATATATATATATATATATATATATATATATATATATATACACACACACACACACACACACACACATATATATATATATACACACACATATACAGGGGTTGGACAATGAAACTGAGATGCCTCTCATTTTAGTGTGTTAGTTTCATGGCTAAATTGGACCAGCCTGGTGGCCAATCTCCATTAATTGCACATTGAACCAATAAGAGCAGACTGTGAAGGTCCAATTAGCCGGGTAAGAGCACAGTTTTGCTCAAAATATTGCAATGCACACAACATTATGGGTGACATACCAGAGTTCAAAAGAGGACAAATTGTTGGTGCATGTCTTGCTGGCGCATCTGTGACCAAGACAGCAAGTCTTTGTGATGTATCAAGAGCCACGGTATCCAGGGTAATGTCAGCATACCACCAAGAAGGACGAACCACATCCAACAGGATTAACTGTGGACGCAAGAGGAAGCTGTCTGAAAGGGATGTTCGGGTGTTAACCCGGATTGTATCCAAAAAACATAAAACCACGGCTGCCCAAATCACGGCAGAATTAAATGTGCACCTCAACTCTCCACCAAAACTGTCCATCGGGAGCTCCACAGGGTCAATATACACGGCCGGGCTGCTATAGCCAAACCTTTGGTCACTCGTGCCAATGCCAAACGTCGGTTTCAATGGTGCAAGGAGCGCAAATCTTGGGATGTGGACAATGTGAAACATGTATTGTTCTCTGATGAGTCCGCCTTCACTGTTTTCCCCACATCCGGGAGAGTTACGGTGTGGAGAAGCCCCAAAGAAGCGTACCACCCAGACTGTTGCATGCCCAGAGTGAAGCATGGGGGTGGATCAGTGATGGTTTGGGCTGCCATATCATGGCATTCCCTTGGCCCCATACTTGTGCTAGATGGGCGCGTCACTGCCAAGGACTACCGAACCATTCTGGAGGACCATGTGCATCCAATGGTTCAAACATTGTATCCTGAAGGAGGTGCCGTGTATCAGGATGACAATGCACCAATACACACAGCAAGACTGGTGAAAGATTGGTTTGATGAACATGAAAGTGAAGTTGAACATCTCCCATGGCCTGCATAGTCACCAGATCTAAATATTATTGAGCCACTTTGGGGTGTTTTGGAGGAGCGAGTCAGGAAACATTTTCCTCCACCAGCATCACGTCGTGACCTGGCCACTATCCTGCAAGAAGAATGGCTTAAAATCCCTCTGACCACTGTGCAGGACTTGTATATGTCATTCCCAAGACGAATTGACGCTGTATTGGCCGCAAAAGGAGGCCCTACACCATACTAATAAATTATTGTGGTCTAAAACCAGGTGTTTCAGTTTCATTGTCCAACCCCTGTATATACACACACACACACACACACACGTGTACATATATATATATATCAGCAGATATACACACACACACACACACACATATATATATATATATATGTATATATATATATGAATAATTATAAAGTAAAACACATCCATGCCCCAAGAAAGCAATGTAGTATTAAAAGCTATTTTTATGAACAAATAATGGGCACAGATTTTACCTCCTACTTATCATTAACAAATTGAGAACACATGAAAGGTCATGGAACTATTGTTGTGAAAATTGCTGCTGAAAAAGTGCTTGAAGTGGTGTGAAAAAACTCTAATAACTTCTATATTAAAACATTCAGATGACTGAAAAACAGTTGCTGCTAATTTGCCACACATACAGTACATGCAGATCTAAATGAATGCAGCAGTGAAACAAATGTGGAAAGATTAAAAGAACCTTGCAGGTAAAAAACTTGGAGCAGTGAAACAAATGCAGAAAGAATAAAAAACTGACAGGTAAAAAAACAACAACCTTACATTGTAACAGAGATACCTGAAGATCGCAAATCAAGCCTGTTTGTCAATTATAGAGATCAGCATCCAATGATTAAAATAAGTCATCTGCATTAAGGGAGAGGCAATTTCAAGCCCTGCTGTCAGTAGGTCTGCATTTAAGTTTAAATCACCTCAGGAAGTCACAATTCACAAATACTGTGAACGTTTTCCTATCAAACAGATTCAAAATGCTGCATTCTCACTTTACACAAAAACACTGCTCTAACAATTATAACTATTGAATGCTAGACCGTTTTATGAGTTTAAAGAGGGATAGAACAAATAGCAGAAAATGCAATAAGCAAATGCTCAGAATGGTAAAGCATGGCATAACAGAACAATTATTTAAAAAATGTATTTTCTGTAATGACTATTTATGGGTGACTGATATTTGCAGGCTCTCTTAACGGACTTGTAGTAGATTTATGATTCATCAAGTGACAAGAGAAAGATAAGAGAAAAACTTGGGGGTCAAAGCAAATCTAGTGGAAGAGAAGATATGACAACAACGAGAAGGATTAAAACTTGAGGAAATATAATATGTACATGGATAGGCAAGTTCAAAAAGGTGCCAATATAGTGATATTCTGGCTGGATCTTCAAGTTCCCCACCATTGGACGATGGCTGTGTTTTAAAGACGCATTAGGAAGTCTGAGGACTTCATTACCCAAAGATCATCCGAGGTGACATATGTCAACTTAGATCTTAAAGCTGCACTAATCAAAGGTTTTCATATCAGCAAATTACTATAATGTGTAAAGTGAAATGTAGGGACCAACCTACAAAGAAAAAAAGTGACTTGTGTTCCCAGTGTATTCAAGCCCAAAATTATTTAATACAGATTTCTTATTTTCTTGTTACTGAGTGGTGAGAGTTGAAGTGGTCCAATTTTCTATGCATGTATTTTACTTTGGTGTTTTGAATTCTCATTTTCCCAGCGCCATTAGAATTATAATAATTTATGCAGTATGTTTCAGTAAGAGAATAGTGGAACACGCTATCTATTACAGCTCTATTTAGTGATGTATTTCAATATTACCTTGAGAAAACTTTAAATCCAGTGACCACAGCTGTTTTCAGCTTAGTAATTTTAGGTCCTGATGAGACAGAGCACAGGTGTTGCAGTGAGCGGCCAAGATTCAGTATAGCAAAACAGCCTTGCTAGCATCAAAGCACCTTTGTTTGTCAATGTCACCACATGAATCATATTCATGTAACTTTAGGTCCACTGAACATCCTAGACCCCCCCTGAAGTGGCTCTACACCCGCCAAGTTTGAGAACCACAGGGCTAAGGACAGGTGATTTGGTGGTCGCATCGCTATAATAATTAAAATTTTTGAATATGAGTTTTAACCAAAAAAGGCAGTGTGGTCTGAGAGGGGGCCTTAAGTGACAATGAGCCCATGGAAGAGACATCTTATTTATGTTAATGAGGAGGTGGAGGAGTCCGATGCAACTCACAGAAGGTTCTGGTTGAATTTCGATTTAAAAAAATCCCATTCCCTTGGCTATCACCTTGGACATGCTCACTACAGTGACTGCTCCAGAAATTACTCCCCATCAGGCTTGTTGGTGCGCCTCCTGGAGTTTCCACTTGCATGGGACACACACACGCACACACAACACTCACAGGAGAAAAAAAAATCACCAATGAAAGGTAAGGACCATAAAGGTCGACAGTGCCAGGGGGGATTTCTTTTTTTCACACTGATAAAGATCAATTTGAGCATCTGAGGCTGTTGGTAATAAGATATAAGATGGTTGTAGGGGGACTTGTCTGCCAAAAATCTATAGCAGGGGCCATCCATTTTACTCTGCCAACTGGGAGTTACAGTGAAGCCTCGCCAGCCAGCATACACACACGATATAATAAAACGCTTTACACCTGGCTCTAGTTTCTCTGGGATCTGCCAGTGTGGAGCTACGTGTTGAGATATTTTTATGTGCAACTTTTCTCCATTTTTTATCATCTACATATTTATTCTATCACTGTTATTCTGCTGTGGGTGGCCATGCCGATGCATTTGGGGCAAAGCCCTTATCTCTCCAAATGAGACTGGCAGCTGGCATTTTCTTCACACAGATTACAGAGAGGGCGAGGGAGGGAAAGTTTTCTTCGCACTACTTTTATCGGACACAGCGCTGACCTTCACAGCAGGGTCTAACACTGTTCCAACCACTAAACTCTAGCCTCATCCAAACAAGCTAAAGGAGAAATTGAAAACGGAGGATAAAAGTTGTGTGAAAGGCATCTGAAACTTCTGCACCGTGGCGCCATCCAAATCATCCACATATCAAACCCCCAGCATTCCTGAGAAAGTGAGATAATTTCATATTTAGATTTAAAATCTATATTGGATTAACTTCATCTGAAAAAGCAAGTGACATTTACTTACTATTGCGTGGTCTTAATTAGCAATTTAATTGTATTTGGAGTTGTATTTAGCTATACAAGAGATTTAACTTTAACACTTTTAATTACTGAAGCATTTCTCTGAAGACAGAAGTTTCATCTTAATTGTTTTTGTTTTGTACAAGTTCATTTTTTCAGCCTGTTACATTCCTTTAATAGTGCTTCATATTGTTTTCATATCCTTCAGTTATACAATTAACACAACTGTAGTCTCTTTTTAACAACTAACACTCTTCTCTGATAATAAAAATAATATCAACCAGCAAATATTATATGTATGTACATCTACAGCAATGATTGCTAACTCCATCATCATTGGTCAAATGTGTGATCAAAGGTAATATTTTCACAATGTCCATTGTTAATAAACCAGCACAAGAGTCTACAGCCAGCTCTGTGAGGCTGTACTTACTTTGAGCTTAATGGTAACATCAGCATTTACCATGTTCTTCATCTTAGTTTAGTCTGTTAGCATGTAAACATTTACTAATTAACACTAAACACAAAGCTGAGACTGATGGGAATATCATCAGAATATCAGAAGTCAGAAGAAAATTTTACCTTTTTGTGTCCTCTTACATTTAATCTTTTATGCATGTTCTTTTACTATTATTATTATTACTATTATTTTTACGGCTTATAGATATATATGTATTGTGTTTTTATCCTTAACCTTTCCTCTCCTACACTCCTTATGTTAGTCTGTCCACATTTACTTGAGTTTAGGTCAGAGCTGTGAGATTGTTTTGGTGTTTTCCTCTCTTGTTTTTCCTCTTCTCTCCTGGAATATTCATTCAAGGCTGAGAGAGGATTTCTGTTCCCCAAAACACAGAAACCTAGACTGTGTAAATGAATATGCATCCCTTTGCTCGGGGCCAGACGCCCGAAGCTGCCCTAGGCGGCAGGTCTCTGGACCAGCTGTATATGTGTTGTAGTACTTCTCTGTTTATTCTCTTTTATTAATAAATTCTTCAAAGACAACAGTTGGTTGTTACTGAATTATTTGCTCAATCCCTCACCAGGAATATAATTTCCACGACAGATGGCACCAGATGAAAAGTCAGGGGGACATTAAAATCACTGAGATACATCCTCTGGGGACCGTGCATATCTGAACCAAATTTCTCTAAATCCATCTAGCAGATGTTGAGATATTTCACTGGACAAGTGAAAACTTTGACTTGCTGGTGGCAATATTGGAAAAGTCAAGGGAACAACAAATTTAACGAGATTCATCCTCTGGTGACCATAAATGTGCAAAATTTCATGGCAGTTCATCCAATAGCTGATGAGGAATTTTAGTTAGACACACAAATAACAATCCCCATGGCCGAAGCCAGTGGCTCAGTGGTTAGCACACATTCCTCCCAACTTGATGGTCGAAAACCCAGTTGTGCCAGTTTAGAAGTCTTGCCTGTGTGTTTTGTTGTCTAAAAACAAGTTTAACAACAATGTTTACAGTCAGTGTGACTAACCAACCACATGGTGGCTCCTCTTTAATATTGAGAAGCTGCAGAGCTGGAGTCTCTATTCTTTAAATTTACACTGTAAATTTCCAGCTAAACTGAGGCTTACTGACCCTTTTTTCTCTCTCTCTCAGTTCAAATTCAAATAGCTTTATTGGCATGAGTGTATAACAACATTATTGCCAAAGCTACATATAAATTACATAAGATCATTTAATTTAATACATTTCATTAAATAAGTAAATAAAACAGTAAAAGCTGTGTTTTTGTGTGTTAATAAAAAATAAAATAATAAAAAACATATAAAATATAAAATAAATATTAAAAATAAAACTAAATAAATAAAACAGTAAGTATGTGTGTGTTAAAAAATAAATAAAAATACATTAAAAAATAAAATAAAACTAAATAAATGAAATGTAACGTGTGTGTTATTATAATAATATATTAAAAATTTAAATAAAGTGTAACGTGTGTGTGTGTATATTAATAGATAAAAAAAAAATTAAATAAAATAAACGACTAAAAAAATCAGTATCAAATGTGAAATAAAAAAAAAACTATTAATAAAATATAAAACAATCAAAATAATAATAATTTGAAAATTAGTAAAATTATTTATGCTGACAACTGCCTGCACGTCGCGGTATCTCGCGGCCCTATTTCAAGTAGCCAGCTATTTAAAATACATTTACAATTTAGGATTTATTCACACACTTTAAAAACATTTACTGAAAGTTTTATTCTTTTTACATGTTTATTTACAGCATTAAACGTTGAAATGTATATTGTAATAGTATATTAACTTATTGGGAGAAAACTGGTAGTTCTATGTAAAATCAGACGTTGAGCACCCCCATATCGCCAAAACGGCATGATCCTTGTTTCGCTGCGAAGCTTCGACTGTGAGATTGACAGTCGAATAAGGCTCCACCCATCGAAGCATCGAATCTTCGACTATTCAGGATCAACCCTAAATTCAATTAAACTATACAAAAGATTTTTTTTTTTTAATTAGTTTAAATTTATACCTCCAACCACCAAGGGATAATTTTTACCCCTCATAGAAACCACAGCTTAGACATCTTTTGATAAGCAGGCTGCCATATCTAGAGCTAGCTAGATTTGATACGTAGATTTGGAAACACGTATGGGAGCATGGGATGCATGCCAAAGACGTTCTGGCTCAAGGATGTGATGGAGGGAGGTAGGGCAGTTTTGCAGTGTACCTTGAAATGGATTGTGTTAGACGAGTTTGTGAAAAGAGCCAAGAACAAAAGGGGGTGGGGGTGAAAATATTGAATTATAGAGTGCATCATCTCCTGGCTTACATAGAGAAAACCTTTGTAAAGTTCACAGCAGTGAGAGAGGAGAATCACTTTTATCCAGGGTGTGTTTCAATCACTTTTCATTACAGAGGCTCAGAAGCAGAGGCTTGCTGAAGGCTGTTGACAAACCATAGGGTTGAACATTAAATCTCTTGCTGTGTAGGTAGAATCAAAGCAAAGAGGAAGCACACCTCCCAGGGGAGACTGCTTCTCCAGCAATTATCCTCCAACAGCTCATATCAACTTGCGTACAATACAAATTTAGAATAATGGATTCACTATCTGTCAGTGTTAATTTGTGCAAAGCCAGAGTACAGCAAGTCAAATCAATGGTTCTAGTTTAATGTAAGACGTAAAAAAGTTTGACTGTGTGCACCTACAGTATAATGTATGTTACTTGATCCTAGTGTGTACTGTTTTAGCGCCTACAGTGACAATCATGTGAGAATTGTCTGCGTAATTTGATTTCCTTGATCATGTTGTTATTTTCTATAATTTCCCATCTTGTGAGACTCCATATGAGGATGCTGTGATCGAGTACACTTGAAAAGTCAATTCATCATGGTTTTTCACACTATTGTAGCTACTGATCCTGAAGTAGCACAGTGTGGTTTATCTGGCACATTAGCTGGTCATTAAAGTAAGTCATTAAAATAAAGTGAAACAAATGTGTCCTAGGCGTCCTTAGAATCAGTCAGGAAATAATACTTTGAACTGATACTGAATTGCAGCTTTGGAATATCTGAAATCTAAAATGCAGATGTGTTTACATCTGAGTCTCTGACCTGAAACCCAAAACTACATAGATATGCAGACAGCTGTCAAATTAATCAAGAAAAAAATGGCGGGAGAAACGTAACAAAAGCAGTGCAGGAGGAAGGAAATTAGGCTAAGTCACTTCACAGCACCTCCCAACATAACTAAACACCAATGGGATATTTTGGAGTATTCTGGGAAAATCTTTTGCAAGAATGGTGTTCATTCCTCCATTAGAGTTCCAGAGAACCTACTAACACACACACACACACTTTACTTTTACTTCTGCAGCTGCACTTACAAAGTATGTACTGTTGCATGCAGTATGCATACAACTGGGACATAGTACTTCATGTTAACACTGCGCCTTGGACTTTGACCCATTTGCTCAAAGTCATGCTGTGCAGAGGAGTGTGGGTCAGAATAGTCAGAAAAGCATGCTGGCCTGCATACTGCAAAAGAAGACTGGACGCAGTAGGACATTCTGGTATTTTTGGCATACTGCATTTTACGTCCTACGTGTCGGGACATACTGAATCTTTTTTCTGGCATACTAAATAGTATGGTAGTATGTGTATTGGAATGCAGCCACTAACACTGTACTGTAGCTCTATTCTCTCTCCTCCATTTCTATTTCTATTCTCTCTGTGCTCAATGCATTTTCTTTCTCTCTCTCCCACTTTATCTCAGCCCCTCTCTACCACTTGCCGGTGATTATAAATAACCTATGGAAGACATTTCAGAGAGTGCAGCCTTGCCGCAGGAGCTGTCCCAGCAAATGGAATATAATAACCCAACCCCAACCCCCCCCATCTCTGTGTGCTGCAGGTCCAATTGGTGCAGCAGGAAATAACAGTAATTAGGCAGATAGAGAGAGTCTCCCTGCAATTACTGTCTGATATCCCAGACATTCGTTAAGCTTGTTAGTAGGGACTGGTAGCTTCATTAGGACAGGAATGAGTGGTAGCAATGGCAATAAAGTTGATTTATATCCACAGTGCTGGTGACCTTTGTCGCACATCAACCCCACATTTTCTTATTCTCTTTTTTCCATCTACCCTGTCATCAAATGCAATTTCATACAGAACCACTAATAAACACAATCTTGGATAATTGATTTCGTTTTTGTGGAAGAATACAATTTGTTATAGGATATATGTGCAATATATGTCCAATATATATCATGTCAACTTTTAATGAAATGAGAAAAGCAGGCTTATTTTTAGCAATTCAGTTCATCTAAAAAACTTTAAAGTGATCAAATATGCAGACACATGGTAAAGGCAAATTAAGAAGCAGAAGAATTTACAGTTTTCTTAATCTTCTTTTTAATATACAACCAAAATAACCTGTTTTTACCATTACTGCCCTGTTTTTAGATAATGGAAAAGGTTTTAAGTGTTTACAGTTCAACCAACAAAAGGGACATGAAACCGGCATCAAAATGAACAAAAATGATGCTGCTTTTAAATGATACCAGTGTGGCTTGATTAACCAATTAGATAGCCACAGGGCAACCATCTGCTGTTGGGCAACTAATGACCTCCCTGCACCATACCATCCTCTGTGCATACCCTGTTTATACCCTGGAGCTTTTGGGTCGGGCACATAGGTCTGGGGCACTCGCCAGTGAAATCCAGGCTTGGAAACTAGTACAGTATGTGGAGTTAGAATATTTTACAAGTGCTGTGACTCGATTTTTACAACAGAGTTTCAATTCTCATAACTATTAATATAAAATTGTATATTCAAAAATCTCACATGGCACACAAAATTAAAACATCTTTATCAAATTAGGTAAGACACTGCACACTACGTTTATCAGAGCATTACTATTTTGTTTATGTTCATCACTGAATTTAAATCACTGTTGCATTTTAAATTCAAACAGTCATTATCAAATAATGCCATCAAACTGTAACTAATTTTTATCAAAAAAGAGTCAGCAGTTATAATTTCTTCAAGATTATACAAAAAGCAATATATATATACATATGTGTACAGGACAGAGCTGTACACCAGTTTAGTCTAAACTTGTACCTGATGTTCTCAAGCCTTGACAAGTCTCTAAGTTAGTACTAATGACATACAGCTGAGCTAATTAATATTAATTGGTTACTAATTTAACTAACATTGTAAACAGCCAAAAACATGCAGTACAGGGGAGATGTTAGCTTGTGCTAACAGCCTTCACTTTTACAGCAGTTGGGGAAACTACAGACTTCTGTTAACAAACAGTGACCTACACTGCACATTTACTGCTAGGTGAAAAAACTTAACGCAAATATTTTTCATTGCTAACTTTCACCGTCATGTTCTGCCGCTCGCTCTCTATCATTCGCTCGGCCTCACTCTTAGGATACACAGAGAGAATTTTGTGTTTAAAGTTAGTAATTTAGTAAGTCAGTTTTGCTCTTTGCATTAAGAGTTTTAGACTTTTAAACATGTTTTGAGAATTGAGCCAAAGCAAAATAGTCTAATATGTGGAATTTTTGACATTTGACTGACTGAAATGTTGGTTTTGTAAGTCTGCAAGTGTTCCTGAGGAGTAAGTTGGAGAAAATCTACATAGTTTTTTATGAACTTCCTTCAACCATCAAACTCAAAACTAAAGTATTTTTACTCCAGTGTTGACAAACCATATGAATGCTTTCTAACAGGCTAAGAAACCCTGCACAACTCGAGTGTCTGTCTGTCACTATCTACTGTGGAGCTTAGACAGTCGATTCATGAGCAGACCCAAGCTCACAACAATATCTATTCCAGGAAAGAAAAATCTGTGTGAAAACAAAGTCAGTACTGAACAGTGAAGACACAATAAATATTTAAATGGCCACTGTTTGCAAGCATTGATTAAGTCATTGAAAGTGTTTCAAACAAATGCAATTACGGAGTGCACAAATGATCATCAGTTAGATGTTGTTGAAATGACAGTCCTGCAAATGTTTGCAAAAACTGAGGTGGTGACATTTTGTTTTGTATTTTGTTCTGTCAAGCAGTATGCAAATAGTCACAGGACACATGCTGCTTTGATTTAGCTCCATTTCATTTGTTAAGTTTTTACAGTTTATTTTGTTTAAAGACAAAAAAAAAGGTATTTGTTTTCCTTCTATTGTGCTAATTCTCTGCAAACAAAGCCTTGCCGTGAGGACAAGCTGACTTGTATTCCCTGCTAGGCAGCAAGTATTTAATACATATATCATTATTAAAAGCCTGCATCAATATGGGGCATAATGCAGAGGGAATCATCTGAAAAGTTAATGTGATACACTATCTTTCATGGATATAGTTTTAGTTTGGATTCCCTAATGTGTTCCTTTTTTAAGGAAATTAAACGTGTATTTTTTTGGAAAAAGAAAAACTGTCAACACATGCTGTACTTCTAACGACAAGACTATCAGGAACATATCTTCCTGTCTCTAAGAAACTACTGGTTTCTTTCTCACTGACTGCAGCGGCAAACACTCTTCCAACAGTGCTGGAACCTCTGCTTGTTTGTAAGTCCCATTACATGTTAGAAGGAAATCATTTTTAAAACTGTAAGAATGATTAAATCTTTCATGAAATCAGATGGCCTCCACAAGCACCTGAAGACTTATTAAAAGCATTTACTGAAGCAGACTGCCCTATCCACATCACAGCTGTGAACAGCCTGCTGATTCCTCTATGTTACAGCATTTTGTCAAACAGTATGTACAGTGACTGCAACAAGAAGCAAACACCAAAGCTCAACTGATGCCTCTCAAATATTTTGCAAGTAAACACTGCTGCAGTGCTCCGCATACAAATGCACACACAAAATACACATGTTCACATTGAGCCTATCCCTTTGCTTGCTCTCTTTTATCCAACTAATTTGTCTGTGATAATGTACAGATAGTTAATATGCACAGCGCAGAGGCCATGGCAACCAGGTTAGAGCAGTCCGGATAAATCAATATGCATGGACAAACACAAGCGCATCTGTTTGTAATGCATCCATGTGTCACCATCAGGGAAATCGTAGTTGCATAGTGTAATGCAGACATATATGCCAATCAGCAGAGTGGTTAAAAGTAGCTTGTTTTAATCATTATAAATGTATATTTTTTAAAATGGGTCTCTCCCTCGTTCCTACATGTCAAGATTTGTTGTGGTTAAAGGATGTTTTTGATTTAATGAGGCGCATAGTTCAATGACCCTGAAAATCTATTTTCTCAAACAGCTTCTTATCATGAGGGATGATGACCTACATGAACACAGTATTTTCCCGCAAAACTTTGAACAGTGTCGGTTATTTCACTTGAGAGATTTAGGTTTTTCTCTCTCACTCTTCTTACTGGTTTGAAGTGGGCGGGGCTCAGTTAGAAAAAGGTGATGTCCAGTATTTCCGAGCAACAATCAGAATCTTGCAGTGTTTCAATCAAAATGTGGGGTTGACTGCTTATGTTGCCAGGCTGAACCCACACAGTGCTGATGAAGGTACAAAGTAAAATTTTCATTGTAAATTGTCGAGAAAGAAGCTGCTCTGGAGTCTCGTGGTGGATACTTCTGTATCTCTTGCCAGATGGCAGCAATGTGAACAGGCTGTGGATGGGGTGGTACTGTCTTTTAGTATCCTTCGGGCTCTGCTCAGTAGGTGGTTACCAATGATGTTCTGGGCGGTTTTAATCGCCTGCTGCGGAGCCCTTCTGTCCTGGTCCCTGCACATCCCATGCCAGTTGGTGATGTTTGCAGTTAGGATGCTTTCTATTGCTCCTCTATAAAAATTCACAAGAACTTGGTGTGGGAATTTTGCCTTCTTGACTATGCTCACGAAATACAGCTGTTTTTAAGCTTTGTGTGTGTGTGTGTGACATGACCCAACCGTGTCAGGTTCTCTGTGATGCTGATTGCCAGGAACCTAAAACTGTTCACCTGCACCACCTCAGATCTACTGATGTAGAAAATGTGTGTCTTACTTTTTCTAAAATGAAGCAATTGAGCTGTTAACTGTTAAAACTGATAAAAATAATGTATTTTCCAAACTTAAAAGCTAGAGTGCTGTACTTCTATGTAACACATTCTCACTCCCAATGCAATACCGCAACTGATGGACTGACATAACCTACGTTAGGGGTTGGCGATATGGCAAGAATATCATATCACGATTTATTTAATGCAGGATCACAAATCATGATCTTATCACAATTCAGTTCTTGTAGGCAGTTCAGGAGCAGTGTTTTCTGTGGAAGGTGGTAACTCCCCTTGGGGAGGACTTCAGGCTTT
This sequence comes from Micropterus salmoides, assembly GCF_014851395.1. NCBI lineage: Eukaryota > Metazoa > Chordata > Actinopteri > Centrarchiformes > Centrarchidae > Micropterus > Micropterus salmoides. Next base: position 28,303,122 of record NW_024040485.1, on the reverse strand, counting down.
TTCACTTTGCAAACCTGTTACATGAACAAAAACGATATACACAATAAAGGAAAGGGAAAAAGCCAAAAAGCTTTATATGACCTCTTTAAATCAAGTTTACATACATTAAAATAATTATTTATCAGGTTAATCACTTCCTGTATTTTTATCAATGCAAAAATTCCTTCAGAAGTTAAGCCGAAGATAAAATTACAGTTATTATTGCCATTTAGTTATTCTTTCTTTGCTGAGCTGCAATTGATGGAGAGTAACAAAAAAAAAAATTGGACTAAAAAGAAATAACACAATTGGTGTCAAAGATGTCCACTTCATTTGGCTAACTCCTGATGCAAGGCTCTAGCTAGGATTTTATAATTACTGATGTCATGACTCCCCACTACACACCCACCACCATCTGTAAGAGGTCAACAGAAAAATCTTTCCACTTTTAAAAATGTCACTTTTTTGGAGAACATACTTAATTAACAAAGTGTGTATCTGCTTGGAGTTTAGGGTGTTTTAATGTAGCACTTTGTGAAATATTGTGAGACATGACTATTCAGAGGATAGATGCTGGACTTTTAAACTATCACCAAAATTACCACAAAACATCACACTTGTCTACATGTGGACTTATTTCTCATCTACAGCTCCTTTTGGCAGAGTCCAGTTTTACTTGTGAATATATTCAGCCTTCATATCTGCAGACACGTCATTAGCAGCTCTCCACAGACAGGGTGTTAACTATTAAGGTGTCAAATCACTTTTTTTAAAATAATAAAAACAATCCCTCATCACACCTTTTCAAACTAGATCCATGGGCAGTGAGTGTACCCAAAATAAAATTACCTTCATCTTGAAGACACAACAGAAAATCGCTCCTCTCATTTTTTGTATAATTAAACTCAAATGTCAAAATGTGTTATTTAAGAATAATTATTCAGCGGCTGAAATGATTCATTTTGGCTAGATTTTTAGCAGATAAAAAGAGCCTTTCCTTCAGTTGTGGGTGGCTTAATTTACTGAGCTTATAAAGAGGATTTCATCAACCTTTCTTCACTGAAATGTGCACCCAAAGTGGCTGATTTCATGACACCAAAAATATCTAAAGGGTGTTTTTTTCCAACTCCATAATGTCAGTGGGACTGGGATATCTAACTGGGTAAAGATAATAACACTCTAATCTAATTTTGCAGACTCCAGTGAAAACCTCATGCTTTTTTAACATTGTATAATTACACTTCCAGTGGTTGTCATTTCTGATGTGTTCAACACATCTCAAGTGTTTCTTAAATAAAGTTTTAATTCCCTTCATTCTAGTTCACCAACCTCCCTTCCTCTTTCTTGTTTAAAGATAAGACTTCTTGCTAGACAGCTAAAAGAAATAGGTTGAAATATTCTGATGTAATGGTCGATTTTTTTATCTTGTTTTTAAAGAAATCAAGGTTTATGGGATTCAGCTGTAAACAGAAATAATTTTATAATTTTATTTATTCATTTTATTACACCCTTCATGTCCCAGATAACCAGAAGGAGTAGGAGTCATAAGTGCAGCGACATGAACCCTCACAGGTTTCCCATTCACATTCACTGCCAGTTGTTTTTACTGCTTATACACTGCCAAGCTACCAAGAGGTAAACTACAAATATTAATATTCAGACATTCTCAAGGCATCTGGACTATTGTATTGTGGATATATTGTGGGAGTTTAAGATGCCAGCAGTTTAACTACTCAAGACAAATAATTCTCACTGCTTTAAACTGCATCATCTCTATCTTAAAACAATACACGTGTTAAGAATTTTGGACAGTGATGTGAGGCCAGAAACAGACCAAATTCTATGGTTCTGGTTGGTATTGCTATTTCTTATTGACTATTTGACATGGGTAACAATGATGCTTCACTGGCGCAGAGGACAGGATAACAATCGGTCTAAATCGTCATTTTTCCCTAATCAAATGCTTTAATCAGCCTAATAACAGAACACTGTTAGCTCTCTCACATTACCAACACAGTGCTTCAATGTGTACAGTGCCAAGTTATTACCTGAGCTAAGTGATTCGATTTCAGTTACAGACTGTAGTCAAATAATCTGAATTATGCAAAACTCAGCTTTCAGCTGTTTGGAATTTCTGAAATTTGTAGTTCCCAGAAAAAGTCTTTTAAACAGCCATGCAAGCCAGATGAGTTTTGCAGTCTTCCTTCAGCCTTTCTAGGACACTAGCCACTACAGAGAAGGTCTGACAGAGGCACAAATTGGACAGCCACAGTTTTAGAAGCGTGTCCACATGGGCAACATAAGCAAACCAAGCAGAAACAAACATATAAACATAAAGGTGGCAAAGGCAAAGACACACAATCTATTGAATATATTCTGTTTTATAAGGCATTTCTATGTATGGAATCAAAATAAATACACTTAAGGCAATAGTGCAAGGCAAAGATAACCTTTTTGTTGTTCACGAGAAATGACTGAACACCCAGCTATTTAAAAGAAAATCTCATTGCAGTCTGAGTTGACGTTATATACAAAAGATGAATGTAGCTCCCTACTGTAATAATCAGCTACATGGCACTGTGTACATATGGTATATTAGCATAATGTGTCTGTGGTGGGCCATCTTGTACTGCTCAAAAAATGCATGTAGGTATCAGAGGAAAAGAAATCCCTTCATCATGATCTTTAACTCACACTGCCCCCAGGGGAGCTTCTCTGTGACCATCAGAGGAACACTGCAGTTGTAATGGGCAGCTGCCAAGCCTGAATTTGATGAGAGGACTTTGGCATCTGGGAGAGGGTTAATGAGCATTTGATATTCACTAGTGTACTTGAGGAGAACCTGCATCCATCATGACACTTGTAAACATCGCTGAATGGTGGAAGTGCATGCTGGGTTTCCATGGCACAATTTAGGATCTCTTGAGAAAAGTAGAGCAAACATTGTGGTTGAAGTTTTCAGTGCTCCCTTCCACATGGCCGGGGATGCCCATGAATAGTTCCATGAACATGGCAGTCACATAAGCTTGGCCTCTCCATTCACATGACGTAAATCCAACTGAGCATCTGTGAGATGAGATAGAAAAGAGGTACTCCAAGTGGAGATGCACTAAAAGGTTGGCTGGAATAGCGGAGAGCACCTGAATCAACATGGGCTAACATCCCTGTTGAAGGCTGTTAAAACCTGCTAGGGTCCGTGCCCCAACTCACAAACGCTACGCTGCTAGCAAACAGGATTAATCTCAATATTAGGGCATTTGTGTGGGGTCCACATGTCTTTATATTTCATCACTTACTGTCATCTGTATTTATTTGCCATATTTACCTGGACTGGCTGTCAAAAATTTATCAACTTCCATATGTTTTTCCCTCTGCCGTATATCTACTTTTCAAGGTGTCCACTTTTGTAATGCGTGAAATTTTCTTGCTGTCGCTATCGGCTGTAAACCACTTTTGGCTGGGACAGGAGCAAGAGGCTCTGGGGTTATCTTGAGCACACACACATATTTACACACATGGTTGGCAGCCAGACCAAGAGTGAGTGACTATAGCTGTTATCTCAGACATATCTCCAGACAGCGGTTATCCAAATCTGTGCACTCGGCTTGGAACAGCACACCACCCCGAGCCTTTTAGACACAGTAGTCTGGATAGATGGATAGGGAAGAAGGAGGCAGAAAGAGAGAGAGGGGACAGTCAGTTTAGATACATTACCAAAAAGAGATGGATGGAGCGAAGGCAGAGGGCGAGAAATTGTAACGGAGAGGTGTGAGAGGGAGCGAGAGAGGCAGAGTCGAACCATTTAGATGTGCCATGAAGGAGAGAAAGAGAAAGCCAGCACAAATGAAAGGAAACAGATTGATGTGGGAGATGGAGGGGTAGATTGAGAGCAAGCAGAGGGGACCGGAGAGATGATGCCCTGTATGTATTAAGCTGCTCTATGTCAGGAAATTGGCCACTGACCCGATGCTCGCTGACAAGCCATGAAACTGTCTCTCTCATCATCCACCTTAACAAGTCATTCAGTCTAGTGCTGAGTCTTAAACTCTTGGGGCCCTATCTTGCATCCTGCGCAAAGCACAGCACAAGTGTCATTGCTAGTTTCCAAAACGACGCAGTTGTCATTTTCACGCCCAGCGCCGACATTGTTTGGCAAACAGCAAATGCACCATGGGAGTGTTAGTCTTATAAATGAGGTGTGGTCAGGCAAAATGTTGGTGCATTGCTGTCTTGAGGCAGCAGAACTCCATTGACCAAAAAAATAATAATAAATTTAAAAAAACAGGTCTAAAGTCAGTAGCAGCTGTTAGCAGCGTAACATTGATAATTAAAATCTCCCAAACGCCGACAAGATGTTAATAGACTCCAGTGGAGTTAAGACACTTCATTGATAAACCACAAAGCAGCATAATAATATTGGGCTTCTTAAATCACATCCACACTTCTGTCCATATCCTCCCCTCCGCTGTGAGCCTGCAATGCAATCAATTGATGGTTATTATAATGTGCCATTCATCTGCCATTATAATAGCAATGTGCAAAGGTACAAGCAAACCTGGCTTTTTAAGGGAATGGGAGATGAGACTCTGAATGGTGTATTGCATGTTACGTCCAAAACACACCCATGGCTAATGTGCCTGACGCACTGACCATGTTTCCGCTGTTAAACTAGCAAAATTGGAGTTAAATATTACCAGTTTTTCCTCACTTATTCTGATCAGTCTGGTGTCAGTATGTTGAAGTAAAGCAGATGAACAGATTTCTGAGACAAGTTGATAAAAATTGGAAAAAGGTGGAATTACATTAGCAGATGTTTGTGGAGCTTTATATGCAAAAGATGTCATGCAAATAGGTGATAGCCACAAAGACTTTCTCCTCCCATGCCGAGTGACAAAAAATAACGCCAGGGTTAGTGCACGTTCTAAGCATTGCACAGTCTCAAGTAAACCCTTTAAGTCAATTTATTTTTAATGGTTTTTCTTTTCAGATTAAAAATATTGTATTTAGGTATTGTGTGTTGTATCACTGCAAAATTCTTCATCTTATCAAGCAATTTATGTCTATAATTGAGTTCTAAAAATGGTAATGTCTTAAACAAAGGAAAAAATGCTTCTAAACATGTGTTTACCCAATGCTGCAAAATGCTAGTTATATGTCTCAAAGACTGTGTTTTGTGTTTCGACAACATATGTGATGTCAACGCTATAAACTGAAACTGCAGGAAAAGCTTATAATTACTGTCTTCTTTATATACTGTATGACAGCATCACTGATGTATATGGTACATGCAAGAAACATGATGTGGAAGCAGGTGGCTGCAGTTGTGAAATATCACTGCAGTATGACAACTACAAACAGCTTGCTACTGTACAACCAGCTGTCATATTTCACATGCTAGTCATTTGTAGCCAACTACCAAATTAACTGATGTATTGGTGGCTACAAAGACCAAGAAAAATGAAGAAGATTGTCTATCTACAATCTAATTTAGAGGCTGGCACAACAGCAAATAACAGTAGCTGTCATTGCAGATGGAGAACAGATGCGGCTCATTATAAATAGATGAACTTCTAGTTTAAGCCAACAGACCGACATGGTTGGTGTGGAGAGCACAGCAAGAGGAAGCAGAGACTGGCTACTGCAGAGGCCTTGCACAAAGTTACAAAGTTCTGTTACTGTAGCTTGAGGTGTCAATCTCCACATTTTAACACTTATTAACAAATATTATCTAATTTTGTCATTCTATAAGTTGTGTTTATTTAAGTAACCGTGTTGTAGCACCATGTCTACTTTGTCCATCATAACGCACACTATTGTGAGTTTCATAGAGTATTTAATTGTTGTAATTTGTATATGATAGGGTTGGTGAAAATTTCTTCTTGTTTGGTATCAAAATACTTTTGTGTTTTGTATTTTCAGTTTAGGGCAGTGGTTCTCAAACTGTCTCACATCAAGGATCCCTAAACTGACACGTATTAGACCATGGACCCCCATTTGATAAGATTTTGTCCCACAGTCTCCCATCTGATAGGATTTCAGCTTTCAGATGTTTTATTACAGAAAGTGGATGAAACCCATGACCCAAGAAGTCATATTCTGTCATTGTGTTTCTTATGGATGGAATTATAACAAAAATAAATTATTCCCCTTTTGGCTTGGGACACCCTAGAACCCCTTCAGGGACCCCTGAGGGTCCCCAGAGCCCACTTTGAGAACCACTGGTTTAGGGTATGTGGTATCTTATTCTAAAATACATTTTGATGTACTGTCACCCTGTCTTGTACATAGTAAGCTGCTGCACAATCGACCTGTATGGCAGTTTTTTCCATGCCCATTCAATGGCATACAACTTCAACAACCCTCTTTCTTCTTACATTTAGTAAAACTATAGTCTTTTGTTGTTCTCTCTCTATCATTAATTTGACTCTTTCATTCCTCCTCTGTTCTTGACATTACTTCTCTGTCATGCCTTAATTTTTCTCACTTGTTTTCCAATCTTTCTTTTCCATTTCGCCATCATTGCATGACCTCTCTGTTCTCTCTTCCTCTTCCATTTCTCTTCCTCCACAATCATTATCTCTCTCTCTCTTACACACACATACACACACAAGCATGAAAGCCTTGAAGATATATATTTATAATACATCTGGTAGGAGTTGGTCAGAAACTTTCCACTTTGCCAAGGCGGAGCAGATGGACACTGGCATAGTAATGACTACACACACCTACACACACATGCTGACAATATAGTGCACGAACACACGTGTGTTACTAAACTGCGTCTTAAAGCCTGGTCTCTCACACACACACACACACACCCACGCAGTAATGATGCGTCTGTCATTCTGGTTCTATGTGGAAGGAGAAGAGCTATGCTGGTTGACAGACACTCTTCAGAGACCCACTGGAGATGACATGGCTCTCTGACACCTGCACCCTGAGAGTGTGTACGCATGTGTGTGTGTGTGAGAGAGAGAGAGACGGAGAAAAGACAAAGAGTGAGAGAAACACAAATCATTCATGTGCATATGTGCACACTTCAGCATATCTTTATGTTTATTTGTACACATACTATACAATGATTTCTTTCACCATATTGTCTTCTCATGCCAGCACTTCTCCTCCCATTATCAGAGTAGACAGTAGAAATCTAAGTCACACACACACACACACACACACCACACACACACACACACACACACGCACAGAAACCATAAGGTAGGGTACATGCTTTGACTTCTGAAATCCATTTTCGGTTTTCATCTTCTTCTCCTTCCGATCATCTATCTATCCTGTCACCATCACTCACAGAAACTCAACTCAATGATTTACTTCAGTCCCCATGTGTGCCTATGAGTATATTTGAGGATGAGAAATGGATTTTTGTGTGCATGTGTGGGTGAGTGAGAAAGAAAATCAAATCCTGTTCGTGCAAATAGTGTTGATGCCAACATATTTTTGTATGCACTAATCCTTAAACTGCAGGCTGATGATTTTTTGATTACACCTTTGTGTGCGTTTGTGTCCGTGTCTTTGAAGGATTTCAGATGAAAGGCAAACATCACATGGTATTATTTCTCTCGCTTTCAGACAGGTTGGGTGTGTAGTGATGAAATGAATTCTTGTTAGTTTAACGGTTGACCAGAGTGAGTCACAGCATAGTGTGTTGGTAACCTGGAAGGATGAGTGCAGACACGCATACAGACTTGTGCCCAAACACACATTTTGTCTATGAGTTCTTAAGAGGACCTTCCATTGGGTAAACTTGGGTAAACTCCAGCCTCTACTCTTAGGGCCCGATTTACTAACACCCCGAATAAAGAGTCCTAAATTCCGTGTGCATTATAAAATATTGCACGTGCAATTATAGTACCTGTTATGGGTGATTAATAAGGATTATTGCGTAGATGTCAACAGGTGCAAACACAATGGAGGTGGCAGTATTTCAATTAGGGTTTTTCAAAGAGGGTGGGGGTGAAAGGTTTGCTCCACTCCCATGTGCTGCATGGGCAGTTTTGACCATAAAACCTACCACCTCCAGTGAAGTTGAGATAACAGACTCTATGCATGACTGTTAGAATGAAAATATTAACCTTTTCCAGGGACCTCTTTGGACAGGGGTCATAAAACTCTAAACTGACACCCCACACACAAACACTCCCCTGTTCTTGTTAAAAACTGTGTTAAAAGAAGAATCCATAAATAAGATTTTTAACTTTAATCTTCTGCAATGCCCACCAAAATTCCAGCATTTAATTTATGTTGTAACTAATGTTGTACCAAGCACCTTTATATACTTTCTTTATAGATGATATGGTACAGAAATATTGTCATGTGATAAATAACCAACTTTCGCTCCTGAGCCAAGGACTGAGTTAACTATAAGTAGATAGTCAGAGGATTCTCAGGTCCTCTCATGGAACCAGTGTCCCCCCAGAGGATCAATTAAGTATTACATGTCATTGTTAATGCCTCTCCTTCTGTTTAATGTATTCATCTGTATTTTATTGTTTGGAATCTGATGCCATGTTCTTATAACTTTCTTATACATTTTCTAAGTAAGAATGTTTAACAATCAGTATTCTCCTGGAAGTTAAGTTTAGTTAAGAAATCCTATGAAATGCTTTTAACTGGTAACTTTTCAGAATTGTTATGGACGATTAACAATAACTTTTACTTTTACTTTTATGAAATGCTTAAAATTAAGAACTTAACAAGAGTTGATTGTGGAAAGGTATTTGATTACATCATGCGTAAATTGACTTTAAGAACTTATTAAAAGTCAAGACACAGAACACGCCCCAGGCAACAAAAACACAGCACCGTGCGCTGCTCGCCTTTTCTCTTCTCGTCGCTCGTCTCTCGGCACGCTTGCACTCAGCACCGGCGTGTGCTCCGTGTCCAAGCAAAGCCAATGCCCAAGATTTCGGCCCGGCATTGTTCATGAAATTTTCTTTGAATTCCAGCAACTTACTTAGTCCTATTCACGCAAACCTTAAACGAATTTACTTTCTTTTGTTTTGTTTGTTAAGAGTTATCAGACCGTTTAAGCCACGCAACTTTGAATTCAGGGAGAACCAAGTTCCCTTTTTAAGCTTTATTTCAGTCTAATTAACTTTCGCCGCTCCCACCAAAGTTCGGACCCAGCCACATGGGTTAGTTACGGGAACTGTTACACAAAAGGACATCAAACCACGAACCGAGCCAGGGTTAACTGCCAGGCCGAACGGACGGCCCTGTCACTGCAAGTGTTTTCCTCACCACCAGCCGAAGCAGATGGCACCCGGAATAATCCCTAGCAAAAAGCCAGGAATCGAGCAGCTAGGCAAAAGTAGTAAATGAGCAACAGGTGCTATCTTGCACTTTTGAAAGACGTCATTCTGTGTGCACACCGTTAGTAGATCAGTTTACGTGTTAATTTGATGGTGATATCAAGTTAGCTCACATTTTTACTCAGGCAAACCTTTTTTAGTAAATCTGGCCCCTAAAGAATTAGAGGCTAGAGAAAATATAACACCCTTGGTATGCTGACTGCCTCTCTTTTAACCAAAAAATCTCTTGATATATTTACATATTTATATTTATTATTATTGGGATCTTAGAGACCTCTCCTGAGAGAAACTTGTTGTGTGGTTGTATTTTTCAGTTAGATAAAGAAAAAAGATGTAAGAATATTTTGTGAGTTGATTTTGTTTATTTAAAGAAGTGGTATTATGTTTTGGTGGTATATAATGTATTATTTTTTGGCTTTTCCCCTCTCCTTTATTGAGTTATATATCTTTTTTGTGCATGTAACAGATTTGCAAAGTGAAAAAGCCCAAAGTCTACCCCAAAGGGAGTTCCCATCTCCCACAGAAAACACTGGTCTGAGCTGCCTGAAAACAATTTGTTTGTAGTCCAGCTGCTTCCCTTTCATTCTTGTGACGACACAGGGATGAAAGCTAAATGCGACTCATATAACACTCGCCAAGCAGCTACTCCGACACGCCCTCAAAAACATCGGTGGAAAAACACTAGCTACCCTCCAGGTAGTGCAGCAAACTCGCTGCTCACACACATCTCTCAGCTGAAACTATGGGACGGAGGCTGGAGCTATGCTATCGGACTATTGCTTCCTGATGCACGAGTAATATTACAACACAGGCTGGCTGTTTAGCATGCCAACTTCAGTAGATATCTATGCAACAAAATATATAGATGTCTTTGACAACTGTTTCATCATCCCAATCTGTTAAGAAGGCAAGTTTATTTTTTGAATGTCCATCCATCTTCCCAGCTGGACGTGCTTGGAACACATCCCAGGGAACCCAGGGATCATCCTTACCAGATGGACGAACCATCTCAACTGGCTCCTTTTGACCCAAAGGAGCAGCGGCTGTAGAGTTTTTCACTGATGACATGGCTTCTTCTCTAAGGGAGACCCCAGCCACCCTCCTGGGAAAACCCATTTCGGCCACTAGCACCTGCGATCTAGTTCTTTTGGTCATGACCCAGCCTCCATGACCATAGGTGAGGGAAAGACTGAAATTGACAAGTACATTGAGAGCTTTGTCAGCTCAGCTCTCTTTTTGTCACAACGGCGCAGTAGAGCGAATGCAATACCGCCTCGATGCTCCGATTCTCCGGCCAATCCCTTGCTCCATTGTCCCCTCACTCGACTCACGGCTGAGAATCCATAAACAGTTTTCGCTGGGATTGGATTGCCTTTAAAAGGGACCCCTCACCCCATACACTTTTTGAATATTTTAAACAAAGATTCTGGCCATTTCTTACACATTGTACCATTAAATTAAATGGGGTGGTGATAGCACCACCCCACTGTGACACATCCACCACTGTGTCCCTGAGCAAGACACCTAACCCCTAGTTACTCCAGAGGTGTGTGACCTCTGACATACATAGCAATTGTAAGTCACTTTGGAATAAAGTGTCAGCTAAATGTAAAACTTGCTCTTTAAGCAAAATAGCTTTGTAATAATGTGATTTAACTAAATCTAGCCTCATTAGCTAGCTTGTTAGCTATAAAATTCATTATATACATTGAAATTGCAACCACACACTATGAATTTAAGGATGGGACTCCTTCCTTTGAGTGAGGGTCTCCTAATTACTTAGTTTTCTCTGTAACTGAAAAATTAAAAAGCAGGAAATTTAAAAACAAAACATTCTGATACAGAATATGATAATGAGATAAATGTAGAGATTTTTGCAGACTGTTTTGATGCTTGCTGGGGTTTAAACATTGAAAGATTAAGCTAAGTATATGTGTTATAGTTTGTGCCCACAGTAATGACATCTCAGTGGTAGTCTGGAACTGACAGTACCTCTCTGGCTCTGAGATAAGCCTCTGGGTGTATGAGAGATCATCAGCCTCAAAGGTTAACCAGGGGGGTGATAAAAGCTTTGTTATTTGGATCATGCAGGGAGGGCACCAACCACCAAAGTGCAGTCAGACAGAGAGCTGCAGTAGGTTAGAGAATGTCACAAGCTCTTACAGGGAAGGGATACCAGTTGTTTTCACAGATCCATAATGGAGAGTGATGATTTTATTGTTTGAAGTGCCTTTTTCTTTACAATTAGTATGTGATCATATGATGTACTGTCAGATCTTTTGGAGAGTGTAAACATTTCAGGCTTATCTTCGGTCAGGTTAATAAGGTGAAATAAAATGAGGGGAAGTCAATCTGTAAATTCAAAGTTAATGTTTGAGGGACTGTGTGTGGCTTGTCTCTTTAGAATATAATATACTGTTAGGAAGATTCCAGGTCAGTACAACCTAGGTCTTATTTGAGTAATTGGCCATTACGTCCTTTGGTTATGATTGTATTCTAACACTAATCTTCACCAAAATGACTGTAATTTGCAGAGATCTGGAAACGTGGCAATTTTTCTACACAAAGTCAAACAGGACAAAGAACACAAGCATGAGAAAGTATTTTAAAGTTGGTCTGTAAACTGCGATGTTTTATAAAAAAACAAAACATTTTACAGTTCACCTTTGTTTTCTCTTTCAAATAAATTTGACTAACTATTTAAAAAATGTTTAAAAATCAGCTGACTGTGCGTCTTGCTCTGTAAGATTTCCTTTAGCAGTGTCTACCTGTAAGTGTTCCCAGATCTCAGTCATAATCTTGGTGAGTACGATTATATATTTTGAAAGGAATAAAAGGTCAGAACCTAAGGTTGTAATAATAGTTATCCTATTATGTATCCTATTTAGTTTCATATTGAAAGTTTAGGGAAACACCTTGTGTGCTGGTAAATTACAGTGAGTCATTGTTAGTGATGTGTACTGTTGGTCTGAAGCTATATTTATATCACTGTACACTTTAAATGTTGTAAGTGTTGCTGCATATGTTAAATCACACATATAATGTCAGCCAATATATGCAAATTGTTTTGCTTGGGGTGTGTGGACAGAAGGCATATGTGAATAAGTGTGGAATGTTTTACCCAGAATCACTTACTAAGCATGTGTGAATGCTATTTCATCTTCCTCCTCTCCCATATATACAATCCCTCTCCCTCTGTGACCAGTAAAGGTCATTGCCATCTAACTAAACGACAGTTACCAAAGGTCACCTATTTGCTGTGTACATAAGTGCATAATTAAAAGGTCCTTGATTTGAACGTAGTAGAATTTGCTTTGGAAACGAAGAGAGCATGGAAGGTTATCACCACAGCAACCCTGTCATTTAGCATACATGCCGTTTTTTTAAATGCCAGAGCTAACAGTTCTGACAACTTATTCCCGGGCATTTCCATCAGTGGGAGCGAGCTGACCTCCTTCAACCCCACAGTTCACGCTTTTTGTTCCAGACCTTTTGAAGTGTGAAAATTGACTAACACCTAACGGTGTCTAAAAGAATCCGAATGCCACTCACTCATGTACAAAATGCTAAACTGATTTTTAGAGGACAGCATACTCAGATTGTTCAGATTTAACCTTTCATCTGCCCGGGGAAGTTTCACTAAGTACTCTTGCTGTGTTTCAGCAGCCCAGCTATTCACACGTATTCACAGGTGGGAGCTCAACATTACGGCCCCCATCTTCTGCTATTGGACAGAACCATTGGAGGATAATTGCCTCACTCAGAGGTGCACAAGCAGTTTTTCTAAAGGGAAGGTTGTAAAGGGAAGGTCATTTCAGCAAGTTCCCATTTATATTCCATCCTCTACCCGTAATGCGTAATGATCAGTGGATTTAAAGTGGAGACAGTTTGATCAAAAGCCTATTTTTCAACACCTCAAAGATAACCCCCCCCCCCGATATGCTTCCGTGTCCACTCTTGAAATGACGTATAGTATGTACCTGAACAAGTAAGTCAATTATGGAACTCTGAGAATTTAGGGCTTTTATAGCCACTGAAGGCCATTGGAAAAATAAAGCAGTCAGACTCAAAACTGTAGTCACTAAAGGTAGGAACATCTTCCATCCAATAGGGGAGAAATCCTAACTGCTTCCTATCCAGATTCCCACCCATTGATCTGTCCAAACAGTATTAGAGTGTTCTGACACCTGTCTTCGAGAATTTCAGCTCATTCTGTCAAGTCTGTCACTGTAGAGCCAGATAGTTCATGAAGTGACTGATTTGTCTTTGGAGCAATTTCCTGTTGACTTGACTTGACTTGTCGAAGTAAACACCTTGTTCACCCATCCATCCACCTTACCCTCCTGCTTGAGACACCAATACACTTAGTTCATGCGTCTTGGGTGGATCAGATCTGATACTAAAAAAAGCTAAAGGTAAATGCTTCAAAGACACATTTGAGTCCTCAAAAATCCTTAGTATAACTACCAAAGGTGGTAACGGCAGCTGAAGTAATAATAAACTTAGCCATTATTCTCCCTGACTCTTTAAAGCAACAGGAAAAAAAGATTCATCATTCAATCCAGTGATTTCAACACTGGATTGTGCACTGTGCTGTGGCACCACTGAATGATCTGTGTGGTTGGGTGAGCATGTACATGTGAGGGAGTGGCATGAATGAGAGCCAGTGAACAAGATACAATTTATGCTTATGGTTCTGTTCATCCATAATCATCCATTAGTCTGTTAGGTAGCTAGCTAAACTAAACTGCAAAAGTACAAAAGGTCTTCTTCAAATGTCCAATGCTTTGGTTTCTCTGGTGAGGACAGTCTCTCATCACTGATGTTTCTTTTTTTAGCAAATGCGAAACTACAAATAAACACATAAAACATAGAAACAAACTTTAAAATTGAACTATAACAACTATTAAAAACAACTACAGGCAAAATGAAAGCTCTAACAGTATGCTGTACATAACAAGAAATCTGTGTGTTTGATCATCTATGACTCTCATTCCTTTCTTTTCTTTAAATAACCATATCTATGTATCTGTATCACATTAAGGTCAGTTGGCTAATTGGCCCCTAACCAGAGAGACCTATAATGAGTGCATAATAAGGTTACAGTTTAAAATCACTTTATTATCTGCAAACAAAATGAACAAGGGCAAAGGTCAGGGCTTCAGTGTTCTTACAATATTCCCGTGACTATATAACAACATGAGGAAAGAATAAAACCCGAGGAACGAGACAAAGGAGTTCCCCCTCCAGTCTGTCCTTTTGTTCCTTAATTTGGCCGTTGAAACTTTAAGGGAAAATTCATCAGATATCATAATCCCAATCATGCATATTAATCTGCTGGGTAAAGAAAAGGAGACACACACTCAAACTGAGGGTTGATCCAAAGACACATTTGTAACTCAAGATAGACAAATTATTACACATTTCTGAGCTTAGTGCAGTTGATTTAGATGCCAAATCATCAGAGTAGACACATCAAAGTAGATCAGATAAAGCAAGTACTCTTCATGTTTCAAACTTCCATTTTTCCGCAGTCTGGGCAACTACATGCATAATTCACCTGCGGGCAAAGACAAAAATGAAGCCTGCCACCTTGCGGCGTTTTATTCCCTTCATGATGGCTGTTTTGCGTGCTTTAAGATACTTTATCTGTCTAGTGCCATAAATCACTGATGCGAGGATGTGGCTGTGCTTTAATGTACATTTTGCTGTCAAGGTAGGATGAAGAACTACAGTGGGAAAGACTGCTGTAATAACAAAGTGAGAAGGAAGGTAGAAGACAGCCATGGAGAGACAGTGAAATATCACCATAGGGTAAGAAATGAGAGAAGGGAGCATTTGAAAAAAAGGGACGTAAGAAGGAAAAGTGGGAAACAGAAGTGATGCTTGGGTGAGAGAGAAGGTGAAAATAGGAGAGGGGAGGAAGGTGTAAAAGGGGAATCGCAGGCAGGTTTCCATACCGGAACAAAAAACGAGGAGTTAAGTAAATAGGCAGGGGGAGGAGAAGGAAAGTAATGTGAAAAGAGGCGGGAGGGAGGGAGAGGAAGTGAGTGTCCCAAATGCAGGCCAGTGTGTAAGTGTGGCAGACTTAGTTACCCCGGGGCTTCCTTTACTCCCATGCCTCCCCAGAGAGGCAATTAACAAAGAAATTATGGCGGAACAATTCACCCAAAGGCTCTGGATGTCTCTCATGCCGTTTAAGTGTGCTAATCACTTTTTCCATTACAGTACACACAGAGAGAGATTGTGTGTGTGTGTGTGTGTGTGTGTGTGTGTGTGTGTGTGTGTGTTGGAGAGAGAGAGAGGTGGAAAGACAGAGTCAGTGTGTGAGAAACATCGACAGAAACAAAGACAAAGATCATGATTGAAAAAGACAGAGAACATGTACATATTGTGCATGGTCCCATTCTGCTGTTTACGGTTATGACTAGAGCCCGACCGATATGGGATATTTAAGTCTAATACTCAATTTCGATATTTGAGGATTTTAAAATCCGATATATCGGCAGATATTCTCCCCCCCCCTTATTTTAAGAAACGCATAACATAAACAAAGATTATCCCTAATATCTGTTATGTTGAAACCCCATGACATAATGCAGTTTAAAAATAAACGTTGCTATTTTTAGAAATAGTACTTTAAACAAAAGTACAACAAAATGTATTGAAGTTTTGATAAATAAGAGTCAAATGCATGAAGTTATAGAAAGCATTAAAATATCTGATTTATTATAAATTACAAAGTACTACTACTAATGAACATTAAGTGTATGTATGTGGAGGCCAGTGAAACAGAAACTATAAAAAATACCAATATAGTAGTAGTACTACTACTACTACTACTACTACTACTACTACTACTACTACTACAACAACATATCATCTCTCATCCCATTGCTATCATAATAATGATAAACAGGCCAACCCAGGGCCCTGGCTGGTAAGGGGCCCACTACGTGAACTATGAAGTTTAGATCAGTTGATTGTAGTGGACATGGACAAACAATAATGGTACATGACTGACATGTTGTACCGAGAGAATTCAGCAGCTCAAATGAAACAGTCCCTTCACTCATGGTTTCAATGGTAAACCACCACAAAATTACCAACAAACACACTAGATTCTAAGGAGACACGTTTTAATAAACATAAATAATAAAGGAACATTTGTATTTCAAACAAATGGCAAACTTATTAGCACATTTTAACAAAAGCCCTTCAGGCTCATGCATCATGGGAATTCTGAGGGACAGACATAGGCTGTGTGTGCACAGCGGTTTATTTACAGCATCAACTTCCACTGGAAGCTTCTCAGAAGCACTTAAGCGGCGAAGCGTGTAGCCTGCCCCACGTTAATGACTTGTTTCTACTACATTCTTGACGCTGGGACACTTCCTGGATGCACTTCTCGTGTAAGCACAAACATTTAGCAGAATGGCTGCAGCAGCGAAGCAGACAGACTCTGTGGACTTTCGGAGTGAGTCTGGGGTCATGTAAACTTGGTTAATATGACTTTGTAGCAGGTGGGCCCACGATGAAGCTCTGTGAGTCTAGCTCCGCCCCCACTAGAGACACTACAGTTTAAATCGCTCATTAATGTTAGCCTCCTCCACTGATAAACACGGCATTAGCTTTCTGGCTAATTTTGCAACAGGCAGTGTTTAGTGCTGTTTAGTGCTGTTGGCAGTGTCAGAAAATATTTAGAAGTAATACATTAAAGAGAAAGCGATGAGGGAAGGATCCGATTCTCTGTTTCTCTTTTTTTAAAGAGGTGGTATTATGGTTTTTGGCTTTTTCCCTCTCCTTTACTTCCTAGTTATATATCTTTTTTGTGCATGTAATAGGTTTGCAAAGTGAAAAAGCCCAAAGTCCAGCCCAAAGGGAGTTCCCATCTCCCACAGAAAACTCTGCTCTGAACCGCTTAAAAACAGCTCGTTTGTAGTCCAGCCTTTACTTCCCTTTCTTGTGATGTCACAATGAAAATACGTGTCATAATGCTCGCTGAGCGACTAGTCCGACACGCCCTCAAAGACACCAGTGGAAAAACACAGAGCTACAGCACACACCTCTCCTCTCCCTTCCAAACACCAGCTACCCTCCAGGCAGTCAGTGGACATAAAGTAGTTACTGTGATGTAGAGACAGAGCTCAGTTAAAACTTTATGGATGAAAGATACTTTTGTTACAGATTAATAACTCGCCACTCTGAAACTCTTACTCCAGTCCAAATTGCCAACCTGGTTGGCAACATGTAGCCTACAGCTGAATCGAAGCTGTTTACTGTCTTTTCGCTGACCCGCCTTTCTCTGCTTCTGATTGGCTATTAGTCCTTTACTAGGAACTGTGCATGTGCAACTCCCAACAAAGATAATTTAGAGACAAGGTGTGTCACTCCATAGCTAAAACGAAGCCTTCAACACAGGGGGAAAGAGGAGCAGTATGAAAAAAAATATGGAGTTTTTTTGACAATTAAACCATGTAAACCAGTTCTGGTACAACCACTAAATAGGATTTTTAACCTGAAAATGAGCATAACACCACCTCTTTAATAGTCACATATCGTCTGTTATAAACGCTGATGCAGATATATCTGCAAAACGATAAATTGGTCGGGCTCTAGTGATGACATAACAAATTAGCACTTTATTTAATGTGATCTCAGCTATCAGGCTGCATCGATGATTAGCAACGGCTGGCTACAATACTGTACTTAAGGGGTATAGCATGTAACTTACAAAAAGTTCACCATTTACATTAATACCTACTCAAAATATATTGCAAAGTCTTATGATTAGCATGGTTACAGGTCTCATTTTAAATGTAAATGCTCCGTATTTGTATAGCGCCTTTCTAGTCTTTTCGACCACTCAAAGCGCTTTTACACTATATCTGCATTCACCAGTCAAACACTGAGCCTAAGTGCTCAAACAGAAACTAACATTCACACACATTCATACACTGGCGGAACAGCCGCCGACCTTCCGATTAACGGCCAACCCGCTCTACCTCCTGAGCCACAGCTGCCCCATTTTAATGTAACATTCCATAACATTGAAGTTAAATCTGGTAACAACTGTCATAATAATATTTTAGGCTATAAATATGATGTGAATTAAGACCCAAGAGAACCCACATAAGCTGGTACTGTAGTGAAACTTTTTTGTTTAATATAATGTAAAGATTATACTTTTTGAAACTAGAAGTATCAAGTTTCATGGTGGTGTGGTACGGAGATATGTACTGGTGCTAACATCAACAGCATAACAAGACTTCAAGGTCCTTGAGCTGGACTTCTATCAGCTGTCTTGGCTGCTGTTTACTGTGATCAAGCCTCCACACAAACATGTTTGGTGTGGTGTGCAGAAAATGTGTTATTGATTATCATAGCTATTTCTCTGTCATGAAAGCTGCAGGTAATGTGTTATTGAGCAGAACTGCATGGCAAATGTTGCGTGGGAAATTCCATCAACAAGTACTCTGACTCATGAAAATAAAATAATAAATTCAGGAGCACTAGTTCACTTACTTTATCATTTCAAGCCCTGTTTAATGTTATGGTAACATTCCTAGTTCCTTACGTATCTGGTAGGGTTTACTGTCACTGCACAGAACATAATTTTTAGCAAACATTTTAAAACGCTTCTATATTTTTATTATCAGTGTTTGATTTATACTTTGGGACTATCCACATCCATCTTAGTATAAATGTTTCCTTTTGTGTTACAACATGTGCTGTTGTAGCAATTCAAATGAGAGTTTATTATTTTTTTTCTCAGTACAATATCAGCCTGTACTTCCTGTCAAGAGGCTCTACAGATAACAGCCGCCATTGCATTGTCATTTACCATCATGAAACTAGGGGCCACGTTGTGTGACAAGAACTTCATGAACTTCTTCAACAATATGTAGCAATCATATTATGCAGATGCAAAATACTAACCTAATGTATTTAAGATACTTGAAATAAAGAAATTCATTTCCTCATAAGTAAAACTTAAATTTTGCTAACAAACTCTTTTGTATGACATTTGGAAAAATTTTGATAATTAGCCACTCTTGGATTTGGTATATTCATTTTAACTCTTCTTCACAAGTGTGTCTGATCACGATGCAGTTTATTAAGTAGGCTAGCTGCAGAAAACATCATAGTATATACAGGTACTGCAGCGATGTATGTAAGGTGGCAATAACCATAAAGTTACCAAGTGACTGTATTGTGTGATTGACTGATTTGTAAGCTATAATAAACTGAAACCCTGGTGCTTACAAAAGCACCAAATAATGATTCAATGCAAAAAATATTGATACAAATTTACATATGGAAAACATGCGAGGATAAAATCACAACTAAAATAGTAACATAAATGAACGCAGTGAATTTTTAATCAAACTGAACTTATTATCAGCTACTTACAGAATGCCGAACTGATTTGGATAAATTAACTCAGTAGGTCTCTGCATGTTTACTAAGGATGCTTGAGCTCAGTTGAGAGCGGCAACGCTTTCGTCTCTTGCTTTACTTGGAATTATCTTTGGCCTCTGGCAAAGTCTGCTGTCAGAGAATGATTTTATATACATCTGGATATGGACTTTTACACCCAAAGAAAAGACTCACTTACTAAAACTGAATATGGCTCTGAAACAGTACAAAGGAAATACAGCAGTGCACAACACAGTGACATAAATACCTTGCAGCTGCCACCCCAGATTACAATTTACACCAACCCTTCTACTCCTCTAAAACAAACGTCTGCATTCTAATTAAACCCAATCAAACCAAGCACATCTAACATTTACACTAAATGAAGCTCTATAAATAACATGGATCTCTGCTAATTTAGGCATCCAGGCATAAAAGGCTTTGCGGCAGTGCCTGAACTCTCTTCCACCTTGCTGGAAGAAACAAACAAATTAGCCATCTTATATTAAAGCATGCTTGCTGTGCACGACAGATAGCTATTTTCAGGTTGAATTTTTGTCTCAGATCTGAAGCTGGAGATGGCATCTCTCAAGGAAGTTGTGCAGATTTTATTTAACTGTTGGGAGTTTTGGGTGTATTCACATAATCATTTGAAGAAGTTTCACTTCAAGGTATGCAATTTGTTATTTACTCTTCAGGATTTTTTTCCTTAGCTAGTCACAGCTCAAAATATAGGTATGTATTGTCAAATTAAGTAAGTATGCATCAACAAACAGTTGAGGGCAAGCAGCATTTTTCAACCGAGGATGTTAGATGCAAAAGGAACAGTCATTGAATAAGAATAGAAAATAAAAAACTCATTCTGTTTGTTATATATTATCACAGCATTTAGTGAATTTTATTTGTGTGTATTGATGGATGGGAGGGCATTTTTTTTTGTTCTTTTTGTTGAATACAAAACAAGACAAGGAATGATGTGGTCTATTTTATCTCATGATGTGACTGACACATCATTCACACAACAAAATCTAAAATTGTCATGGCATTTATGATAAAATCTGTTTTTCCCCTTCCCCCAGAAGACTTCTGGAGTGTGAAATGGCTGAATGTAGCTTAGCAGACACCATCCCTGAGAAAGATATGAATATGTAGACACACATGCCCATTCACACATACACACCCAAACATTCTCTTACTCATTTCCATACAAGTGTTGAGTTGTTAAATACAACATGTTGCCACAAGTTTATGGACGCCTTGCTAAAAGTAATACATTTCAATACAACAGTCCTGCAATAAATCCTTCCTTTATAAATTGTACTGCGTTACACAGAGAGGTGTTTCCCTCTAATACTTAATCTACCCCATTTATATCAATTAATGTATACTATACAGTATAACAATACAATTCAACAGCTCCACAAATACAGAATCTCATATGACCATAATGTTGAATGAACAACTCTGCGACCCTGTACGCAGGATGAGCGGTTGACGATGGATAGATGGATGGATGGATAGGTAGATCTAGTAACTGGTGACTGGATGAATATTTGTGTACCTTTGGTCTGAGGCTGTTTTCCTCTTAGTTATAATTATAGAAATGTTAATAGCATGCAATGATATTTTAGACAACTGACCCTTCGCTAAGCCACGCCCCCCTTAGTTACTGTTGCTAAGTCCGACAAACTGTCAGACCTGTCTGACTTTTATCACAGTGCTGCCACTGTCTATAACTGCTCTCCCTGGAGAAATATTGTCTAATCTCTGGGAAGGCAAGCTCAGAAAGAAGCAGACGGTTTTGCAGCTGCCTCATACATTTAAAGGTTGTATTCAGGCACTCAAACTGACATGAAAAAAATGAAGACAGATTGAGAAAGAGGACAATGATATTAAGGATTAACACAGGTCTCTTTTCACTATTACAATCATTAAAAAGCAGAACAGTAGGGCTTTATAACGTCACATTCAGTATTAAGTTAGCTCACGTTAGCTAACTAACATTACATTAGGAACAATCCACAGCCTACATTTTCTGGATTTGTTTTAGATTTTGGAAACCGCATAAATTGTACTTTTTCTTTCAACCCCTCTGTGTAGCAACAGTATATTGTGTGTGTATTACACACACATTACAAGTGCCCCAGGAACAGCATTTGACCGTATCTTGGAAAAATACAGCAAAAACAAGTCAACCTAGAAAACGATGGAGCGCAGCCATGAAAGTATTGGACCTCAGTTAGTGCCAGTCCTATACTGCGCTGTTATTGCCCAGCGGCGTGGCTTAGCGAAAGGTCAATTGTGTGCGTTCAACTTCTGTCATCACGACATTATCCATTTTCAAAGAAAGTCAGGTATGTAATGACATGTTTTTTCCAGTTCGGTGTGGGAGGATCTGACTGGACTGCACCTGAGCCCTCAACCTCAACCTCAACCCTATCCAACACTTTTAGATTGATCTAGAACGCCAACTACAAAACCAGACATTATGACGTATTGCTGGTGAATGGGAGCAAATTCTTGCAGCAGGGTTCCAAAATCTGGTGGAAAATATTATTCAATTCCACATTTGTGCAATTTTCATATATTGTTTCACATCTGACCATATTGTGTGTGTCACTTGCTCTGTCCTGATGGATAAATACCACATCAGGACAGCAACATATGGTGCTAATGCCATATCGGGCTTCAATAAACCTAATTGAATGTTCATAGACTGAAGCATGTATAGAAACAGCTTAGACTTTTTAAACTAATACACAGCAGCTACTTCAGCTGTTGTTATGTGCATTCACAAATATAACTATAATTGTTAGGAAAATGTAAATAACATCATAGAGTACGGTCTAGACCTGCTCTTTTATGAAAAGCGCTGTGAGACAACTGTTGTTGTGATTTGGCGCTATATAAATAAAATTGAATTGAACTATTCTCCATATAGTTCTTTCTTTGTCTGTCTTTATCTTTATGCACATTTTAGAAAATTAAGTTAGTTTCTCAAAAGCCACATACTTATTCTTACTTTGTCTCTGAAACAAGGCACTACATTTCTTTTTTTTTTTTGTATTTTATAACCCCAAACTGGGTAAACTACTCGGCTCCCTCAAGGGCACGACACTCTGGAAACCTTTGAACGCAATTCCATTGTAAATGTACAACACTTTTCAAACCTTAATTCTAGCCTTGGCTAGGGATTGAACAGTTAAATCACAAGTCTCTAAACCATGGCGTCTTTTGATTGAAACGGTCGTTTCCAAATGAGAGCGGAGACCGGTTTTCCCTCCGTCCGCCTTGTCCATCCATCCTCGTTATAAAAACCCCTCTTGCCTCTTTGACGTTGTGCGCTTCAACACTACTCCACTCCTGAAACCAGCCAGTATTAAGACTGACTCTTCAATCCCAGACGATCGATGCCGTCACTTACCAACCGAGTCACACCGCTGATTACAGCGTCCCTCAATTTACAGTGCTGTTGGGGGAAGTGGAGGAGGAGAAGAAGGAGGGGGTAGGTGAGCTGCTAGATGAGGTGGACTCCCTGCTGGGCTAGTGTGGGCATATTAAGGGTCTGCTGCCTCCAGGTGTAGATGGTTGTAAAGAAATAACTTTATTGCGTACTGTAGCTGATGTGAATGTTTTTAAAAAATCATATTATCCTTAGAAGACTTGGAAAATAAAACAGCCAGGAGGGCTCCACACTGCCTGTGGTCTGTCGGAAAGCAGCCGACACTGAGTGAGGAGAGGTTTTGCTGCAATGTGAGAAAGTATGTTGGTCATTCTCCTGCTGGCTGATAATTACAAAAACATGTGCACTCACATTCGTGAGTCATACAAAGTGAAAATAGATATTTGTTTTATGACAAGAAACAATAAAAAGGGAAAGTTTTGTGATGTCTGAAAAGAAGACTTCCTGCAGATTCTCCGGGTTACACATGCACACATGACCCATTACCTGCTGTCAAACAGCCATTTAAAGAAAAATCAAACCAAATTTTGCTGAGGATCACTCAACACATTTCCTCTGATTTCACATTAAAAGGAAAACGCCGGGGAAAGTTTAGAGACAAAAGGCAGCCATTTCCTGACAGTTCTCATGTTGGATTACAGAGCAGAGACGATGCCAGAACTTCAACAGAGCAAAACACAATGCGACTCATTCTGTGCACTGCCTGACATGCCTTTGTAAAAACATGAAAAACATGAGTGGGAAGAAAAGACATTAAAATGAGAGTGTTTCATATCTCTCACTTGTACACAGCCCTGTGTGATGTTCTACACAAATGACAACACACCAGGGTGGAAAAACCAAAACTCAGCTGTTGTTCATTTCCCAATCAAATACGTTGTTTGTCCATCTATTTACCAATCTATTTATCTACAGATCTACCTACCTATCGTCCTTCTACTTGAACTCCCTCTCCTCATGCTGTCTCATTGTCAGGGCCGATATTCATCAACCATCTTAATGAGTTCCATTGGAGCTCATTTGAGGCTGTGATTAGATCCCTGCTAATAAATTATGTGTGTTCTCAGCAGGTCGCTATCCTCGTGTTGGCCACCGCTCAGCGTGTGTTTGTGAGTCTTTTTGTCTATTAATGCGTGTGTTGGTGTGTTAGTGTGTTGAGATGGGCAGAATCAAAACCTTCATGAATTTCATTTTCACTGCCTAGCTTATTGCTCCATGTAAATGTATGCGTTTGTGTGCGGGAGTGTGATGTGAACATGCCTGCTAGCTTCCTGCTGACAGATACAGAACATCTGGTGTCTTCTTGATGTTGATTATATAGGAGGAACAGTGCTTGCTGGATCATGTTAGAAAAGATAATAATTATTTAAAAATACAGTACTGACAATTAGCTACTCACAATGAAGGCAACTAATATTAACTTTTATGTGCAGGAACCACTTCATCACTCTGGGACCTACTCTAAACACAATAATCAGCAAGCATATGATGCAAGTGTCTGTATATGTGGGTGTGTGCGTGTTTTTGTGTGAGACAATAGAGGGTGGCTTGTCACGCAATGATCCACAATGGCAGGCAGATTTTAAACAAGGGGGTGGGAACCAAAATGGAGGACACACTCTACCAGTCCTTACCAAGATGGTGGGGACACAGCTGGAGTTTAAGCTACATGCTGTGGGTTCCAGATGTGTATGTGTGTGGATGCGCATTAGGTGTGTAGGTGCTTGTGTGTGTTAGTACTAGGAGAGAGAAAAGAGAAAAGGCACACAAAGTAAAGCATAGTATATATGGCCCTGGTTACTGCGGCTACATACAATGTAACTACTACTTTATCACACAGTACCCAGCAGTATACCTGCATTCAATCAGTCATGGACTTTGGTTCTGATAAAGTATAATTATTAGCTCTGCACGCAGTGGCAGGAACTAACACATGTAAAAACAAAAAATCCTAATTACTGTGGTTGTTTGAAGGTGGTTTATACACTTGCAGTTTCGCAATATTTCATTATGCCATCCACAGACATACAGTAACAAAATATTAAAATGTGAAGTGTGGTCAGTGGTGTAATGGTACACAACTATTTTACACCTTTTCCAGATAACATGATAACTTTTAGACCTTGGCAAAACCTCCAAAACAACAAGTTTTTATTTCTAAACAATAAAATATGTTTTTTGCCTTCCACAACTACCAATATGAGCATTACAAAAATATTTCATATGAACATTTTATGACTGCGATGGACTGGCGACCTGTCCAGGGTGTACCGCGCCTTTCGCCCGATGTCAGCTGGGATTGGCTCCAGCCCTCCGCGACCCTGTGCACAGGATAAGCGGTTGACAATGGATGGATGGAACATTTATGATCTGCCACCAGTATATTTAAGGCCAATGTTTAGGCAACTAAAACTACTTAGTTAAGGTTTTGGAAAGATTGCGTCATGGTTTAAATAAATAAATATTGTTGCCAGTAGTCTATATTAAACATTAATATTCCCTATAAAGGGGATCTTAGAGCTAGAGTGTAAAAAGAAGAAGAGGAAGAGGGCCCACAAAGACACATCACACACAATTAAACCCCTGGCATCTGGCAAATGGCTCATATGCTGTTTATCTTCCTGCTTTCAAACAAACACAACGCAAGTACAAAAAAGCAAACCTGCTTCCCTCTCAAAAACTGGAGGAAAAAAAAACTTTTTACAATAAAATGTCACCATACTGAGGAAGCGCACATGAATGGAGCACTGGGACCAGGATGCTCAAGGCTGGGACCCAGTTTTATTCTAACATCAAAGAAACATAAAAGAATGAGAGAATGACAAGCACATATACACAGACACACACTCTCAGTATCCTATTGAGTTGCTGAATCCCATCATACCTGACTCAACCTGAGAATACTTACTTAGCATACAATACCCCCAAAATCAAAAGACATGACAGCACTGCGTGGTCCGCATTTCTGCCTGTTTGAAGTACTTACAAAGAAGAGATTTAAAATGTCCACTACAAAACGGGAACTGACTATAAAATCAAAGGAAGTGAAAGAGCATGTACTGAGTGACTGTGGAGCTTTTGTATAAGCCTGGGCACAGCAGCGGGGCGTTTTAAATGGACAATAGTGCTAAAAAAAATGTGCTAAAAAAATAAAATAATAAATTGCAAGGACCAGTGGACAAGTCGCTACATGTACAGGTAAGAAGATGAAATACAAACGGGAAGTCCAGCTTGAATCAGACAGCAAGACGCTTGTGAGGTAGAACTATCACAAGGCTACAAGTTATTCTTCCTGGTATTGATGGTTGCACATAGATTATTAGAATCGCCGAGTGAAGTAAAGAAATTCTGTCTAGTGAATTTGGGTTTGACTCAGGTGATGCTTCTAATTATAGAAATTATTCACAGATGGGGAATTCCAGGGGAAATAATCAATGATGATGGTACATCTTTTCTTAGCGCAGCCTTAAGGAGAATATAAGAATATTTGTGTATCAACATGAAACAAAATTGTGCTCATCTCCCAGCAAGTGGTGGATCATTTGAGAGAGAAAATAGAACTTTAACAAAATTGCTAAATGCTGTTAAGAGACAGGTTTAACATGGAAACCACTGCTAATAGGCATATGAGGGCTAGAGAAGGAGTAGAAGTTGTTCAAGTCCCTTTGAAATCTTGTTTGGCAGACCATTCAACGCCACAATTGGTCCGGTTAGAACAGCTTCCCTAAACCAAGCAAAAGACGCATTACCAGTGCCAAAGGAGGGGCACCTGCATGACCTAAAGCCAGGACATTGGATTGTGGTTTAAGACCTTAGAAGAAAACACTGGAAGTCACACAGGTGGACCAGACTGTTCCAGATCCTCCTGACCACTGACATACAATTGTGGCCTGTGACCCAGTATGTGCTAAGTCCAACTGATACTCATATTTGTCATCCCTTTTAGAAAGAAAAAAAGGTCAACGTTGCTGTTTAAATGTATTTTTAATAGTCTTTTATTATTAAAAGGAAGAAAAAAGGTAATTGATGAATGTTTAAGAAATGCTTCTTTTCATCTCAGCCGGTTGTAGGGGCGTGTCAATGTCTGTATTTGATTGACAGCAGCTGGCAGGTGGCTGATCTGGACTAAACAACTTGCGCTGTAACCTACATGTCATAGGCAGAAAGCATGGTGTTAGCAGTATTAAAGAGTAAGGACCAAGCATCAAACTGGACCAAAGTGACATTTGGAGGTACGTTTACATGCTATTTAAGGGGCTGCAGTGAAATGCAATTTTATTTCAGTTGGATTTTAAAAGTTCAGTGTGTAATATTTCTGAGGATCTATCGACAAAAAGGCACTATAAGATCCATAACTATGTTTTCAGTGGTGTGTAAAGACCTTACATAATAACCCATTATGTTTTTATTACATTAGAATGAGCCATTTAAATCTACATAACCGTGGACACCCATTTCCATTGACGTTGCCACGTTGCATCGTCACGTTTTAACAGTAGCTGAAACCGTCACGACACTCTTCTTGTTCTACTTCTGGTAGAATTCAGGCAGTGTAGACACTCACACGCACATTAGAAGAAGAAGAAGTAGTACTAATTTACTACAGGGGTTGGCAAATAAGTTTTGCATCGGAGCAATATTTTCAACCATTAGATGGTGGATGAGAATACAAGCCATAGATTGACATATCTCAACATGTTATTTGATTAGCTTTTTCAATTCCCCTGTATCTCCAGGCAGAGGAAATTTAGGGGAATCACGTTTCTGACGGCTCTTTCAGAGGTGTGTCAAACAGGCTACAGACTCTTTTAATGTCGTTCCACCTGGTCACACTGAAAATTGTCCATGGATGACCATTCTGTATACTTTTGCCTCTTTAAAATAAATTTTCAAGGAGAGGGGGCTTTTTTTTTTTTTGTAGAGGGGTTCCCTTTGAATAGTAAATAAATTCCATTGTTTATTAGCCCAGATTCATATCTCCCACTTCCAAAATCTCCAGGCATTCTTTGTGGCAATAAGCATACTGTATTCATGCACACATCACCATTATCAATATTTAATACCTACAGAGACCACTGCACAGCTGGTGAGGAAGACTGTAATGTGGCTCTACAGGGTTTGAGACAGTGTATCTGTTCAGTTTCTTATTTATTTATTTCAATAAGACTCACATTTTTATTCTGTTTTTATCTGCTTGCATTGGTTTGTACACACCAAGCGACACAAAAATGAAAGATAGTGCTGCATGCGATATTGTGAGCCATGTTCATATCTGTGGCGTCACCATAGCACAATGACACCTATTCTCCTGAGCCTGAGCCAAGAGCTCCAGATATAATTTAAGCTATGACACCAAACCTGATGCACAGGCTACAGTGGGCTGGTAGATAGCATATTCTTCAGCTTCTGTAGTATCATTATCTGTGCCACATGTTGTTTGTTCATCTACTCCATTGTAATTTGAAATATGTTTTTGTTTTAATCTGTTTCAACACAATACAGACATATTGTAGTATGATCATGCTGTCAAATAAGTTTGCATTTCAATTCTGGTTCTGCCTGCCGATCCTGCATTCCACTTACTGACTAACACAACCCGTTCTCATTCCCAGGTCATCAAATACTGATGCAACTTGAGCATCTGTATGAGATGCAACTTTAGTGTCTGTATGAGACGTACTGGGCGTCCAGAAAGCGTTTAGGAAGTCCCGGTGATGTAGTATAAAGTGAGAGAAAGTCTACATAAGAAGGTAGTTGGTAGTAGGTCAAACTAGCACAAGACTTTCACCCAGAAGACTGGGTTCACGTCTGTGTGTGAAACCAAAATTATTTTAACCCAAACCATGGGCTTTTCCCAAACCTATCCAAGTAGTTTGTTGCCTAAACCTAGCCAAATAGTATCAGTGCCTGTCTCTTAACCAAACTGCAACCATTTAACAATGTTATTTAACCATGTATTTAAAAGGCATCACATACAAATGCCAAAGGGTGGGCTACTTTGTGCATTGGTATGAGATGCCAAGTTTGTATGACAAAGCAGCATTGGTATTTGACATCCTGGGATGAGAACATGTTGGAATGAATCGACAGCCAGAGCAATTTCTCTGCTCTGGCCGTCGATTCATTCAGAGCCTAATATTGCCACGGATGGGTACCTTGTACATTTGTATGAGACAGGTGTTGACGAAGTGTCAGTATTTGATGAACTGGGAATACCTGATCCTGCTGCTTATACAATAACTTGCAACAACAATTAATGACTATGAGGGGTGACAGTCATTAATTAGGGTTATTGGTTGCATTTGAAGCAATATGTTTTACTTCCAATCAAAGTTAGGATGTTAACAGATCAGAAAATGCAAAAGCAATTTATTGATACTCCCAAAGTTACGCTCTTGAAATAAAATCCCGAGTCCTCAATGTCCGAGACCGAGACAAGATCGAGTGCAAATGCGGTCGAGACCGAGACGAGACTAAGACCATCAAAAAGTGGTCTTAAGACCAAGACCGGTCTCGGGTACTACAACACTACCGCCACCCGCGGGTAACTTGGTGGTGGTGGTGGTGGGTGAAATCGTTGGGCCATCCGCCGTTTTGACGGACAGGAAAAATGTACAACAGAAAGACACGTGTAGTAAGGTAAGTGCATTGTGGCAATTGGCGCCAGCGTCACACACATAGCCACCAGTCAGCTCAGGAAATATCTTTTAAGTTTAATACTAAATGCACTAGTCCGAAAGAGGCCCAGTCTGTCCCGAGTTACAGCCAGTGCGCTGCATACCAGCATCAGAGGCTGCAGGGGTGGGGGTGTCGGAGAATTACTAAGCTTGTCTATTAAACACGAGAGGGGTCACTTGGTTTTATTTTCGTTGGCCAACTTTTTAATTGAACCTCAAACTGAGTATTTTTTGTTTGCTTACTGCGATATAGAAACATTTGAACTGAGATAAGGACTCATTAATTGGTGGTTGAACTGTGGGTTTTGTACTGAGTGCTTACTGTATAACACACTGTGCTGAACTCAGTTCTTGTGATCTGTAGGTAAGCCTACCTGATGATATTAGGCCTATATCATATAAATGTAAAGCCATGACTTGACTCTCAAAGTATCTTTCTCACATTATTAAAATTAGATATTTCTTCTCCACCATAGCTCATTATAATAATTCATGCATCACCTAATTTCATCATAATACAGGCCTGACCTACAAGAAAGAACAGTGCGTGTTTAATCTAGCTAATATTGTGTTGGTCATACTATACACAGATTTACTGCTTGTCCATTTTGAATAATACAGAAGGTAAAGAGCTTAAAAATTAATCGCATATTAAATCGCAATATTGGTAAAAAGAAATCGCAATTAGATTATTTTCCAAAATCGTTCAGCCCTACTACACACCTCTGTGAAGCTAGCTCAGCTAGAAGCTCAAACCAACCATTTTTATCCACACCAAACACCCATCAAACTCCAAGCATCTAAATAAGCCTGTATCACAACATAAATTGCTCTGTAATCAGTGTACATGGCTGCAGTTAGAAGCACCCAGTCATCTCTAATCACAACGTATCCTCATGTTCAACCTCTCAAACCAAAGCTAATCTCCTCCTGAGATCAGCTGTAAAGCTCACATCACTCAAATCACAATAATTTCAGACTGATTAGCTGGATAAAAGTAACAACATACAAGTCAATATACATATACAATTACAAGCGCTGACGCAGGGGTTTTCAAAGTCTGAGACTGCAGACCTCCCCTCAGACAAAGCTTGGGAAATGGCAACCCCCACCACATCATTTCGCTCAATTCTTGGATGCCTATGGGAGCATGATTTTATTATTTGATCCCATAGAAACTCAACATTTGAGCCAAAATAGCCTAATATTGTTGTTTGATATAACTTTTGACTACACCAAATAGTTTTAAAAAAGGTCTTTCCTAAGGCATGACTGATGGGGGAAAACTTTTGCATCTCTGAACTCTCGCACATTTAGGCTATTGTATGTGATCTCCTTTTGATAACAAATGCAATAACTAATGTAATATTACACTTCCATTCACAGAGACTCCTCTGAAACAGTTTGAAGCCCCCCTAGGGAGGCCCACCTCACACTTTGAAAACCCCTGGTTTATTGCATTAAAAATATAGCTTTTCTACCAGACGAGGATGAATTTTTATTTTTTTATTTTATTTATTGCATCTCTATTTAGTCCATAATGGTAAAATAAATATGTTAATTTACAATGGATTTATATTCATTAACTCCTGACTTTTCAAAGGAGACGAAAATTATGCATCTAGGCCAAATGGTTTAGGAGTTATTCCTGATTCATTTTGGGGATGTTATTTTAGGCGTTGTTCCTGGAAGAAGGTGGCAGTCCCTTAAGAACAACTTCTTATTTATAAGGACGTCCTGGCTCTTTCATCATGATAAGTCACCAGAGAAAGGAAAATGTTACTTGCCACTCTGAACTTTTCTGAAAAGTTAAATCATTCTCTGAACTTTTGAAAGTGCTTTGCTCTGCCACAAAAATCACCAGGTGCAGCTCTTTTTGAAAGTGATCAACTTTTGTGCTCCCCGTGGCAGCTCTCCATTTATTTTAAAGTAGAAAATGGCAATTTGGACAAAGGAGAAAAGAAATTTGAACAGGGTAGAAGCTCAGTCACTAGTTGCTTGTCGATAGTTTGATGACTATAACTATTATTGCCGCAACTTCTGCTGTTGCTGCAGGTATTATCATTACTACTACCATTATCCTTAATGCTACATATATTGCTAAATCAGTTGGTAAAATCAATTTCAAGCAGATTATATTCCTATAAGTGTAGCGCCAGTGCATTAACCATGATACATTTCTCCATCCATCTTGCTATGCATAATGCACACACTCACACACACCCACATACTTCATCAAGACTCTTCTACCTCCCCCTGGCAAGAGTTTGATTAAGCTGATCACTCACAAAAATGTAAACGTGAGTGTTATCTTACAGCTTAGTCACAACAAACTTTTGATCAATGTATGCATGAGAGCAAGTACATCAACACACTCTCACACAGAAAGAGAGTTTCAAAATTAGCTGTCAAAGTCATTAATCATGACGTGCTAATCAGGTCTGTTTGTGTTTGTTTGTGTCTCCCTCTGAGAATCCTGCTGTTTCTAACAAATTAATCCCCCCAATGGCGTGTGTATGTGTAAATAAACCAAATGGTCTGTGCTTTGCAAGGTGTTGCTCTGTGTGATTTCTCCACACTCTGTTGAAATTTGAAAATATGCCAGTATTTTGCTAATGATTTCCAACAGGCACACATACGTACCCTGCTCTCATCATTACTACCTTTTGATTTCAAACATCAACATCTCACCCACACATTGTCCATTGAGTAAAAGAGAAGAGTTATCTTCCCAACATAACAACTAATACTTACGCTAGATTAGTGTAATCTGTTGCATTATATAAGTGGACAATTTATGTATTTTGGAGCAAATATAACCTGGTAACCACAGGTGCCAACTTATCGTGTAAGAAAAAACTGGATGGATGGAGAGCTCCAGCGTCTAACAGATACAGGCTGCAGAGGACAGCAAATATGTGTCTGTATCAGGAAACATGAAATAAAACATGCATTTAATCTACTGCAGCCTCATCATTTTTAACAATATGATCAGTTCATTAGTATCAGGAAACATGAAATGTGTATTAGTGTAATATTATAACATTAAATAAAAAGTTAGATTTTCTGTTGGTATGCTAATATATAAATTATTTAATTTTACTGTATGTAGGCTATTGTCATTTTATGTAATAATATACTATACAGCCCACCACTAGTATAAAAGTAATTCCAACATTTGAAAGTTTACCGTAGAACGTCAAACAATTTTTATGTCCAGCCCCATCCAGGCTGTGATTGGTCAGTTGACAAATTGTGAAACTGATGAGCACATTGACCTGATATAGCTTATAGCCAGCTAGTCAAACCCACAACTTCCTTGTCTTCTCCCTACTGTCTTCTGTCTCACCGCTCCAGCTGCTGACTTCTCGGTCTTTGTTTTTGTAACGAGCATCCAAGCAGCCACCGAGCGACCCGCCCACTGGGATCTCTCTCGGTGCTCCTGTGCTAGCTGGCTTTTTTCCTAGTTTCAACAACTCTCATTTGACTGACACCAGTTTTGCGTCGCGTCTTGCCCGCTATGTTTTGAATAATTAGCAGCGCAGCGCAGCAGGCAGGGTGGGGGGGGATTATTGTAGGTTGTAGTTACGGTAGTCACACTGTAGAGCCCTGTTAGTAATATCTTTTTTTAGTCCACAGGCTTATCCTTGATTTCTACATTAATTTGTTGAACTGAACTGAAAAGGGATAACAGTCCATCGAAACATTGTAGTCTATACAATATAATTTTCTATTTAATACTGTCACTCAACTGATGTCATACTGGAGGAAATGCGAAAATATTAACAATGGCTGTAGTATTATTATAGTTTAAACAAAAAGTGAGAATAATTCAAGATTAACTTCAATTACTGCCAAACACAACTGACTTGTTTTTTTGATTGTGTGGAGGAAATTCAGTCCCCTCCTGGTAATGATGCTCACATTTCATAAATTTGGTTTAATATGACTGATTGAAAGACAAATCATCTTCCTATCATCGTCATCTTATCATCTTCAAACCATCAGTTCCTATTAAATAACAGGCTACTTAAAACCATCTGATCTCATTTATTTTTGGGACTCTGGCTTGCTGGTGCCCAGCAGCAGTTATTTGAGAGAGCACGTTTGTATGATAACATGTCGATTCAGTTTTCCTCTACCTTCCTGCAGATACCATCTGTGATATTTAGTTACTACATAGAGCATCTTAGTCAGTCTATATTTACACATGCATCATGGCAGCGCTTGAACTGGTTTTATCTAATTATTAAGAGATTTACTGTCCTGAGCAGTAATGCCACAAGTATACAATGTACTGCATGTGTGTGCTCATGCACTTAATAAGTAGGCTATTAGCAACTACCCCCCCCCCCATGTTAAACATATCCCATCCTGTATACACACAGAAACACACAAAGTGTACTCTACAGATACTACACTTTGTTTCATCAATTCTGCTGTTTAATCTCGAGTCCTGAAAGTGTACAAAATGACATTGTGAAAATCCAACATCTTACCCATGTAGAGCTCATCAGTTATACTCCTTGGAGAAATATTCATTCAGATTTATTTTAAATGGTCACCGTCTCCAAGGTTTAAAACAAAACTATTTTCCAATCATTCCATGATGCTGAGATACACTTGAGAGGAATACAATGAACAAGAAAACACTACAATTATCCCGTTTTTGGAAGCCGTGACAAATTACTATATAAATATTGGTAATAATATAATTTGCCCTCAAAAAAATCTAATAGCTTTGTAGGAGCTTTGTAGAATTTTGTTTTTTTTACAATGACATGTTTTAAAATTAACATTGGTAAAATGTTATGCTAAGTTTCTATAAAGGAGTTTTTTTTTTGCTAAAGGATACATTTTTAAAATAGATGCTGTAAATGAACATCTTACTGACAGCACAAATCTAATGTATTAACTGAAGGCAAAACTATCTGCCCATCCTGACCTCCATCTTCAATTTTTAACCAAACTACTGCATATTTAAGTCATATGTAAGGCCAGTCGGCCCTCTTCTTCATAATATTTTCAATACAGGTGCATTACTTTTCATAAACAGAAGAAAAACAAAAGAGGTCTCAGAAGTTTCTTGATTTTATGCTTACAACGGCAAGTGCTGTAAATGCTAAGGCTAAGATCCTGTAGCATTGTGAGAGTTCTTTTTTGAACTGTCTGCACAGCTTGTGGCGTCAACCTCTATACTGTAGGCTACATGAGTAGCTGACACAAGCTGCTGCTAGTCTCTACTGGGAGACAAATTTCCATTTTATAACTCTACAAAAGTCAAACTGCTAGTGAAAACATTAACTGAGGAACAATTTTAAGTTCTGTGTTTTCTGAAAAAGTCATTCTGCAACATTAGTCTGTTTATATGAAGAATTTGCACCAGTATTCGACTTCATTCTAAATGAGCTAAATGCTGGGGAGATTCTAGTTTCTTTGTGTCACAAATCCCACGAAGAGACCAAAGCTAAAAAATAAAAGACTGAAGTACAGTATTGTGTGTGTATCCAAAGCCTGATATACAGTATTCCTCTTATTCCTCTGTGCCACAGAGCTCCATTGTTGTCTCAGAAATATTGAAACACATCAATGAGCCACATTAAAAATGAAACTATCCATTTGTCAGCAGTTTGTAACACTTGTCCTTGACCTCCATAAAGACACATGTAATAACGCAATTACAATGCAAAAACAAAAAAAAAGTAATATTATACCCATTACAATCTTAGTACCGCTCGTTACAATGCACTTTAGCTTGAAATTAAGTGGTGTTTTGTTTTTTAGCATTTCGGCACCAGAACAACAAATCCATGAGTAAAAGAATCCGATGGTCGAGATCATAGGCAGGGTGCAAACTACAGGGCAGCTCGGCTCCTGGTTACTGGACGGTAGCTCCCCTGATGGATCCCGTCTAAATAGATTTCTATAGGCTATGTGTTTGTGCTTTAACAAATGACTTTCATGATTGGAGAGGATGCTGTCAGTTCATCCTAACCGACCAACGTATTCTCATCTCAGCGCGTCATTACCAATGCTTTTTGTCACAGCATGACAAATGCAAATGCTCCATATTTGTATAGTGCCTTTCTAGTCTTTTCGGCCACTCAAAGCCCTTTTGCGCTACATCGCATTGATCATTCACTCACATTCACACACTGAGCATAAGTGCTCAAACA
Organism: Micropterus salmoides; assembly: GCF_014851395.1. Taxonomy (NCBI): domain Eukaryota; kingdom Metazoa; phylum Chordata; class Actinopteri; order Centrarchiformes; family Centrarchidae; genus Micropterus; species Micropterus salmoides. The sequence continues at coordinate 28,267,076 of NW_024040485.1, read as the reverse complement.
GAAACTAACATTCACACACATTCATACACTGGTGCCACCAGGGGCAATTCAGTATCTTGCCCAAAGACACTTCTGGAGGAGCTGGGGATTGAACTGCTGGCCTTCCGGGGATTGAACTGCTGGCCTTCCGATCAAAAGGCAACCCGCTCTACCTGAGCCACAGCCGCAAAGCGTTATTATTTCACGCTAAAGGTACCCTTCAGCGTCCGTATGAAACGCCACCATTTGCTACATCTCAGCAACACAAAGGAGGCTAACCCTACCTGCTGGCCAATGTGCACAGCTGTAGGGTTACCCGGTCAACATGCAAAAAGTCAGTGACTTTGGTTTTTTTATGATGGTTATGGTAAGCATAGGGGGCTTCGGGGGCTGTCAACACCTTTAACACAAATGTAGCTAGCTAGCTAGCACTTCCAGTCTATACGAGACACCCCAGAGCGTCTCATAATCATGAAATCTATGAAAATAATGCGCTCATTAAATAGCAGTGAAAGTAACTCAAAAGTAAAGGGCTGGACTGGGACAAAAAAAATCGGCCCTGGCATTTTTGGCCCGGGCAGCCCACTAAAATCGGTTGGACACAACTCACCAATACACCATCCGTCCATTTAGGGGGTCAGATTAGGGGTGTGACAAAACACTGAGACATGACATTGTACAAGATTGTTGGCCATGACAACAAGACAAGAATATTTATTAATAGGCCTACTAATTAGAAAAAATATTTCTTGATGAAATATTAGATAGGGGGGTCTGTCCTCCCCCAGCAGATTTTGAGCATTTTTTGGCCTGCAATGCAGGAAACAGAGGGCAGAGGGAGAGGGAGTGGGGGCCAGTAAGAGATGATGACTAGTACTATTTGGCATGAAATGCTTTCAATTCAGAGAAGAAGTTTTCAAATTGTTAGGGGTCCTTAAGCATTGCCTATTTATCCATGTTAATAGACACTAAATGAGGCATTCAGGGTCGCAACAGGAGCACATTTAGGGTAGGGTTTCCCTTTTAGGACATCTGTAACATCTGTTCATATTATGCAGGGGAGTTCAAGAGGTCATAGAAGTAAACTGGATTTTAACGGTTCAATTCAGAGCCCGCCTGTCTGAGACAGAACGCTGAGAATTGAGTTATAATTAAGTGAGAATGACAGCATCTTTGAGGTAATTAAGCAGAAAAGGCTGATGAAATTCCCCCAGGTGGGAAGGGTGGAAGAGCTTCCGAGTCTGGAATTAAAAATGATTATTGGGGGCTGATGACTGAGTAGAGAGACAGAGAGAGAGGTGACAGCAAGAAAGAGCGACAGAGAGTGCAACATAAGGCCTGTAGGTTCCTCCCTCACTTATTTGTCATGCCTATTTGCTCCCATGTTAGTGCTGCTCATGTGACCTCAGAGCAGTGCCACCCTTGGCAGCTTCACGACTTTATGATGCTATAACAGTTAGCCATGACAATATGCATCCAATTAACAGGCTTTATGCGATTAGTCAGCCTATCCATTCATCTAATGTGATCCGCCTCATTACCGGATGACTTCATAAGGAAGATGATCTGACTGCAGACACACACACACACACACACTGACAAAGATGACGAGAAGGGGTGTGTGGATGAGATGATGAAAGCTCATTTAATCAGAGAACCAATTCCATATGATGAGGGAACCAATGTTTCCTCCTCTCAATGATAATGATTTGAAAGGACAAAACCATCTAGTCTAATAATGCTGGATGTAAAAAGCCCATTTTAATTTATAGGATATATGATATTGTCACTTCATATATGGATGGACTGATAAGACTGCTATAGTACAGAGCTGCTAGATTCCCTAAGCAGTAAAAGCCTGGACATGATCATTTATTTCAGCTTTTGAGTAGCTTTTAGGATTGACAAGCTAAGTAAGGCAGCCACAGCCTATGGATTAGAGAACTGAGATTTTGATTGGAAGAATGAACCCCTAAACCTGTGGAGGAAAAAGTAAATGACTGCAGCCTGTACTGAAGTCACAAGGTCTGTGATACCTTGCCTACAATTTCCTTAGAGATGAATCTGCATAATATGTGATGTAGAAAAGAGCTTGTATGCTCACTCAGCAAATAAAAAAAAAAAAAGGCTATTGTGTCACATAAAAAGAGCTTTCAACTGGGTTTAAAAAGTGTGTATGGTAAGCTGCTACTGTGTGTAGAACCACACTTGGCAGACAGAACGCTGGATGTTTCTGATGATGTTAAAGGACAGCATTTTATTTCAGCCACACTAGCTGTGTGACTGTACAGACGGCAATGGTGGATGGACAGTCAGTCACTTGGTTGCTTGCTCCACCAACTGAAATATCTCACCATGTATTCGACGGAAAATTATGTACACGTTTTAAATGTGTCTCTAAGCATTCTCTAATGCCTGACTTTTCATCTACTTAGTTAGCATGCTAAAATGCTAAACTAAGATGGTAAACAAGGGACACATTACCTGCTAAACATCAGCATGCAAACATTGTGAGCATCCAATATACATGCTACATGCCAATCCACCACCCTGACTTCTACACTCTAACTTCAAGGTTTCATGCTTTAAGATGACAACTAAGACATGACCACTTCGGAGCAGAAACTAAATATGCTCTAATGAGCTTCCAGCAGGTAACCCTGGCCACTCAAAACATGGCATTGCACTGGACAATACCAGGAACTTAAGTGAGAGGGGTAACTGTTAGGAGTTAGTTAAACATCTAAAGATTACATGACCGCTATTCCAAGCAGTTCTTTAGTGATGCAGATCTCAATTAGAAAATGTGGTCACTTTCCTGCACACTCCTGCACTGCCTATGTAGATTCTATTTTTGCCTTACCTCTGACAAGCCCCAATTTAGCGTTCAGGGCTCAGCTTAAAGCTTCAGTGGTTGCTATCCTGCATCTCTGCTGCATCTACCTTCCATTAGTACTGCAGCAGTTACAACCGCTTACAGTGGGTCAAGTGGAAAGTAAGTTGGTGTATTGTTCCACAAAACCCAACCATCTCAATCAACAGCTCTCCAGGTCATTTCTTCTGATGTGCAAACAATTGAAAACAGTGCAGCAGCAAATTACTGACAAAATGAACTGTTACAAAAGTTTTGACTTTGGCTGTGAGCTTTGTTGATGCACTTGAATTTACATTTTATTTCAGTCTCTTATAATAGAGCATCAAAAAATGTCTGAAGAGAGCTTATTAGAGACATACATGATTTCACCTACATCTATATTAACAATAGAGTCAGACTTTTTCCTAAAACTAACGAAATATTAGGCTAATGGAATGAATGAATAGACAACTGCAAATCAGGTGCAAATGGTTACCAATTACTGATTACATAAATGCTTGGTAAGAAATTCAATCCATTTTTGATTTGACTAAGGACAAATAAAACCCAAATGAATATTACAGATTTTACTATAACCAAGAAATATGTCACTCTATAAAGAATTTTAAATGAGCCATTAAAATCACATGCATCTTCATTAGACAAAGTAATTTTTTGGTTACTGTCCTTTTTGCAGTTATAAAATGCAGGATAAATTAGGCGTACTGTCTTTCTGTACTCATCTTACTGTGGTAACTTTTAAGTAATACATTTCAAAGAGTTTGCCGAATGTGAACTACAACTTTTTCTCAACTGATAGAGCAGAGGTGCTGGGAACTGTTGGGGAGTGGGGCTGTGCAACAAGACCGCAGAGAATCAATAGCTGAGATAAACCAATTTTATTGCAAAATAACAACAAATGAGAAGTAAATGCTGCATTTTTCTGTGGCAAATAAAAAAGGCAAACAGCACTGGCTACTGACTTCCACACTTTACACAAATAGCAGGTAAAGCAAAGATAAATGGCTCCCGCTGCAGCATATTTTTTTAATCTGGCCAAGGAAATACATATATTGTAACTTGTATATACAAATATACATAAAGCAGAATGTCAGAACTACAATAGAGATGGGGAACTGGTTTGTGTGTTGCTGTGCAGTGGTTCTAAGCATCTAGCCATGTGCAGCTGGATCCTGCTAATTAATGCAAGGACATACCCCAGGGATACCGCTGAGGAAAAATACAACAAAACATCCCTGGGCAAGGTGAAAGTAATAAACACACGTCATCACAAGTATAGCAAAACAAACATACATGAACAGTGCTATGATACATTCTTTGCCATCAAGAGCCGATATCTGTTCACCTAGCAGTGTGATAGTAGCTGGGTACAGCCTGTGGATGTGTTAACAGAGCGCAGCCCTCAGCTCTACCCTTCACTCTGCGTCAGTCACTCTCTTGCCTGTCCTCTCTGTCTGTCTCTAACACTTGTCTTTTCCACTCTAAGTCTATGTCTCTTTGTGCTTCCGGAGCTTTGTCCTGCTGTTTCGGCCTCTGTGTCTTTTCAATCTACGTGGGTCTCTTTTCTCTCTCTCTCTCTCTCTCTCTCTTTCCACAGCCTATGGGTGTGTCTATGTGCCAGCCATTGGAAGACATTTTCTGATAAATATTCATTCACCCCCACCAAAGCCCCCCACCCCCTGCAGCTTACTGTGTCTGTCTGAATGCTAATCAATTTCTCTGAAATTTCCACTGGCCTACTTATGTTTTTCAGAACCACTGGTCCCTCCTCTAAACTCTTCCACTTGCCTCTTCCTGTCCTTTCCACTCCTCTCCTCTTCCTCTCCTTTCCTTTTTTGTTCCTTCCTCTCTAACCCTTCTCAATTTCCATTCTCTTGTTCTCTTCACTCATCCTTCCCATTCTTGTATTTTCTCATCTTCGTGTCACTTTCTCCTTTCTTTGTAGCTGCAGCTCTCTTTTTTCTCCTGTCCATCATCCTCTCCTATTCTATTTAGTTCCCCCCATTTATTCTATTCCACTCCTCCTTCCCTTTATCCTAGATCCTCTTTTCTCCACACCAGCCTCCCTCCCTGTTTTCCTCCTCTCCTCTCCTCTCCTCATTCTTTGGTGAACCAGTGTGAGCTTGCATGCACACACACAGGTAAAGGAAGACATAATCCTCTACCTTTTTCCAAACACTCTCTTTCATGCCCATGACATACAGGTGTAATCACTCAGTGGACAGACGCAGTACAGCGAGTGTGTAGAGGTTAGAGCAACTCTGAACGCATCGATGGGAGCTTAGGATGAATGAATAAAGGAAGGAAGGTGAAGGGATAGAGGAGTATTGCCTTCGGTCCGAATCAGTGGTGTGGGATAGTTTTCCTTCTCACTGAAGGAATTGGTGAGCGGCTCCAAAGGCCCTGAGATATGGTCACTTGGGAAATGGCTAAATGGATACCCGAGGAGAGGAAGGAGGGAAGAAAGAGAGGCAGTGAAGGAATTCAGAAATCAGGCAACAGTAGAAACAGAGGAAAAGTGGGATGTTAGAAACACTCCAAGGGATAGAAGGAAGGAAGGAAAGTCAGTTGCAGGATGGCTGCTTTCTTGAAACATTAACAGCTAAACATGGAAGCAAAAAAAGTGAACATACAGTATAGTATCAGGGAAAAAGAGCAATGATTGGATGAGCTAACACACCTGGGACATGCAAATGTGGATAGTAGAGAGAGGGAGGGAGGGGGATAGATGGGAGAAGGAAGGATGCAGCTTGGAGAAAAGTGGGGGAATAAGAGATTAAAGCCTTGGAGGGAATCAATGGCACGGGGTTGTGTGTAGAAGCTCTGTGGGAGCTCCACAGTCTGTTTCTTATGGCTCTACATAGGGTTAATACGAGTAAAAGATATGCAAATGTATGGAGATGGATAAAGTAGCTTGGAGGGAGGGATTGATGGGATGAGAAGAAAAAAGCACGGGAGGGAATTTCAGGAAACAAGCAGCATGGGATTAACGAGGGAATTTAATGGTCTAACCCGTGAAAGCCTTCTAATAAGTTTGCAGCGAGGCAGTGCCAACTGGTTTCTGTAATATTGGCTACCAGACGTTTTTAGTGATAGTGTGTTTTTAAAATCAAGAATGTGATGAGTGTCTTTGTGGGAGGATGGGCCTCTGTGTACGATATGATACTTATTTGTTTGCACATATTCTTATTGTCATTGAGCTCTCTGGTTTTGCATTTACATTTATTCATTTAGCCGACGCTTTTATCCAAAGCGACTTACAATTGCTATACATGCCAGAAGTTGCGCGCCTCCGGAGCAACTAGGGGGTTGAGTGCCTTGCTCAGAGACACAATGGTGGATGGGTCACAGTGGGGGATTGAACCCGGGTCTCTCACACAAAAGGCATAGTCTTAACCATTGGACCATCGCCACCCCATTCTCGTGTGCCATTGGTCCCAAATACTTTTTCTACGGTCTGACAGGGCGGCTCGGCTTTGTCATTACCTTTCCCTCTTTCTCTGCAGGCAGCACAATGATGAGATCTCTAACAACCAATAAGTGAGTGGAAACTCAAGGGCAGTTAGCTACATCCGTAAAGTCTGCTAACATTAGCAAACATGCTCTACAAGTTATACCACACCGAGTAGGGAGCAAAACACCTGAGCTTATTGAATAGAGCAAGGGTGTGTTTCATTGGTTATGAATTAAATTCATAAGAAGCTTGTATTAATTCTGTTTTTTAAAAATTACATAATCTTGTTTTAATGCTGCTAAGCTAGTAAGTTCATGTCACTGTCCATCTACAGTGTTTCTGAAAGAATCAACCCCAGATGTGTCCAGTAAACCAGGTGTGACCTACAGATGTTTTCTGATGGCTTGTGTAATGTGTTTGTCTAAAATGAAATGAGAGGAGAACATTTTCTGATATCTTTACCACAGAAATGGGCTGTGGCCAAAACTATCACTGTCTACAGTCAAAAACAATCCCATCAGTCAGGGAAACTATGTGCATGTGCTTTAAAGAGCTTCATATTCAAGTGTGAACTCATGACTAATAAATTAATATTACAAGCCACATCCCAAAACAAGAACCATAGGGATGAAGAACGGGGACTTAGCGATAAGTTTTGCAAATGTACTTCAAATGTATTTAGCTTATTACCAAAGCCTTTAGGCCGTGAAAACCTATTTTCTTAATCAGCTTCTTACTATGAGCAATGTTGTCCTGTGGGAAAATACAATTTTCTGCCAAAGTTAGAATAATTTTGGTTATTAACTTAAGAGATTTCTTTATTTGCATTTTCTGCCTGTGGTTTAAACTGTTTTTCCATTATTCCGTGCACCAATCAGGATTAAGCAACAAATCTGATGACAGTTGTGGAGTTGCTTGCCTATGTTGCCAGACAACTGTCAATCAAAATGGATGAATACACACACACACTCCAAATAGGGCTGGGCGGTATATCGGCATATAATGATACTGATATAATTTCAAAAGAGATATGAAATGAGACAATACCGTTTATACCGATATAGTTTGATGTTCAGTTAATTAATATGTTTCCGTAAAGTCCTGCCAGCGTTTGCTCCTCTCTCTATCCCTCACCGTGCAGCCCCGCCCCTCCCTCTGCGTCTGCTCGCAGCCGTCTGCTCACAAACTCTCAACAAGATGGAGGGAGACACAGTGCTGGTCGACACTGTTAAAAACCTGGCTTGTAAGAAGAAAAGCACGGTTCATTCGGTGTTTCCCACACATACACTTAGTACTTTCAGGGGCTGTAAGGTAAGTAATTAAAACTTTTATATAGCATCTTTTTTAACACAGTTTACAAAGTATTGTACATAACATCAAATACAAACAAACGCATGGTTTATACCAGAGAAAAACATGACACAAGGTCATACACATACGACCACAGGAAGCATTCAGCAACCAGACACCGCCTGTAGCACAACAAAAATAAGTCAGCTGGTTAATGCTGATTCTCTGTGAGATGGTACAATGATATTCAAAAGACCACTAAGCTATGGTTTATATATTTGTTGTTTTTCTTTTTATTGATATACAATAACCATTGTATTATTTAAATGTGAAAATACATGAACATATTATATCATATTATATATGAAATGCCAGTTTGCTTTGTTTTATTGAAACTATTTTGTAAGTTTCTCAAAGATTTCATCCCAAACTAGAAAACTACATAATGGGGGCTGTCTTCTAATCAGGGTGGTCTTATGGGCTAGTTTCCTCAAGTACAAATGTAGGAGTCTTTGTTAAGTCCATAGTTACATTAATCAGCCTTATTCCATGCATATGGAGATACATTAAATATTAATCCCCGCACATTTACATACCTGACAATGCAGCTTAGTTATTCAGCACTGAATACCCTCTGACTTCCTTCATATCTTACCGCAGACTGTGATGCCTATAGCCTTTTTCTAGTTACAAACCAGCTCTGCACTTCATGCAAATTGTTTCACAGTACACATACAGTAGTTTAAAGAGGTGGTATTATGGTTTTTGGTTTTTACCCTCTCCTTTATTGAGTTATATCTCTTTTTTGTGCATGTAATAGGTTTGCAAAGTGAAAAAGCCCAAAGTCCAGCCCAAAGGGAGTTCCCATCTCCCACAGAAAGCTCTGCTCTGAACCGCTTGAAAACAGCTCGTTTGTAGTCCAGCCTTTACTTCCCTTTCTTGTAACGTCACAATGAAATTACGTGTCATAATGCTCGCTGAGCGACTAGTCCGACACGCCCTCAAAAACACCGGTGGAAAAACACAGAGCTGCAGCACACACCTCTCCTCTCCCTTCCAAACACTAGCTACCCTCCAGGCAGTCAGTGGACATAAAGTTGTTCCTGTGATGTAGAGACAGAGCTCAGTTAAAACTTTATGGATGAAAGATACTTTTGTTACAGATTAATAACTCGCCGCTCTGAAACTCTTGCTCCAGTCCAAATTGCCAACCTGGTTGGGAACATGTAGCCTACAGCTGAATCGAAGCTGTTTACTGTCTTTTCGCTGACCCGCCTTTCTCTGCTTCTGATTGGCTAGTAGTCCTTAACTAGGAACTGCACATGTGCAACTCCCAACAAAGATCATTTAGAGACAAGATGTATCACTCCATAGCTAAAACGAAGCCTTCAACACAGGGGGAAAAGAGGAGCTGCAGCAATGTGCAGTATGACAAAAACTAATAATAACAATTAAACCATGTAAACCTGTTCTGGTACAACCACTAAATAGGATTTTGAACCTGAAAATGAGCATAATCTCTTTAATATTACACTGTGCCAGGCAAGAACAAAGGCAGAAACTGAGGTTAATATGGAAGTCTGGGCTGTGTATTTTAACAATAAATGGTTGGGCCTGCGAAGGGCTGACGGTCTGTCCAGGGTGTACCCCGCCTTTCGCCGATGTCAGCTGGGATTGGCTCCAGCCCTGTACGCAGGATAAGCAGTTGACGATGGATGGATGGGTTGATTGGGAACTGTGGATCTCATTTAGCAAGATCATATTCAGACAGCAGGGCAGAGAATGTCATACCGTAGATGCGGAGTGGAATATGGGAAATTGAGAGTAAAGTAGAAGGAATTTGGGGGGGATAATTTAACAGAGGAATCTGCTGGCACTGAATTAAGCATGATCTCATCTCTGTGTACCAACTAATAGCCAGTCCACACTCAAGCAACACACTCAAGCCCATATTTATAAAACCACAGCTGAATGTGTGTATTGCTGCTTGGGTGATATTATCTTTAATGTACTATTCTCCATCTCATTTTCATTCCCCTCATCAGGCTAGTAGCAAGGCTGGCTGGCACTCTGCTCATTAACATTCTCATCTATCCTCTTCCAGCATTTGTCCAATCTGTGGGCCTGTAGCTGTGATCTGATTCAGAAGCTGGCACAGTGGTGTGAGAAGGCAATTAATCACTCTAGTTAATAGGCGAGATGTGGTGGATGAACACAAGGTGTAGGTCTCCATGTTACACCGACAGACTATTAGATAATTCAAGCGTTTGATGTACTACTTTGTATGGGGTGAGATTTGCATCTATGAAGCCCTGCTGCTGACTTTATTCTCACAAGAATATTCAGTCCCAAAGACATGGAGACATTTTTCAATGACTTGTGCCTAAATTTCTCAAAGATTACCAGTTTGCTTTAAAGTTAGTAGTTGCAATGAAAAAGAAGGAACAAATACTTACCAATGATTTTATCAAAACAAAGAGTGAACAATCAGCTCTGCTCCCATTCCTCTAGAAACAAGCGATCTCTGGAAAGTTTATTTTCGCAGTAATAAACAGTGACAACTTAACCTGAGCAAGGAACATGCTGCTAAGTTTTTCAGACACTTTACCTATAAAAAGGAGCGAGGTGCTTTTCAGAGCCCAATTCTGGGTGAAGGGGCTGACAGCAACCACAGCTTCAAAGTCCGCCACACGCCTAATCGAGATTCATGAGGGTTTTGTCAAACACAACCTATTTTAATGAAATCGAGTTCAATAAGGCATTGCCAAATCAATGTCTGAATGTTTTGACATGAAACATGTTAACAGGCTCATTTTGTCTAAATATCAGGATCATAAATATTTTTTAAAACACACAGCCAGAAGAACTGACCAAAGCAAGCTTTTAGTTGGTGTCTTCTACTTGGCAGTAAGAAAAGTTGGACTATAACCTTTTGCTTCAGGTATCCACTCTACAGGATTGGAGAGCTTCACACATACTCAATAAGGGTTCAAAAAGCCAACATTTATGGATTCACATAAAATAAATACAATAAGGTCTCCTGATATTACAGCTGATCATATCATCAAATAATAAAGACCATCAAAGGTCAACATCAGTGTCAAAAACCATTGATCACTTTCCCCAGTTGGAATGTTCCCATTAGAAACGCATCTGTGCATGCTCTTTATATTTATAATTTTGTTTTTTACAAGGATAATCCAAACTTCAAGGATCAAGATTTACTGGTTTAGTTAACTTCCCCACCTCTGATGAAGAGCAGCACACTGGCGCTTCCCTGAGCTTGCTAAAGTTTGCTAAGATTCAGATGTTGGCAACTATTCAGAGTTCTGGAAACGGAAATGAAAGGGTTTCACAATGTTTTGATCTGTATTTAGTGTTTGCCACATGCTTGTTCAGCCAGACTGGGAAGACTGGGATTCAGATCAAGGTGCTGTGAACTGTTTGCGGCAGTTGTCATGTCTTCTGTTGTGTGACCAACTGGTGTGACTCATTTGTGTTGGCTGACACAGTCCACTGTCATGCAAGACTCCGACTAGCAGTTCTAGTCCTTCTGCTCTTTATAAGCATTCAGATTCTTAACATGTACACCGTCTGGATGCTATGATGTAATCCAATTTCATCTTGTAGAAACCATTTGGTTAATATCCAAGATGGACTGAAACATCTACATTATTTCACTGTCTGTCTAGCCTTGCAGTTTTCATCAGTCCCTAAATATTATTTATTTTATGACCATCAACTGTAATATCACTGAGTGCGCAGAATGCAACGTGGGTTTGTTTGGGTCAATGACAACACGGCAGAAGACAACGCTGCGGAGATTTTTCACTCACTCTGAAGTCCGGTCGTATTTTAGTTTTTATGAGAGCGCTGAGGGAAACTTGATTGAATAAAAAATAACCTCGTAGTGAATGCAGGGTGAGTTAACTTTTAGCTTTGGTTTGTCTCTCTGACTTGCTAACAGCTTGTAAACTGAAGCTCTCAGTGTTGCTGCTCTTGTAAAAACGCTACACGTTGTTCTGTTGCTGTGTTCGTCCACTGCACATGAGAACACGTTACGCAGTTTAGTCAACCAACCAGCATATCTAGAAACGCTACAGACTCCTCTGTATTTATGTCAGTTTTTGGGCTCATTGCATTTACTACCACAGACTTATTTGTTTTCATGTAATTCATGTCATATAAAATCTTGATAATGCACACTTAGATGATTTTCATATGTTTACAAAATATATTTGCTGTTATTTTATTTTTTATGCAAACAAAATGGCCATTGTATTTGTAGTTTTCAATATACAACTTGGTGAAATGGTTTCAGTGTCTGTATCAGTACATTTTAATATTTTTTGGCACACTTTTACAAAACCGTGAAAATACTGATAACCGTGATAATTTTGGTCACTATAATCGTGATATGAAATTTTCATCCCTAAGGCTTTGCTATTGATGCAGTGTCTGTTCGACATTTATCTTATCGTAACATGTTTTTATACATAAGGCACTTTGTAATTCATATCACTGGTGAATTAAACTTTACATATAAAAGATCAAAAGATATGATTTAAAGCAATGCCTTCCAGGTTTAGATACTTGTTGAACTTACAGCATCAATACGTACTTCATTAACAAAATGCAAATTTCTATTCTATTCTTTTTTTTTTTTTATTTCACCCTCACACTCCAACATGCTGATATCATGAGACAGCTTTTAATCTCGCTGAGAAATATAGTCACATTTTAATATTTCAATATGGCACGCAATCTTGTCCCACCCCTAGTTAATGGGTATTGTGGTTATCATGACATCATCAATTGAAAAATGGTAAGTCAGGAACATATGAAGAAAGAAACAAACTAATAACCAATTGACATGAAATGAAATGATATGAACACGTACGCTAATCCCATCACATCACCAGTCTTATTTTTCCCCATCACAATGACATACTTCAGCAAGCATGTTATCCACACACACATAGAGCATCTGGCAGATCTCTGGCTATGACTACCTTGAGTAAACAGAAATTTCAACACGAGCTGGCCACACCAGCTTGTGTTGATTTTCATGATCCATCCACTGTAGTCTGGTCCACATGTCTAAGAATTTCTCCAACTGCGTGGACAGGTTTGAGAGGTTTGATCTTTATAGTGTGACTGAACCCTGCGGACCTACAGTGCTCATCACAATTCAGGTGGCGGGAGGGAAAAGCATGAAATATGTATGCCTCAGTTGTTGATGTTGCACAGAAACCCATAGCCAGAGTTCTGCTGTCAAACAAATCAGTGTAGTGATCTGGACCCACGCCTCTTCAGGCAGGTGTACTCACTGCTGCAGATGTTACGTGTTAAGTTCAGCTGTGTACAAGTGAATGGTTGCCTAAAATTGATGTAAAAACAAGCACATTTCTGTACACAATGCATGTGCACAATGGGATTCTTTAACTTATATTAACTCATCAGTTATTAGATAAGTGATTTCAAATGTTTTCAAGAATTTAATTGTCTTATATTCTTATTATAAAAGTCAACTATTAGCTGGAATTGTTTTCTGAAACTTCAAAATCTATGGAAGTACCTCAAATGGAAGAAACACATTTAAAATAAATGGTTGATTTTGCTGCATTTGTATAACCATCTTTTGAATTTGAAGTTACATCAAATGAAATGCAAAATAATCTTTTCAAACACCTCTAGAAAATTCTCTCAACTCTAACTCTGGCCAGTATAGATAAGAGAAGTTTCAGAGAAATACAAAAATCAATGTGTAAAAGCCTTGGATGAATGTGCATTTTCTTACAAAGACAGATACAATCAAGTTGACGAGAAATTTGATTTTGTCAATGCAGGTGCTTCTTTAATCATGATAAAACCACAGACACATTTGTCACAGTTGGCAGCAGTTTTTCTCACTAAAGGTTGGTGTGTATGAAAAAGAACATGATTCACCACAGCAAGATTGAGAACAAAATCTGACTTTGGCTTGTTCCCTCCAATTATCTTCTCTCACTCCTTTGGGAAAAGAAGATTCCTTTGTATAAGAGTTTGATTCTGACCAAATCCAGCTCTCTGTTCAAATAGTTGCATGCAGAGGCTTTGTCTCTTTTCTTTTGATTATGCCGATCACTGCCACGGAGTGGAAGTGGAAGTACCACCCCACAAGTTTGAGTCAATGACAAACTTCAAACTTAATCAAAACACATCTCACACTCACTCACCTCCACCCACACCGTACTAACACATACATCTCAGCTGCCATCTCTGCGTTCAAAGTTTGAGTATTCTTTCCAAGACCAGATAGCTGGTTGGGATTTAGTAGGGGGGGTGTGTCTTATCTAAAAGAGATTAAAAGCATGCTGATAGACACCTAGGCTAAGGTAGAAAACATTTTATATTGTGCCAAAGAACATAGAAACTACGCCTTTTTAATTAAGTAAATACAATTACTTTTTCATAAAATACTTTAGGAATGCGATATGTGATAAAATTCATACAAATTCAATATATAATGTAATTTTACATTAGGCAAAATAAAACAGATTGCAAAGATCACATCTGTAGAATCTACTGTACATACTGTATATTTGTCTGTAAAATATAGCACAATATATCAGGGGTTATAAGTTTCTTTAACATTTCCAGCTTCACTGGATAATGTGAATAAACCGAACAGTTTCAAGATGAGCAACAACTTTTGACACTACAGTTTCTTTACTCGGCAGACATGAAAATTAGACTTCAATGCAGTTAAAATACCCAAAACGTCCAAGATACAGGAGTTCTATATTGAGGAAACCATTGCATCAGATCCTGTTTTCAAGCGGCTGCTTTTAGCATCACAGCATGTGGTGGAGATCCATTCTGAATCTGTCAGTTGTAGATGAATAAAGTGGTGAATTGCAACAATCACCACTCCACTTACTTACTTCAGACAGCTGTCAAACAACTACTCTGAGTCAGTAAACTCATAACATGATTTGATGCATGTGAGCCAATTCACAGACACATAAAATAAGGATAAATAAAGCAAGCACATTAATTTCTGTGGAAATTCTTTATGATATGGAATATACGTGCAGTACAAGTATAGTATATACTGGATATGGATGGTTACCTGCCAGGTGTGGGGTAAGCACAGTGGAGAGGGAGCCCTCTGGATGTTATTTCATGGATCCAGATTCAGCACTTTATCAAGCAAGCCGCTGCTAGATATTCAAACTCTGAACATTCCTAGTAGAGCCCTACGGATACAATGGCCGGGCTGATCCACCATTAGCATGACTAGCATGACTAAAGGGCTAACAACAACAACTCCTTACACTCAAATTGTCCTTACACACTCTGGAACAAATCGGCATCTCTTCTTCTCTGCTGCTTGTATAATTTAACGGTGCAGTTATAAAACAAGAATATAAAGAAACGATATTTCCTGAATTAGAGGTCAAACCCTCCCCCTCTCTCAAACCAGCTGGACACTGGAGTGCTTAACAATTGTGCATGTCGAAGTTCAATCAGATTGAACTCTGCAGTGAAGTGAATGAGGCGGGCCACGTTCCACGTAAAAATGAATGGGAAATTAAATTTGGTCTGACTGTGCCATTAAGCTGATTGAGTCACCTGAACAACAAAAGTGAAGGGGTCAAAAAGACGAGTATGAAAGGAGAAGGAGACATGTCTCCAGTGTAAATTATGCCCTTGAATGACTTTGTGCTTTGATCGTGACCCATATGGGAAGTCCAGTAAGTTGAAGCTACAACCTCGATTTAGGGCCCTAATGTATCACAATTGCCATATCAAATCAATCCCAGTAATAAAATTTGTATTCTCCACTAAAAGAGTTTATGTTGACCATGTAATCGCAATTTCCATGGTTCAATTCCAGCTATAGACCATTGTTGCATCATCCCTTATCTCTCCCCTCATTTCTTGTCATACCTCTTCTGTCCCTTTAGAAAGAAAGAAAGAAAGAAAGAAAGAAACCTACTTGTTGACCTATAATATACACTGTGACTTTATTGTCAGAAACATTTATGCTAGTCCAAATTGATGAAATCACTCTATTTCACAAATAAGAGGTGTGTAAATTAACTCTAGGTGGGTTTACTTTCCATTATATTCATGGGAAGGTAGCCACAAGTACAATTTTAAATATATGAGGTTTCTGCAGGACACTGACAATATTCATTATAAAAAAATTCAGGAAAAAAAAGGTGCTGCATGCAAAATGGAAAGCCTTGGAAAGTCAAATGGCCAAATGCTCGTTAGACAAGCGTGTACCCTCCCCTCTCCTTCTTCATCTTCAGACATAATTAAACAAAGAGTCTTCAGCTCTTACTGCATTCTGCAGGGATAATTAGAAGGTAGAAAATAAACTAGGAGGACTGATACAGCTCAGTTAGCAAACAAAAGGAGGGAAGGAGAGTATGGGGAGGTCTCAGACTTCTACGGTATTTAATATTCATAATTCTATTGAAATGGATTGGCTGAGGCCCCCCAGGCTCTGTTACAGTACATTGAGTCAAAGTGCTGGGACTCACACTCTTTCTCTTACTAAAGATGCAGTGGCCGTTTTGGCCTGTAGGGGGCAATTTAGTAGCGTGACACTGCTTGTACTGTGTTGTGTGTGTGTGTGTGTTCTATGGTGATGGCTGTGTGTGTTATAATGGGAGCTCCGGTGTTCAATTCAAAATCAGTCCATTCAGTTTAAGTTGATTTCCCACAAAATCCAGATACTGAACAGCATTCAGCAGGAGGAAGTTGACACATTCAGACTAACGAGAAACAATTAAAGATGAAGGGTTTTTCATCAACAAATAAATTGCTGCCAAAAAATTTACATATGCAAGTCAAAGTGAATTTATCCCTTTGTGTTTGTGTATGAGTATTTTTCATCCTTTTAATGTCGCCACGTGGTGAGCATAAGTGGCGATGGTTTTACTTAGTATTTAATTGAAAGTCTTGTGCAAAACGAAGTGCTCTATATCCTAATCACACTTAACCCTGTGAAGTAGTATTCAGGGCTCAGTTAGTGATGTGTTCACTTTGATGAAAAATAAATAAGAGTAGGAGTTACTGTACAGGGTTGCAGCATCTCACTGGAAATGCTGGCACAGCTGCAGGAACAAAGAAGCAATGATGAAATGTAACTGTAGTCGAACAGATTTTATCAGCTTGCTGTATCCCACTGAGAGGCTTTGGGCTTTTTTTGCTTGCATGCTTATGTGTGGTAAAGATGAACTAACAGAATTATGTATACACTTTACCTAGAAAACAAGCCCTCAGTGCAGGACCTTGAGTTTGCAAAGATATGTTAATCAAGATATTTTGCTTCTACATGCTGGCTCAATTATCTCCCCTTCACAGACTGCTGACAAGTGAGAGTGCAGAGAAATTATTTTGTCCTGGTTTGAGCACAGTTTTCTCCTTTTCTTATCATTACTGTTTGCCTGCATCACATTTTTTTTTACCTCAGGATTATGTAAAGTACTAAACAAGGTAATTTCCCCCTTCAACACAGCTTACATCACTTGACAAGTTATGAAGAGTGCCGCTCACATGGCGATGAATGATTTGTCATGACTTAACAACAACAAACACAGAGATGAAACTGTAACAACACCCAGGTTGTAGGATAGGCCCTTTCAGCCTTAAAACATTTCCAGCATCACTATAATATGGAAGGCCTAAGCGGCCATTTATTCAAATATTTACTCTGTTTTCTCTGATAACTCTGATAATTTTCTCATGATCTCAAGATAATGAAAGTTGTTTTCTGTGAAATAACAAACCATAGCTGAATACAGGGGTCGGCCGGGATAAATTCAAGGCATTTTATAGTGTGACTGGTTAACATTGCATTTACATATTTCGCTGACAGGATGGGCCTCTGTGTACGATATGATACTTATTTGTTTGCACATATTCATATTGTCATTGAGCTCTCTGGTTTTGCATTTACATTTATTCATTTAGCCGACGCTTTTATCCAAAGCGACTTACAATTGCTATACATGTCAGAGGTCGCACGCCTCTGGAGCAACTAGTGGTTAAGTGTCTTGCTCAGGGACACATTGGTGGATGGGTCACAGTGGGGGATTAAACCCAACCAAAGGCATGTGTCTTATCCATTGTGCCACCCCCACTCAGTTGGTAGAGCACAGGACTTAAAAACTACTGTTTTTTTTCTTCTTTCGTGTGTTTTTTTATTATCCTCTTCAACAAATTTCTTATGAAGAGATTCAGGGGAATCCAATCACACATTTCCTGACGGCTATTTCAAAGGTTCCAAAATAGCCGTTTAGGGCTTCCGTACTTGTACTTGTACTTGGCAAAATGTACCAACTGCAATGCTTATATCTATAAAGCAGGTACTTAAGCAACACAGTGACAGTTCATTCAAACAGATAAATAATTGCGAGTGTTTATATTGTCCGGTCAGGTGACCTCGCAAAATCTGTCAGTGAGAAAAGCACAGAAGTAAAGGATCAAATTAATGATGGCTGAATTCCGTTTAGCAGCTTCAGTTCCAGGGGTCTGGCGCTGTGCATGCTGGCTCATTATCACACCATCATGGCTTGCTGGGACAATTGAATAGAATGGAAACCTTGTTAATATCATTGGTAATGCCTGTGCTTTTCCTACTCTAACATGCGCAACAACACATCACAACGCCTGCCTTAAAAATAGGCGTATATACCTTTTTCACAGCAGCTGTTTTGACATTGTCAGAAACAAAAAACCTAGGGGTAAATAACATTAACAATGGCTCTATTTCATTAAGTGTCCCTGTGAGTGAGAATACACAATACCCGAGCTTTGATCAGTCAAAATGTCTGCCTGGAGAAGGCTCTATTCCTGTGAGAAATGGTAGCTAGCAGCAATAACACTGCTAATCAGGTCAGTCAATATGACAGCTCTTGCAAATGGTTAAACAAGCTAACTTCTGCCAGACTACGAACGGACAGCAGTGAAGAACACTATAGACAGAAATGCTTCCTAACACTCCAAACTGGTAACCTACTGTAAATCACATTCCTTCTGTCTTGCCAACGAAACACACCAGATGTTCGACATTTGCCAAAAACACATGCGTACATTGGAAAACTAATTAACAGATGTAATTGATTTGATAAGTGAAATAACAAGATTCATCAGCCACAAGGGAACATGAAAAATAGACTTTGCACACCTGTGAATCACGGGACGAATTAACATATGTGATTATTTTTCTCTGAATAATCACAACATTTTTTATTTATTTTCCAAAATCATCAATCTGTCCCCTTTTTAAACCTGAATTACCATTAACGGCAGCTGTTGGTAACCTTACATGAACCAAGAAGTCACAGATCATATATCATTATTAAACCAGCCAACAGTAAAAGAAACATCAGATTCTAAAACAGGGCAAAAACAGTCAAGATCCAAAGATTAATAATCATAAATCTATTATTAGTATATGATACAAACTTTCCAAAATATTTACCTTCATCCAACACAGGGAGTAGGGCTGCACAATTAATTAAAATATTATCGAAATAACAGTAAAGTCAAGTGCTATATCCAAATAGAAGCTGCAATTTTTTGATGACGGTAAAATGTGTGGAAAAAACAGCATTATTAGGATGTACTGTAGCACTGCAGAGATGCCTACAAATCTTGTTCTCCAGACATAAGAAAACACTTTTGTTTGGTTTAGACCATGACAAATGTCTCATCATCATGATTGTAACCGTTTTTTTCAGTGAAAATTAACATTGTGATGCAAAAATGATCATTCCCACTAATCATATCGCAAATAGTAATATCTGTCAAAATAATTTCAATATAATTGTTTTACCATATAGTGCAGCCCTAACTGGGGGTATGGTGACAATGCCATGGAAGATTCTGTTGATAATACAAAACAGCCATATGTGTTGCATCTTCATATATTTTACTCTTGAATAGACGTTGATTATACTCCCTACATACATATAATTGCAGTGAAATGTGACTTTGCGTTATGAATATAATTGTAGAATGTGTGTGTTCAACATGAAACATAAAAGTTCCATCTGGTACATAAGGACCCACCTGACACTGTCATCCTCAGCTAATCTTACAATCAGCATGGGATAGGATTCAACTTGGGGTATGTCAGCATGCATGTGTTTAGGTGTGTGTGCTGTGAAATACGTGAAATCTCACTAGGGTAGAAAGCTAATTCTTCCACTTTATTCAATAATGCAGGAGGAGGAGAGAGGTCCCTGATTTTGTGAAAACAGGAAACTATCGACTTGCAGCAGTGACAAAAAGGGCCAGAACAATTAGTCTCAGGTCAAGTTTAAATACAGTTTTTTTTTAAATAAAAGGACTACATCATCTGTCCTCCACTTTGAACACATAGAAACAGAGGAGAGACCAATGAGCAAAGAGCAATGAGAGAGGTGGGAATGGCCTAAAGCAACCACACACATACACGAACACACTCTCACATGCTCATGAAACCTCCTGAGCAGCATTCTCATCACTCTTCATTTACTCTGTGGATCACCAGAACCAGCTTAATGTACCACTGCACACACGCATGCAGAGACAAGCGCATGCACACACCCAAACACACACACACACAAAGCAGCAGACACACACATCATCATAATCTACTATCTCGTCGTATTTCCATGTGTCTCATCCATTATTCTACGTTCTATAACTTCAGCAATTTTTCATCCGTGACCATCTCAATCTTCAGCAACAAAAATGCTGCTAGAGCGTGAAGCCTGCGCCATATGAGCGGTAATTAAAATACTTAAAGAGCTAATCTGCAGTCCCAAACTTACTTAACGCATGGGCAAAAATGTTTCACTCTAAGCCTCCTGGAACAAAGCTAAAGTTTGACATTTCAACACAAGATTTGAATCTATTCATGTGCTGTCAAGAATCAGTTAATATCAGTCACAATGAGCTGAACAAGGATTAGAATGAATTTGGGTGACCTATAGAATAGTGTATTTCTGTTATATTTCTGTTTTAATCATGATTCCTAGTAAAAAGAGAAAAAGGTTAACAACTAATAAATAAACTAAGAAGCAGGAAGCTAATGTACAGAAAACCCTGCTTTCAACTTCAAAAACTTTGTGTGCCAGAAAGCTGAGGGATTTTTTTGAAAGGGTTGCGGGATATGAGTGACAGTGTAAAGAGACCTGTTTGGAAGTTGACATTGATTGATTGATTTCACAAGTAGTCTCATTATTGTATCGGTTAAAGGGGCCATGTGTAGTTTTCAGTGGCCACTAGTGGTGAGTTTTCAGACTGCAACCGCTACCTTCCCAAGAGTGTGCTCGTGCTTCAACTAATAAATGAGCCAAAACAGAGGCCAACACACGGTAGACAGTATCACACAAAATGCTGGAAACTACAGCAATATTTCTATCAGCTTGATGTTGAACTATTCCATGCTTGTTACATGACAACGTTACACTGAATGCATTAGTGAGACATGATACGTCGCCGTTAGCTCGCCTGCCGGTGTTTCAATAACTATTTGTGTGTCTTTTATCGGAGAGGCTCAGCAATGTCAGCATAGCTAAATTTACTGGATGATAACAAAAACTGGCGTAGTATATAAATAACCAATTTTCCTGTTTTGGAAGTGGTGAGTAGGGTGGATGGTTAGTTGATTAGGCAACCTTCACCCAGGAGACTGGAGTTCAATTCCTGTGTTAACCCAACATCAGTTTATGTTTTTTGTAGTATTATTAGTGTTTTCTTGCTAGTGTTAGCAATAATTTTTGGGGGGGGGTTGCATTTTATAGTGTTTATTTTTAGCATTTTAGGAAGCGTTCCGTAGTGTTTCATGTAGCCTTAGCTTGCTAGCGTTAGCGTTTTTTGCAAGCATTAGCCACCGTTAGCGCTAGTGTTAGCTAACGTTACCATTAGCTCTATCTAACTATGCTACTAACCCTAACCATCCCACGGGTCTGTGCCTAAACTGTGATTGTATGCATGTCGACCGGTAAACCTTGTATTGCAATGGGGAACAGAATGGTCATGTCGTTTTGGAGAAAACGCTCATATATGTTGTTTTGGGAATCATTAAAAAGTTTCATGTAGGTCGTTTTGGAGACATGAACTATCGACCTATTCTGTCATTTCTTTATAAGGACGTGTTAGCTTTGTACAATTACGTCATTTCTTGCAGGCTAAAATCAACACTTTGACATATTATCGGTGGTACACAGGATAGTAATTTGGATCGCTAGTGAAGTATACTAGTAACTATAGTATTTTGCAACAGATAATGTTAGGTGCTGTTAACATTATCTAACTTGAGCCAACTAAAACACAAAATCACAATATTTCACTTACTTTGCAGTGATGTTAGTTTACCTGTCCATAAAAACAAAGTGGTTATGTAGACCCAAAGCCAGATTTGCGTAGAAAACCATTTTATTTAATATGTGCACATGCAATTTAAATCTGGATTACTAAGACAAAAACTACATCTGTGACAGGGAATGTCTGACAGGCAAAGCATTTAAGTGAAATAATTTGTCTATCATCAGAGTTTACAGCCATGCTAGCGGCTCTGAGGCTGTAATAGTCTTTGTAAAGAAAACCAAACTGGAAGATGAGTAAAAGCTGAGGATGAAACTTTTTGACTCTTATAATATATAATATAAAGTATTTCTTTAGATTTTTTTAAGTAAGTGTTTTTTTGATAAACTAAATTATTAGACAACTCGAAATCTTGACCTGATGACGGTGCAACATGAAAATTCAGGTGATTGGTTATTCGTCCTTGCTATGATGCACGAACCAAATCCCATGGAAATCCAATAGTTGTCAAATATTTCAGTCAATGGACTTTTTTGCCTTCCATAGAGTTGTGCCAGTAGCATGGCTAATACAATTAAATGTAAAAAAGATTAACAAAAAATGTAAATAAAAGGTTGCTCATTAGGAGCTCAGCAAACATCAAGTTAAGGTTCAGGTTTAATGAACTGAACTCTGTCCACCTTTTGCTTTGAACTCATTCGGCACACCTCCTCCGTGCCAATTATGTTTCTATTGAAAACAAACCAATTAAACTTTCTTTTCCTGTGCCTACACTTATCTGCTTCTGTTTTTATAGGTAGATGGTTTCCCCCACAAAAATGACCCACAGAAATACAATGAACCTCTGCAAACCTGCAGAAATAAAATACACCATTATCTTCATATCATTTTCTTGTCACTCTTTCCTCTTGTGAAATCCTTTCTTTAATGCAGGATACAAGATAAATATCAGATATGTCCACAAGGCACAGAAATTGTCTTAATATCTTAGCATCATTTTTACATATTAAAACTGACAAACACTTCACCAATGATTTCATCTAATCAATACTGGCACTATGCTGACTGTAAAAAGCATCCAAAATGATCAAACTGCAGGGTGTAACTGACACTTAAAGACCGGAATTAACTATTTTTAAACAATGGTTGAAAGACTGAGATAAAATGACTGATTGGAGCCTAAGCACAGGGCCCGACTAGATGTGCTGGATTGCTGGAACGGGTGCACAGAGCCCTGACTTGGCAATATTTTTAATGATGATACACAAAAAGTATGCTGATTATGAAAAGTGCTGCAAAAATCTAATTATATTATGTAAAATGGATTGAAACGCCTGTGAAATTCTGTTGTAATACATTTAAAGTGTGACAGTTGATGATTCAGCCTATATAAAGTCTCTTAATGCACTAGTTCACGAGGAAATATTTCTCTAAATGTTTGTTTTCTGAATTCATTTTGTAAATCTGCTTGTTTATATTGTATCAAGGTGCTTGGCAGAAGCAGACTTTCCTTGTTAATCACTAAACAGATCCACAGGTTAGCCACCTTATTCAAACTCATTCTGACAGCCATGTTTACACACACTCAGTCCACAGGATTCAAACCCGACAAGATCAAGCTTCTCCTGGCAGCCTTTCTGCCAAGCAATGCCTCCAATCTACATGCAGAATGTGGAACAGAGTCTAATAATTCCAGTTGCCAATTTGTCTGCATTTCAGTGTGTGAGGACTGTTTTTATCACTGCCGGGTTTAAAGTATAATGTGAGGAATGTGTTGAACAGCAGGTCAAGTTCCTCATACGTGCTGAGCGGGAAAACAACACAGAATACTAAAACTAATATTCAGCTTCAGGCTACATACAAATTGTCAGAGCTGTTGAAAACACCATGCAGAAATATGCTTTTTCCATAATATGGCAATATGTAATCAATAAATCATACAGCATGGCTTGTTGTTGTGATGGGACCTTTCAGTCTCTGCAGTGTAAAAGTTCTTTGCCAAATCATGTTCATTAATAAATAATCTGATAGATTTCTATCCAGCTCTTGTGCTTACCTGTAAGTCAAAGTGTTAAGAACACCTTCTTATTCTCTGATGTGCTTCTCTCTGTTGACATTCATGTGTATAATATAATTTAAAGGGATTTACCATTCTCTATGTGCTGTATTTATATCTATAGCACTGGGCTTTTTGTTGAGCTTGTTACATTGCTCAAGGTAAGGTCTTATTTTTAAGTTTTTCTGTATTTTGAAAAGAAAACATCACCTGACAGGTGATGTTAAACACGAGTGAAAAAGAAACTAAACTGGTTTCGCAGTGTTAACCAGTCAGCAGCGTGCTTGCTTTGTGAAATCCACATCCCAGTGGGAATAAGGGTAACATACAGTTAAGGATGGGCCAAGATACATCAAATTGTATACTAAAATACCCATAAAATATCCATGCCATGTATCAAAATAATCTTATGTATTTTTGTATTTCAAAACTGCTAAAATACTTTTTCAAGGTTAGTCACTTAGCAAACTGTCTGACTATTATCTCTCCCTTCACTTATTTTGTGTTTGAAATACTTATTTTAAATACATGCATCATAAATACTGCCTATCCCTGCATGGCATTATGAACTTCACAAAGCATGCCAAAGAGATAAAAACAAAGCTTCGAAGTCTCTGAGTGGGCGTGCTGCTGTCTGTGTATGATTGACAACTGAGCTAGCAGGGGCACAGAGATACAGTGAAAACCAACTTGTGCTGGACTAGCCTGCAGACTGACATGAACAGTGCTGCTATCGATTTAGAACACCCTCTATAGCAGCATCTATCTTGTCTGCAGCAGTCGCCATTGTTGTTATTACTCCTCCTTGGTTCCGGTGCACAACTTGACAAGGCTTGACAACAGCCTGACAACGGCGTTCGTTGGATAATGACTTTTTCAACCTAGAAACCACTGTTTCATGTCATGATGCCAAACCGGAATCACTCAACTCGGTGGCATGGGTGGTTTCAAATGTCTGGATCCAGGCAAATGTATTTATAAAGAAAACTAAAAAGCATGTAATGTAGGGTTAGTGCATTAAAAACAAATGTGCTATGTTAACCTATGTATTGTTAATTTATCTATTTTTTAGTTTATGTTTATTTATTTTTTCCTTCAATATGTCAAGTGGGGTGGTGATGGAACAATGGATAAGACGGCTGCCTTTGGTGTGAGAGACCCGGGTTCAATCCCCCACTGTAACCCATCCACCATTGTGTCCCTGAGCAAGACACTTAACCCCTTGACATGTTTAGTAATTGTAAGTCGCTTTGAATAAAAGCCTCAGCTAAATGTAAATGTCCACACTTGATTAGCTAACACTAGATAATGGTCATTCCAGAATAAATAATGCTACAAGAGCATAATCCATACGTCAACTGAATTTAGCAGGAGGAAAGTCTTATTGCTTATTTTAAAAGTTACATGGTCTTGCTTTAATAATCCTTCTGTACTGAAAGGAGAACATCATGTGACTGTGTATTAGTGGTGGGAGTTTGCTTTTCAAATATGATCATCATTACAATGAGAACTACAAGAAGCAATGATATTACCAAGGTTCACTTGTGCACGGATGTACACAAATCCCATGCAGAAAGACAGAGTTTGCAACATCAAAACTCACAAAGCTCAGTGATATGCCTTGATTGCAAATTAAAATTACTCAAGTCAGGCAGCAGATTACAAAGCTGGCAAAGCTGCTGCTTTTAGACATTTGTGAAGACACTGGGGATGGAGATAGATTTACCACTAAGACATCCCAGCTGACTTTACAGTTATTTTTCCAACTGTCCTTGATCCCCCCCCCCTCTCTGTCTATCTCTTTCCTTCTTGCTTTCTGACTCTTTATGGGAAAGATATTTCTGTCACACGTCCTCATTAAATCATAGACCAGCCAACTGTAAGTTGAAAAAAATGCCTTCAAAGCGCACACACACATACACTATCGTAAATGAACGAGTATACTACCCAGCACAGTACACAGACAGGGTTTGCCTAATCCCTTATTAATGAAAGCAAGAGAAGGCAAGGTCCAACAAACTCTTGCCGTTTGCTAGCCAGTACAAATCCACTGTGAAATTACTGGTATTTGTAGAAAATGCCTCACCAGTGTTTCTCATCAAAATCCAAATTTACTTTTCAAAGAGAGAAAATAGTGAAGCCACAATTGAATAGTGAAGTTTTTTTGTTTTTAAATAAAAGAAGGGAACTTAATGAATGGTCAAGCAAGTTGGAATGACCTCTTTCCAGCTATGATTGGACAAAACATTTGTGTTTCCCTCTGCATATTAAAGAAATCAGATTTGTAAAGAGAGAGGGATAGTGCATTTATTCAAACATGGGTCTCTGACACAAAAGGCATGTGTATTATCCACTGTACCATCACCACACCCTACAGACAAGTTTAATTCAGTACTGAGGTAAGTCCACACTGCAGGGATTTGATATTTAATATTCTGCAAAGACACTGTGGATTATTTTATGGATATAACACAAATAAGATTGAAAATTGTGATTACGGTAACACTTTAATAATAGACGAATCCCAAAGAGCTGCCTATCCCGTTAACTGGCCTGGTGTGGGAACACATTTTGACAAATAAATGCAGGTCCCCGATTAGACACCTGGTCTGGTTTTTATAGAAGTTCTTTGGATGTATAAAACCTTTTAAACCCCGCCGGTTTGCCCGCTTTAGCTGCTTCTAAGCTGCTTAGATCGTTAATACAAATATTAATGTTTAAATGTATGATCAATGTGTCAGTATGGACATGCTACACATCCTTAGATCAGTTAGATTCTCCACAATTCAATCGTTCAGTTCATTAAATGGAAACATCGAGCCCCAAAGTCTAATTCTTATTGATTTACCGGTGTAACCGGCATGGTACAAGAGATGAAAAAAAAAAATTAAAAGTGCCGATGTTACCTTTGAAGCACTTGTTAAGTCTGTTAAGAATGTTTTCCATTCCTTGATGTATTTATATTCCTTTAGTCTGTAAGGGCCCACTGATCAAAATAATCAAAACAGCTTTTCATAAAAGTGAATCCAAGTTATGAATACTGTCATGTGAAATCCATTGCTCTCTGTCTAACCTCTGCAACACTTTTTTTTATCCTCCACCATATTGATCGGTATGTATGATTTTGCTATATTATATTTTGCCTACAAAATATAAGTGCATATGCCTTCTGTCGAAGCTAGACCAAATGAATGAGTTGTTAGGTGAATTGATATTATTGATAATTTTATACAAATAATATTCCTACTGTTTGAAATAAATAAACTGTTTCATAGTAGCCTATATCAGTTTTGTGCGAAAGGAATTAATTGCCTGTCCCAAATAAAGGCAGGGTCAATTCAGTGATTTTAGCAAATAAAAGGCTGGGCTATTAATCAAAGTTTTACGGTATTTTAAGTTGTGTGTGTATATGTGAATAGACTATGCAGTGTTTAAAAGCATTTAGTCAACGAAAACTTTGATAACCCGGATTCAATGTGAAGTCTTCAGCTGTCAGTGAATTCTCCTTACTAGGTTTTTAACCATGATGAAATGTTAATTTTGACCCCAATGTTTTAGTCGCATTGTCCTGAAACTTCAGTATATAATGTAATGTGAAAGGGGTTGCTCATTTTCACAAACCCATACAAATGTTTTATATTATTAACTTTATCCTACAGCTTTGCAAAGCATTTATCCTTTTTGAGTAATTGTTTGGTTTTATGACACATTTACCATCTGATTTTGTTTCATTACTTGCATCAACTGTTTGGTTTAGTCTCACTGGTTGCATCAACCTAATTTCCTAATTAGGTTGATGCAACCTAATTACCTAATTCCTAATTTCTTTCCAGTAGACTATTGCTATTTTCAGCAAACAATCTCTGATAGAGCCACTGTACCCTACCTGCCTAGCACTAATGGTAGAATTTAGTGACTAGCTGTTGAATGAAGTCTAACATTAATTTTCCACTGAAATTGGTGGAGACCAAACCAGTGCTAAAAGGAGAGTGAATATTACTTGTGACTTCTTGTGAGTTCTCTTTGTGTGCGTCTCTCCAACACACACAGCTGCTACTGCGACTGTGCTGTAGTCTAAAGTAAAGTACCATCATGTGATGGATTTTAGATTCAGACTGCGTCAGCTAGACTTTTATATTTGCAAAGTATAGAAGTCATAGAGAAAGTTATAAGGAACATGGCCAGTGCTGTCATTGTCAAAAACCTGAAAAGTCACTACAAACAGCTGAGTGCAGGAGGTGTCCACTATGCTGAAATGACGTGTAATTTCTTTTCGTGTAATTTCAGTACAATAACCTCCCGAATCACAACAACCACATTCCTCTTCGACAGAGAGGCAAGACATTATGGTGAATAAGATAGAAAAATGGACCATGTCCTGAAAACAGACCATCTACGGTGCACACACAGTTTAAGACCCTCATAAAACAGACCCAACTACTCAGCAGCGACCTGTTGCCAAAATGATATCAGCCTTTTAAACAGCGGCACGGCAGCCGCACCAAATCCACTGAAAAACCACTTGTAAAGTTACTGACCTATTTGAAAGGTATCCGACGAGCCTGCATTGAGCGAAATCTTTGATAATATCCTCAGTAATCCAAAACAATCTTAGCTTGCTTTCACGTGTGCTCTGCTAGTCTACTTGGCAGATTTTGCGTTTCACCCGGTTTCTGTAGTCTTGTTGTCTTGTCACATGATCAAATAGAAACTTAAGATTGGGCATTCACGTACATATTGCAGCATTCGTCAGCTATGTGACATGAATACCAAAGAAAATAAGACTAAATTAATTTTGTGGAATCTGTAGAATAATTTTTTTATATTTCACTGTATACCTTATAGCTTACTGCTTGCTCCAGACTTTTTGTCTGTAGTGTCAGACACCACGGCAAAGGGGGGAAATGCACATATGATTGTATATATAACACTTGATCGCCATTGAAAGTACAATTTCAGGTAAGGTGTGAGTTTACTATTGTTTGATGGCAATTGATGTATTTTCACCATGTAACTGACAAAGACCAGCCTGTAACTCCGCGTGGCCGCTCCCATCAAGGGCCCTCAGTACAGTGCGGGCCCCAGTGCAGCTGCATTGTCTGCATTGTCTATACCTACGCCCCTGCATGTGATAAATTGTGTATATCTTGTATACTGCAAATTGTGAAACAAACTGCATTAGAGTCAAAGGTTACGTAATTGGCCAATCATATGTAAAGTATTAGGTATTATTATACTACAAGTTCAATAAGTGCCTCTGGCCTGTGTTTTCTCATGCTGCCATATTAGACCTCTTCTCAGCACTCTTTGACTCTTGTGTGCAGATTGTGCTGAATTGACAAATCCCTCACTCACTTGGGACAACCTCAACCTTAAACCTTAATCATTTTTATTTTTACATTGGATGTGATGACCAAGCATAATTTTCATCTTACCTCCACTTGACTTAAATTTGAGTAGAGGTCTTACAAACCAGAATAACTGAAAACACAAAATGGTATGCAGGGCCTTTAATTTGGTGTTTGTGTCTAGTGCCATTTATTAGTTGTCATCAATGTTTCTCTGATATGAAGCCCTTACTTACAGTCACAATCAATGTAGACCAACCTTGTACACCATGCTCTAACACATAATAATATCTAATACAAAGCCGACACCCTATTAAATTATGACGGATGATAGACTATACTAAAATATATCATCTTTGATTACACCATTCATCCTTCACTGGTAGTCAAGACATACTTTAATTTAAAAGTACAAATTAAAAAACATGCTTTCTAAACAATCTTAATCCCATCAAATGTTCAGTGCTCCACCCCCCAAAAAGTACCAATACAGCTGAGGTCTAAACACAAAAAGCTTTCCCTGCATATCTGCCGTCTAATCTGTCCTGGCCAACAGAAACAGAGAGAAAAAGATAGAAATGGGTGCAAAAAAGATGATAGAAAAATGCAGGAGTGTGAAGAATGTAAGAGTTAGAACATTCAACAGAGAAATTCCCTGCAGGCAGGACTTAAAGAGGGAGGAAGAAAGATTAGAAAATGAAAAAAGAAGAAAAAACAACAATAGAAAGCTCAGTCCTTGGAAGAGAAACGATGCTAAACGGGTGAAAATGCTCCTTCTCTGGCAAGAGCAAAACCAAGAATAATAAGAGAGAGAAAGAAAGTGCTGAAAGGAGGGAGAGAGATGGTGATGCCAGGCCGGCTACTCCTCCACCTCCTCCTCCACGTGTTGCCGCCAAGGAGAATCAAATGTTTAAAATTTCATCTGTGGGACGACCTTGACTGGCTGAGTGGAATTAAATTTCTGTGGAGAAGAGTGGATGTTGGAGTGGCTAGACTGAAATAGATCATGTAGGACATGATTAGAAAATACTGAATAACACAAGGAGGGCTACAATACATAATGAATCACAACTAGCTTGCCGCCTGTACTTCAGTGAGTAGTGTATTTCAGATAAGAGGTGAAGGTGAAGGTAAAGGGTTGTTTCACTGGGTAATTTACTCAAGGTTAAGAAAAGCAAAGTGTGTTTCATTGAAAATAAGTGTTAAAAAAGTGTTCACGAGACAAAAATGGGAAACGGATTGAAAATAACAAATATTCCACTTTCCTCTTAATCCTCGCTGCATTTTTACTGCACCCAAGTGGTGTAAGATAAATGATGTGAGTGTTCCTTACACAACTACATAAAGTGTAAAATGAATGGTCATTTTTACTACCTTGCATTGTGAGACAATTATTAAGCATAATGCAAGCACTATCGTTGTTTGTCATATCTTTAAAAAGCGTGTGTCAGTGAATTCTAAAATGTATAGGGCCAATGCAAAAAACATTAATTTCACTGTTCTCTGACCTGTGGTCACCCAGGCAAAAAAAACTTCTTGCTAAGAGGCTCCTGGCGCTATAACAACACTATTTTTCCTTCAGAGTGACAAAAGTCTTAAGTCACATAACAACAATTAATCCAAACAATTATTCATGCTTTAGTCGCTACGAGCTGACAAATGCGGATCTAGTGGGAAAACAAAAGAAATACCTTTCCAGTGAACATACATAGATTATTTATTGTCCTTTTTTTCAAGGAGGTTTGTTGTCACAGTCTGTACAGTGTAGTAAATACATAGATTCAACACCACAACATACACACATACCACATGCATATATTTTCCTGAGATGTTCAGAATCAACCTCCAAATTATGCTGATTAGGAAAAACACTGTCTGGGTGGAATTAACTCACTGAAAAACCTAGTAATATTATCTATTATTAGAAATATTATATTTGACAAATCAGCAGTACTTTATGTAAACAGAAGTCATTCAAGACAGAGTTGAACAAGAAGTCCTTGTCAGAAAAACATTACACCTCTTACTTTTTGTATTCATCTGAGTAGATTTGCAACGCACAAACTACTGTATGATATTGCATCCACTATTTTATCTACAAAATATATTTGACAAAGTAATACATCACAGCTTAATGTAAAGATATTTTGCAAGAGTTTAAAGAAAGCTGTGAAAACTACATTTGTGACCCTAAAATACTGCATTCATAGTGGCTCCAAGCAACTCCCTAAGCACCCTATCCTTTCCCTCAAAACTTTAAACACGCCAAGTTATCAAACACTAAGCTGACTCAGACAGACTATTCATTCCCAATGATATCTTTTAGGCCTCCACTTTTGATGAAATAAACCTGAAATGGCTGTTTTGCTGAGCAAGGAAAATGACTCACAGCTGTCTGGTAGATAGCAGATTTAAGGCTGCCAGACTTTTTTTTATTTTTTATTTTTTTGCTTGTGTGTTTGGATGTGTGTGAATGTATGAGCACACAAGCATATGGGATAACTATCCATGCTTGTCCGCATAACTGTATGTGCCTGTGAGTATCACATCTGCACTTGAAACGTTTCACGAGGATTTTGTGAAATTTGTCCTGCGAGTCTGGCTCAAGACAGTAATCATTGTGACATTTGTATCTTATGATTCAGTAATATTATCATTTTATAATTCAGTATAATCCAGTTTTGAGAAAAACGATCTCCTAATTATGAGACACAAATCTTATAATTATGAGAAAATCTAAACATGGTTACTACCATTATTTTCTCTTAATATTAGGCTACATACAATGACATGACTGGTATTCAATATTGCTCAGACACACACACACACACACACACACACACACACACACACACACCCCTCCATTTTCAGTACCAGAAAGCACATTCTGGATCACAAATCACTCCACATTCTGTATTGTTCACTGGTATTACGGTATTTAAATTACTGTGTAGAGGTTTGGGGAAACACATATAAAAATTTATTGCAATTGTTATTTATACTTAAAATATAATAACCTAATAATGAATTAAAGCAATGGCCAAACATATTCCATTTTAAAAAGATGTTCAAAGAAATTATATTTCAGAAGTACAGAGAAATACATTGCTAATATTTACTTATTTATTATATTGAACATTTTGAAGTATCTGTATAAATATTGTGTGTTTATGTAAATATATGTATGTGAATATGACTTTTCAATTTATATTTTCTTTGATTATAGACTGATTATCTCTGTAGCTGTAATATTTTGTAAGGTAGTAAGGGTATAAAGGGGTAGGAGTACATAAGTTTTTCTTCTTCCTACTCCTTTTCGCACATGCAAATAGACGTTTTATTTTGTTGTTTA
Source organism: Micropterus salmoides (assembly GCF_014851395.1). Lineage (NCBI taxonomy): Eukaryota > Metazoa > Chordata > Actinopteri > Centrarchiformes > Centrarchidae > Micropterus > Micropterus salmoides. Next base: position 28,234,403 of record NW_024040485.1, on the reverse strand, counting down.
TTTGGGCTGTGTTTATTTGGTAAAAACACTTAACTGTCTGAAATAACTCCCTTGTTCACTCATTCACTCATTCACTCCCTACACAATATACTCAGTAGCTTAGCATACAGTTTACATTTCAATTTACATTTGAGACACTTAGAAGTCATCGTCACTAAAAGGTGTAATTTTCTAATCAATTAAGTGTGACATGTTGCATTGCGGGATTGTTAGCAGAAAGTAGTGTGCCTACCATGGACACTACTTTTTGTATTCCAATGTGGACTTTTTGAGAGCGCTAAATGGTGGATAAGTTGCCCTTTCTGACCTGAGTACCACTGTTACTCCACAACAGCAGCAACCTATGGTATATAGCTAGATATATTTGATGTCTTATAATAACAAGATTCCGATGAGACAATTAGGCAATAGGTTCAAGGTAATTTATTACATAATTCTTAGGTAAGATTACTATGAGATAAAAGCCTGATGAGATATGAAAGTCATAATTACAAGATAAGTCTACCATGTACATATGTATGTATGTATATGTATGAGGTATATATTAAGTAAATGTTTTTAATTATTGTTTAAATTGGTGTAAAATGATACTTTCCTCTGAAACATATTATTATAAATTAGTATAACATTGCCAAAAAACTACAAGTAAATGTTACATCCCAACAACACATGGGACTCAGGACACAACCGGTCTCTGTCCCGACGTCCACCCTATTCCTTGCATGTGGTATAAGAATGCCACACTTCCTGGATTGACAAAGCTAATAAGTTGTAAACATACATTATAAGAGAAAGTCAAATTTCAAGTGTCTATCTATAATTTGACTAGTGACTTCTCAGTACCAGTAGCATGTTTCTTTGTTTATATTTTCATATAAGCCGGTGGTAATGTGATTTATGTAATCCTGTTGCATGTAAACACTCTGTCTGTTCTGGTGAGGCAAGTTGTCTGTAAATGTGCTCAGAAGGCTCGATATCAACCAGTTTCGTGGCAGAGCAGCCGGACAATCTGTTTCTCATCTCCAACTTCAACTTTAGCTGCTGGAGCAGTTCCACTTTGTTAGATTTGATGAGTTGGATGAAACTCTTTTCTGTTCTTCTGCTGCAGATTTGCGCACGCACCCACACACAGGCTCATAATTTCAAATACTCACATAAGCACAAACACACTCACTCAATACATGCGCACATGCACGCATAAACAAATGCACAAACAGATTCACACATGGAAGCAGAGACATTTGAAAATGCATGCGAACTCACGCTTGCAGAAACGACATTTTCGAGTTAGATGACATTTGCTCCACGTCTTTCTGTAATTGTCTGGTAACTGAAAAAGCAAAAGACATTCATCACCCTGCCTCCTCTGAGAGGCAGATGGCATATCCTCCAACACCTCCACCCACACCTCCTCAGATCTTCTCTGCTGTTCCTCCTCTTCCTCCTCCTCGTCATAGCCATTCTTTACCCTTTCTAATGTGTTCCTCTCACCTCCTTTGCTGTCATCTCTTCTTTTTATTTCTCTTATTTTGCCAACTCCTACTCCTCAAGTCTGCACTTTCTCCATTCAGCTAGTCTGTCCATCATATGTCTAATGACTTCAATCTTTTCCTCACCTCATCTTTCACCTTCTTTTCTGCCTTCCCCACTCTCCCCTCTTTTTTTCCCTGAAGGCTGGACTGGACTCATGCTTTAATGTCGCTCCTTGACCTCATCTGTCTCTCACAAACCATTGGCAGGAGAGAGAAAAAGAGGTCAGACAAAGAAGTCGAGGCTCTGAAATGTTTCCACAGACCCCTGAAAAACACACTGGTGTCACAGAGCCACACTTTGTTACGATTTTGCCCCAGGATACCTTATATTAGATGTGTTGTTGATCTAGTATTATTCATTAAATGAAATCATAATTGTTACATTTTATACATGTGAATTGCCCTTGCTTTACTTGTTGAAACTATTTTCTAGTACTGTTACATGTTTAACTCTTTTTTTAAGGTTTTTCTTTGTCTATGTAACCGTGGTGGCTTTTGTCATGCAAGCTGGATTGCTAATTTTTTAAGTACCCACTTCTTTTGCTCTTTTATTTGTAACCTCATGTAACCAGACCTCCTTCTTGTAACAGTGCAGTGACAGAAGTTGGGAGAAAACCTCATCAGTAAAACATTTGTTTACGTGAAAAAACATGGTCTTCAGAAAATGCTCACCCCAGCACAATAAACTCCCTGTATCTCTGCCCGTATCTAAAAAGCCATTTATCCCACCAAATTCTACAGACCTTTGTGGCAGCTGCAAAACCCAGTTATCTAAAATAATTAGTATTAAAACTTGCTTTATCAATGGTTTTATTATGTGTTTCACTTAGCTAAACCCAATAATCAGTAGTTCAAACTGAACTCAGAACCTTCTTACTGTGAGGCAACAGTGTTAACTACTGCACAACAGAGTAGCACATTATAATGAACCATGGATATAATCACATCTAGCAGCTATTAGGCCAAGACACTACCACCCCAAGTACGGGTAAGTTGTAACCAAGCGGGAAGCTTCCGGTCAGCGATCTGATGCGAACGCGGAAGTCCCTGAAACCTGCATTCTATCAAACGGCCAGCTGGGGGCGACTCTTCTGGTTGCAAAAAGAAGTCCAGCTCCTTTAGAAATAATGTTAAAATGAGGCTACTTCTCAGCTGAATAATTACCTCAGTAAACACTTTCATAATGAGTTTATGGTCTCAGTCGCCAGTTTCAAGTCTTCTTCAATACAAAATCATGCTGATTTAATAAATTATGGTCCCATTTATTTTAAAATAGACCATAAAGCAGAGTATGTTTCAGGGCAGCGCTTTTATTTTGAAGTAACATCATGAAAACAACATGGTGCAGGATGAGAGAAGTTAGCAGACAGAGAGTGATGGACTTCACACGACTGGATTCACGACTTAAAATTTTTTATGAAAAGCTGTTTTGATTCTTTTGGTCGGTGGACCCTTACAGACTAAAGGAATATAAATCCTCAAGGAACGGACACATTCGGACTTCAAAGGTAATGGCCATCATCACGTTTTTTTCCGTTCCTCTCTTGTACCATGCAGGTTACACCGGTAAATCTATAAGAATTAGACTTTGGGGCTTGTTTTTTCCATTAAATGAACTGAACGACTAACCGATCCAACAATTTGCAGCATGTCCATACTGACACATTCATCATACGCTTAAACATTAATATTTGTATTAACGATTTAAGCAGCTTAGAAGCAGCTTAAATGAACAGGCCTACTACTGTGTAAAATAAATCGAAATATTACCTCTGAGTATTGTAGGCTTAACACCTTTCTAAATAATCATACACTTGTTTGATTGATTTTCCCTGAACTGCGCAATAAAAAAACATAATTTGCGGCGCACAAAAAGAACCATGATTGAGGATAATAAACACAAATGGAGATTCTGTTTCAGCAACAGAACACCTATAAATATGTTGTACAGTTTAATCAGGAATCATATTAATTAATATTTGCATGCAGTACAATTTATTCTCATAAATAAGGTGAACAGCAGGACAAATTACATTTAAATTGATGCCGTTTTCACAGCACAGTTTCATGTATTGTTCTCACATGTCCGTTGCCTTATCGAGCCAAACGCTGTGCGCCAGGGTGTGGATGTGATGCGCTGCTTGTAAAAACACATTATGGAAATATAACACTATGTCATTTACAACAAGTTACAGGTTATTTCTTTTAACTCATCGCCAGCGTTGTTAAATGAGTTGACTGTTTGTGCAGCCTAAATAAATGTTTAAACACAGGTGGAATGCATTTGGTTTACTCTCTTTTCAAACGGGGGAATCCAAATTAGTACCTGGGTCATCCCGTCTTGCGTGTGTGTCCCCCTCCACTAATCAAGAGGGATGCCCCGTTCCTGCAGACTGGTTATAAAAAGGGGTGGACCTCCGGTGCCCCCTTTCCTCCGGTGCACAAGCGTTGCATGAAAGTGTGTTTTTTACCCACCAAACAACATGTTTCAGCTTCACCAAAAGGAACATCAGTGTCACACTGAGTTAAATTTTGTTTGTAGCTTCTCTGTCAGAATTAGCCTCCTTTTCTTCTTGCAGTCAGGACATATTAACATTAATGAGGGGAGTTTCATTGACCATTTACAGGCAACTATGGGCTCACATGCTCCACATTTCAAGTTGATTGTGATTTATAAAGGTAACTTGCTTACAAGTGTGCGTACGCACGGTTTTATAAGTACGCCATTTTTGGCTTTTGGGTGCACTTTTTTAGTGAGGATTCTACGCACAGTTTTATAAATGAGACCCCAGGCCAGTAAAGGAGATAGGTGGCTATTTGGGAATCGGCTATTAATTGAATTGAACGGTAATTAAAGAAGATCTCTGTACATTCTGAGGTCTAATTTAGGTCTAAGAGGTGTGTAATATATTCTCTTTTTATTGTGCACTGTCACTTCTCACAAGCTGCCCGTACTCTTTTCTGCCCTCTCCACCGGCGGAGACGAAGTATGGAAAAGATCAAGTGCCAACATGTGAACAGCATGTAAATGGGAAGTACTGGTTACAGTGCTGACAGACGAATGCTGGTAACCCTAGAGTGCAGGCTTGGTGGGCCAAGGGCACTCTGTAAAATAATAAAATCCAGAAAGTCCCTAGTTGTATGTACAGGGGATTGTTGTAGCACTTTTAAAGAAGTGTTACAACCCACCCCTCAAAATCTGTTTTTCTCTATATATTCTGAATGTGCCTGTTTCCAGCCTTGACAACCAGCGTGCCTGATCGGGGAGGAAGCAGGTAAATACTGAAATGATCACCTAACTCCTAACTTATCTCTAATCGGTGGAATTGTTGTTACAACTCTCCCCAAGTCACAACCATACCCGGTCTCCCCTATTAAAAGGTGGCATAAAAAACTCATTTTCAGGTTCATACTTGTATATAGTGTTTCTAATAGAAAATTTTTACATGCTTTAATAAAATAAACAACAACATTATTTTTCTCATACTGTCCATCACTTCAGCAACTTTAGCAACATGTAAAGCTATCTGTCCATCAGGAAACTTCATAAATCACAGAGTTGAGACAGAGCTGCTAGAGGACATCAGAGAGAAAACCAGAAAATATCTTCTCTTTATAATTGTAAAAGCACAATGTTAGACATACTGAACAACCTCCAGCTCTGGCTCTATTGAATGACTTACTCTGCCCCGTGGACTGGTATATGTAGATTTTTGGAGTTTATATATTAATGATCCCAGATATCATAACACTCCTAGCGCTTTTAGGCATTTGCCTGTTTTTCAGTGGTCTTTTGCATGCACAAGATTTACATATTTGGAGGAAACAATGGTGACTGAGGCTCACAGTATGTCATTTCAACGTACTGAACACTTCTTATGCAACTATGCCAAGGTAGTTTTCCATTCTATGCCCCCTTTAAGTGATAATTACAGTGATGCTGGAATTAAAAGTCTCTAGTGGATATCTGCTAAAGCACAGCTTTGTGGCCTCCCGCCAGTATATGGTGATAAAAAAGGTTATAAAAGTTATTTGATTGAGTGTAAAAATACTGTGTTTTTTAAAACTTCAGAAGCTCAAACAACAACTAATGTCTTCAGGAGACAGAGTCCTGTCTACTGAAGCTGTATATAGGATGAATGTTGGAATGTTTCCTCCATGATTTATTACTAGGTATTTAAAACAGTCAAAATGTAACAGTAATGCCTGCTTTTTTTCAATGTTCATCAATTGTGTGCTGTACTACTGTGCAGAAATGACATGTTGCTCTAAGATATCAGACTAAAATATTAGAGCTGTATGGCCATGGCAAAAAAACTCTGACCAACCTTGGGAGACCTAGAGTGAGTGCTGAACATTTAGAATATTTATTGTAGACTGTATAGCTTTAGGCTAAAGGCTCACAATATAACACTGTGTCCAAAAACATTTGACACTTTCTGTGTCATTTCTGTCTTGGCATGGGACCAGTGTAAGAACTTGGAGCACATCAAACAGGGTAACACACTAGATGACTGCTGGACAATACATCTGGTAATATAGTCCACGCATACAGACTGTATTATTTCAATTCCTTATCATCAGGCTTCCTGAATAAGACTCTCCAGCTGATCTAGAATATTGCAGCACATGTACTGACTAAAGATGTTTCTTCCATATTAGCTTCTTCGCACTGGCTCCCTGTAAAATCCAGAATCAAATTTTAAATCCTTCTGCTCACCTATACAGCCCTTAATGGTCAGGCACCATCTTATCTTAAAGAGCTCATAGTACCTTATTCTGCAACTAGAACATTATGCTACTAGAACATTGCACTCAGGTGAGCTCTGAACCATCTTATAACTTATTTTATGAGTTTGCACAATATAAATGAAATTGGACTGAATATCTGTTTGATAATCAGGGAACTAGCTCCACAGGATGTTCCCTTCTTCATTTATACAGCATCCCCAACTTGTGAGTGTCCGCAGGAAGAGATATAGTTGTTAACAAACACATGAATACATCTGCGATAACTACGTTATAGTGAGTTATAAACCATGTATTTATACATGAAGTTTTCAATATTTAATATTTAACTGAGAACAGCCATAACTGCCACATGTCATATTCTGTGTGACAATGTAGGAGCTGGGAGATCGAATGACTGAACAAAAACCTAGGCAACACTGTAACTCTTGCTAAGATAAGCAGCAGATGTTTGTGAGCACACTGTGTGTTTCAACTGATTTCACCACTTGAACATTAAAATGAAAGAACCCAGACTGACTCCCTTTAAAAAAAATGCAGTTTTGTGAAATGAAAAGTGATTAATTATTTATGCCTTTTTGTAAATTCAGTAAATATTATAGATTCAGTTATTTCTTTCTTTATGTAAAAAACATTGTGTCTGTCCCTGCGTGTTGCTGCAGTCACCACTGAGGATAAAGTTCGCTGCACAGTGCCATGCATACCGTTGCACACAGTTGCCACCGTACTCTATATAATTAATTTCCCACTCGTATTTTCTTCTTTTTCTTGCAGTTCTGTTGAATAATGCGTCACTAGGCACTCTTGTGGCACAGAAGGTATAATTAGTAACTAGAGCTATGTCTCTTAAAAGTCTTCCGGCTTGCTTGCTCTCTAAATTTAAACAATAACCTATATTTTATGTTAGGTAATGCATGAAAATAACATCTTTACGAGTGTTTTACAAAAAGCTTCAGCATAATGTCTTATTAGATTAGATTCAACTTTATGGTCAAAATGCAGAGTACGGGTCCAAAATAATGATATGCAGTTACATCATCGCAGCATTATTGTTCGGACACCACAGCATCTAACCAGAAGTGCAGAAATATAGTGTTTTATTCATAAAAGTGCAGGAGGTAAATACTACAGGTTAAGTTATGCTATATTTGACTATTTATTGGAGTTACAATATACAATTATTATGAAGTATATGTGAATATATTAAAAACATATAGAGGAGAAGTGGACAGAGTTAGAGAACGGAGAGTGCAAATATAAGGTTGAACAGTATGAACAGCATCTATGCATTTGTTTAAGTATGCAGAGTATTACAATGTATGCAGTGCTGGTTAAATGTAAATGATTGAACAGTGTTTAAAATATCAATTGTGTAAATAACATGTTGGTTAACATGTTAGAGTACTGCAAGAAGAGAGAGTGCAAAGGTTCTATTAGATTTAAGGTATGGAGTTCAGCAGGGTCAAAGCCTCAGGGATGAAGCTTTTAGTCTGCTGGTGCAAGAGCGTAGGTTCCTTTAACACCTGCTGAATGGAAGAAGGGTCAAAAGTCCATGGTTAGGGTGGGAGGCATTGAATTGAATATCTGTTTGATAATCATGGGAGTAGCTCCACATTTCTACAGCATCCCCAAAGTCCATGGTTAGGGGCTAGGCCTCAGTTTGCTGTCGGCAGACCGCATGGCCAGGTGCTGTCCTTCATGCCTATGGGCCAATTCCTCATGTTTGATCAGACCTACCACCGTGGTGTCATCTGCAAACTTGACTATGGTGTCGGAGCCATGAAGAGGAACGCAGTCATGGGTGAACAGGGAGTCAGTGTGCAGCCTTGTGGCACACTGGTGTTCAGGGTAATAGTGTAGGAGGTGAGGTTGTCTAACTTAACAGACTGGGGTTTGTTATTTACAAAGTCCAGAGACCAGTTGCAGATGGGTGCGCTGAAACCAAGCTGACTGATCTTGGAGATCAGCATGGAGGAGATCACAGTGTTAAATGCTGAACTGAAGTGAAAGAAGAGCACCTGACGTATGAATTTTGGCTTTCCAGTTGTATTAGGGCAGAGAGGAGTGCTGTGGAGATGGCACCCTTTTTTGACTTGTTGCGGCGAGAGGGAAACTGGTGTGTAGCAGGCATTCAGATTTGAAGTTTGAAAGAAGCACTAGGCACTGATGGAGGTAAGTGGACAGAACAGAAATTTAACAGGACAGGACAGAAGCCATTAAGAGCGGAGGCAGTGGAGTGCTTTGGTACTGGCACAATGGTGGCAGTCTTGATTGAATGAATTTCTTGTGCACACAAATTTCCTTTGTAATTAATAATGTTCTATATTACCATAACACAAAATGGCAAAAGCAGTCTGATCAGGCTAAGAATATTTTACTGGTCGTCATGAAAATATTAAATCAGATACACCTATGGAAGTATGCAAAACAATAAAAGATATTCAATGTACTAATGTATTTAAAAGTTAAAATACTACACATTTGTTATCTGGATCCAGGCAATAACCTGATCTGATACAGACTTCGAATTTTCTAAAATCACTACAATATCCTGATGCACACAGACAAGACAAGACACAGAGAAAGATGTATATAAAGAGAAGCATTTTGTCTGGTTTTAGCAGTGAGTGTTGCATAATTCCCAGCTGGTAACCAGGCGGGGCAGGTGGTGCTAATCTGAGGTGTGTGTGTTGTGTGCGGGTGTAGAGTGGTCACAGAGGTCAGGGCCAGTTGCGAATAATTCCTCACATGTCTTTCCTCCTCTTCCTCACCACTCTCCTCCCCCTCCTCCTCTGCTCTACTCTCTTGCGCCGGGAGCAAGATTTTCTCTCCTGCTTCTTTGTTAAAATGACAGGCCCTAATAGAATAAATAAGGCACCTATTTTTACCTGGCTGCTGGCAGGGTGATCACACTTACACACATACCAGCACGCAATGCTGCGCTGGAGGTTGGTGAAGAGCTGACACCTGACTCGGTGTGGGGGGGGTTGAGGAAGGAGGTCATGGTGATTTAATTGAGAGAGAAAGTAAGGAGGATAGAGCCTCCGCCGGAGAAAGAAAAGAGGTAGATAAGTAAATAGAGAAAGGCATATAGATTGATACAGGAAACAAAAGGAAGAGATTGAGTGACTCTGTTTGCTCTCTGTTTACTGCAGACACACCTTTGCTTGTGTCTGAAATTTCCATCTGTATACAGTATTTTTCAATTTAATCTGACATTTAACAGCCAAAAAAGCTCCATAATGACACCTTTAGGTGTTTTTGAAGCAAATTTTAACTGCTGTTGGAGTATTTTGACAGAACTCTGAAGCATCTAATTATCCTGAAACTGTTTATAGGCAAACTGGTCTTCACAAATTTTCCATGTGACAGCTGTGTGTGAAGAAAACGAGAAAAGTAGGAAGCTAAATAAGGCTAATCATATTCACATACACTCTGTATTTTCTGAAGGCATTTTGAGATGCCTTTGGTACTATCCCAATTTGTGTGTTTAAAGAAGTTTGGCAGTTCTTGAAACATTTTTGAGCACCCCACAAGTTTAGACATTAGTACAGTAGTATAGAAACATACCAGGCCCTATTTAAATGATATAGAGAACATGGCACAAGTGCATTTAGTGCATGTCCAACTCCACTTTTGCAAGTTAAAAGGCACGTAATCCGGGCACAATGTAAGGCATAAAGGGGTTAAATTCTCTGACTCTAACTTAATCATAGTGTGTTTTTCCCTTGCACCGCACCTGGCACATTGCTATTTAAATGGAAATCTGCTCTTGTAAAAATATTCATCAGTGCAGCTTTAAATACTGTAGTGCATGTCCATTATATGCGGCTGAACCAGGAAGTGCAACAGCGGATATCACAGGAATTCAGTCAATACGGATATATGCAAAGCATTAGTCTATAACCAATTATATAACGCAACCATACTGTATTAGCTGAATTTCTTCAAACAGCTTTTAAAGGTCTTTAACTTTACAATCAAATGCATTTGCTTCATGTATTAACCAGCTGCAACATGAACAGAGCAGCAGTGACTTTCTGGGTATTTGTGTCTGATCTCTGGCGTGGTAATTGAGGTCATGTGTCTGACAATAGGAAACTCATCACAACCTAGTGTAGGGAAGAAAGTGCTATTAATCACTCAGACAAGGCATTATGGCCAAACACACACACACACACACACACCCACTGACAGACTGTGGTTAATCAGCTATAGCTGCGTCTCTACAATCATGACTGATACAGCAATGATACTTAGGCATTGTATATGTGTACATATGTGTGTGTCTCTATGTGCTGTTTTGAAGTTCCTGGGTCATTAGGAAACAACTGGTGTAAGTCTTCAATTAACTTTACAGACCGTGGCGTACTATGTGCTTCTTTCACCCACTGAGCTCCGGTCTGCTGAGTTATAATTCACAGTCGAATTGCCAGAAAATATCACAGTTCCTGGGACTCTTTTTATTGATTTTGTATTAAAGTGAAAATCCACGCTGGAGGAGTGATTGTTTTAGGTAACAGTGCAATTTTGTATTTATGAGAATCCACAAAAGCTTTTCCCTTTTTTCCAAGCAGCCCACACGGTATTTGATTATGTGAATGAGATTTTCTTCATAAGGATGAAATCACATAAGCCAGATATCTGCAATTCATACATATAAAGAGCTTTGAGCTGCTACAGTGACATAAATGAGGTGAATGCAACAAACTTCTCTGTTTTCTGTAACAGGAGGCACTCGTTTTTCTACCAGTGTAGTATAAGTATCCAAGTATCCGGAGGAAGGACACACAGTATTCATCTTTTTCTAAAAATCTGATTCCATTTGATATATCATTATTAACATATACATAAAAAAAAATCTTTAAAACTGCTGCTAGCAGCTGTGCTCCAGGCAGCTAATATGCAGAAAATGATCAGCCCCACTTCTCACTGAATATGGAGGGAGGCTGCAGTCGGGCACATCTTGTATTTGGAGCAAAGGGCGAGGACATGGATCATCAAACTCTCCTGTGAGCTCATTACTCCCTCCAAAAGGCCAGGATGTTTCCAAGAAGCAGGGAAGAGATTAAGAAAGATGACTCTGATTTCAAGTTTTTGCCAATGGAATCTATTTCTTTTCCTAGGGAACCGACGGTCCTGGGCCAGGCTGAAACAGTTACCCACTTATTGAATCATTTCCCATCTTCACAGCCCAACGTGATCACCATGCTTTCTGTCTGTCAGGAAAAACAGATTCTGTATAGATTTCGCACCAGTTCAGACAATCAGATTTTCAGTCCCACATGGGCCAAATCTGATGTTTCAATTGTTGCTTCAACATGGGGACTGATAACAGGCTGAGTGTAGGCTGAGGAAAATATGCCCTGCTGTTAGTGTTACATCCACAGCCTGGTCAATGGCAAACAGCAAAGTGAAAAGTAATGGTGCTGTACAAGTAGTTGTAAATACACATAAATTATAATGAAAAGCAAAACTTTTATTTTTACAATGGACAGTGTTGCGTTTTTGAATTTCATAAATCCAACAGTAAGACATATTTGCATGAACACATTTTTATTCATTTGTGATGGTAAAAGGTTTACAGTATTCTAATAATTTCCCAGAAATTTCCCTGGAACAAACTATGTAATTTTGCTCTAATAATAGGGAAAACAGAGTCAACGTCCTGAGCATTTTCTTAAGCTTAGTTAGTTTAGTAGTCGAGTTTACCAACAGTTGTTGATTTCCATATGTACCAGCTTTAAAATAACTAATCCACTTAAATCCAAGTAAATATTATTATAAATTATTGTAAACTTTTTTCCCCCGAATATGTTGATACATATGCTAGTCTACCTGCGAATTTCACATCACAGCATATTGGCCTGCTATGTACTGATTACAAATAGATTTCGCTAGCAATTAATTGGAATTAAATAACCAGCAGTACACCAACTGAAAACTATTTCTATTTTCTTTTACATTAGTAATACATTACAAATGAATTTCAAATGAACTGTCCCAAAAATTAAAGCTGCATTTACATTTCAGTTATTATCACGGAAATAAAATGAAACAACAGGACAGAAATAGAAATTAATCATGATCTCATTCTTGTACAAATATGCTACATGTCCCAATAATCCTAGCTAACTGCGAGACCTCTAATTTAGCATTAAACTCAATTTTATTTTTCTTCCTTTTCTCATGGATGAACCATTCATTTAAAGGTCACATCAGATCAGACTGATCATAAAATTGGAACTACAGCACCTTCTTTTTCCTATATTGTTTCAGGATACATATAAGTTCATTGATTACACACTGTTCCACCATATTACAAGAGTACAAATATGACTTTGTCCAATAACAACAATATACACATATATATATTATAATTGCACAAGTTATATAATCGGCAGAAAAGTAGTTGGACAGTGCAGATTCACTGACACCAATCCAAATGAAAAACTTCACGTCACAATAAAGAAAGAAGATGCTGAGAAGGAGGAGAATGGCATTTTTTTGATTGTGTTGAATCGTTTACCAGCGTCTGCAATTGGTGTGTCAGAGGCGGCTGGAAATGAAGAGTAATGCACTTTTCATGAGGGTGGGAAAACTCTGCCATCTAATGCCATTTGTCAGCGAGAGGTAACTGGGAGTGAACAGCACAGCACAGCAGGGGTGCCCTTGGACAAAATAAGGGAAGGGAAGAAAAGTGGCCGAGGCAAACAAAGGAAATGATGGCGGACAGTTTGGAGCCATTGAGGTGAAGCGGCAGGGAGAGACGGGCTATTACTTATCTCTGCTGCAACTTACTGAGGAAACAAGCACAGGTGACAAAATGATGGATGGCTGACATATGCTGCCATTTTGAGTAATATAACTAAGAGCAAAGACAATGCTTCTTTGATTGTTCATTTAAGTACAAGTGCTTCAAGTGCTTCTAGAGAGTGCTTGTGTAGTTTACTGTAATTGCTTGAGGACGATGCTGATTATAGCACAAAGCCTCACTGTGATGTACAACACACACTCTTTCAGTGTGAGACTCAAACAGAAGGTGAAAGCAATGTGGCATACATTGTGTGTGATGTGTCACACACAAAGAACAGATGCAACATACCAATATGATTTGATTCTTCTAATGAAATAACTGAAGGAACATGAAGCTGTCATTAACATAGCTGAATATTGCTAAATAACATTTAAGAAACCGGTGGTACACATAGATGTTTACAGGAACTTTAACTTGGAAACAAGTATCATCTGTCTGGTTATTAAAAGTGTGATTGGACCGAATTAAATGATTGGCTGTTGTTATTACAGTCAAGCGACAGCCAGATAACAGACATGACAAATTATTTTTGAGTCAGAGCATTTGATTTATTCATTGGAATTGGAATGGAACACTAATTTCAACAAACGTAACAAAAATGCTTCTGAAATTAATTGCCTACCCTAATTTGAAAATTTATTTAGTAAATGTACAAAAACCATATATAAACGATATATAAACATATGTCCGCAAAAACCTCATTTAACATGAGAAACGATGTTATCTTAACAGAAAGAGCTGTACATGAACTCTGACTAAAAGTGGCTCCCAAAGGGAGTGCTGTGTCTGTATAGTTTTACCACATCAAACACTTAGGTCTCATTTGTTTTGCTTTTTAAGTGAAATCTTTGAACACCCAGCTCTAGTAATGAGAGGCGCTGGCTTGTGTTTGTTTGCATGGATTATTGTGCCCACACAACAACCTACGACCCATAACAGATCTACCAATGCAATCGACAAGGGGTACTTCCATAAAGAGCGCAGAAAAGAAAGCTCATGGTAGAAATAAGGGCCTCAAGAGCCTTTCTGAAAGACTGTCACCCTGGGAGCCCATTACATTTCTCTACAACTGGGTACAACTGAGAAAAAAAAAAACAGGAACAAGACAAGAGCTTTGTTAAAAGAGGTCCCATGGGAGGTTTAAGTATTTCTCCTGACAAGCGTTTACTCTGCAGCTGAAGTATGATCAAGAGTCCTGCCAATTCTAAATGTGTAACATAATAATCCAGTCCATCCCAACACACACACATTCAGCATTACCAGCCTCAATGTATTTTGAGTGGGAGTGACAGATTAGGAATCTGTTCAATCAGTGGATATATAAATAACTGCAGGAATGAAACTGTGTTCCTCATCCATCCCACACAGTCATAACCACATGTTCACCTTACCTTTGATGCTAAGGCCAATAATGACTGTGAATGTTTTCATTTATAAATAAATTATTCTTTAACAAATGCGCTCACTGTGTGTGAGAGTGGCTGTGTGCCCTACCTTTGCTAATGTCCTGGTACTCCAGCCACAGCTGTCTCTGGACCTGTTTGTTGGGGTACCAGATGGTACAGGACTCCTGGAAGCCGTACACCGCCTCCTGCACGTAGTGGTTCCCAAACTCCCTGAGGATGGAGGTAAAGTCGCTTCGCTGCGTCGCCCCATCCAGAGAATGGATGGCTGAGCTGAAGGCTGGGTAGGAAACAGAGAAAAAAAAAAAGTCAAACAAGCAATTGAGGCGAATGCTTTCAGTTAAAAAAAAAAAAAAAAAAACACAATGAGAAACAAAAACAGTATGAGGCAGTATAACAGTATAAATGCATCTTGTAGGTAGGTTTTTGTTTTTGTTTTGGCTTACCCATAAGGCACACAAAGCTGCCTTGGTACTAACTAAAGGTAATCCCTACTAACACTAATCTGCACCACATACTAAGAACTCACTGTCCATATCTCCCACTATATGCATGCTGTATATGTATACGGTATATTGTACGTCACAGCTGTACTCATCAATTGCTCCCCATATATACATTGCTTGTGTCTTTTATGTCGGGGTGGACTGGCAATCTGGCGTAACGGACAAATGCCCGGTGGGCTGACGCACCTTTGGGGCTGGTGCAACATAAATTATTTATTTATATATTTATATATTATTTTTAAAAACTGGGCCAACGACCGGCCCGTAAAGCGTGGACAGCAGCCCATTGAGTAACTTTGTTTACTGACAGTGGGTTGGTCCAATCACATCTCTTACTAGCCCCCCCTCCCTCTGCTCTCTGTTGCATGCCAAAAAAAAAAGTCTTCATACGGCTGCAGCCAAACGCGCAAAATAACCAATATCGTTGCTACAAGGGCTGCAGTAGCATCAACATCAGCTGCAGTAACCGACGTAGAGCAGGCACAGGCACATTAAGGAGTAAAGGAGAGCCGTGGTCACTGGCAGGCAGAGGAGGAGGTGTGTGTTAGCGGAGCAGGATGACAGGGCCGAGGGAGAGAGAGAGAGCAGGAGGATAGTCCCAGTCCAGCCCTGCTTTTATGTGATCACCCTATATTTGCAAAAAAAACCCCAGTATATTACATATTATCTTCAGTTTCTTATAATTTTAGTGGTCTATTATATATTTGGCACGTTTATCAGGTGTAACCTGATAACCAGGTATATCTTTTTCATCTCAGTTTTGTGAGTTAGCAGTAGTTTAGCAGGTTAGCAACATTAGTTTTGCAGGTATTTGGAAAAAGTTGATTTAATTGAAAGAAAAGTTATTTCAAGACAGAAAATACGGAAAAGCATAATAGGTCCCCTTTAAATCATTGAAAACATTACTACATTAGTGATTAGTCTCTAATTTGTTAATGCTAAGTACTAACTTGTGAATAATGATAACCATCCATGTGTATCAATGATTTCAATAATTCAAAAGTTTGCTATAGCACACAGACACACAGTTTTTAATGTCTCGCCCCATCCAGGCTCGAGAGTGCCATTGACGAGCGCATTGACTTTATGAAAAGTTGACAATGTTTCAACAAAAGTCACCTGATTTAGCTAAATAGACAGCTAGCCAACCCAGATCTTCAGCTTCAGCTGCAAAACCTTGACTAGCAGATTTGATATTGCTGGGCTCAGTGGGCTGCTCTCTCTGCTCTCTGCTGCCAGCACCTTCGGGCTCACTAGGCTCAGATGACTGCCTGGTAATCGTGGCAAATGCATCTCTCTCGCTCTTTTTTATATACTAAGTCCGACAGGATTTTTCCCAGTGCTCCTGATGGTCAGTCTGCAGAGGCCAGGGCACAGGTGTCTAGTTCAGTATAAGATTTCCATTATCCTTTTTGATCCAGGTTTTTCACACTTTATGAACTGCAAAGGTATTAGAAATGATTTGTTCAAGTAGCAGTATCTGCACGGTGTCTTAAAACGGATGTAGACGGCTGCTTACTATTCATGAACCCTTTCAACCAATTAGTGCTGATTATCCACAGTGTCCACATATGGGCATGAATTAGCAAAGAATATCTAAATATACTCCTACACAGTGAAATCTCCTTGATGCTAAAACAATTTGAGGAGTTCTGTGTGTACAATAAGTAAGATCAGGTGCAAACACAACTTTGAGGCTGTTTCACAATACCTGATAAAGCATCAGAATCTGAATACCTGATGAAGACAGATGAATTAATAAATAATGCAGCATGGGAGACTTTGAGCATCGTGTTTCAAACAGAATGCAAGACCTTTCTTGTTGACAATTTGCTTCTTTGTTCTGCATCTATTTTGTCTTTCTTTCCTTTTTATTTGCTATACTATAATCTTTTACCAATGACATCGGTCATTCTGCCAGTGTCAGAATGTTGCCACAGACGCCGGATTAAAAACTCTGTTATACTGCATGTACAGAGAGATTTACTTGGTGACGATGGGCTTAATCAGCATTGTGGGAACTTGTTTGGCAAGGGCTTCAATGTAATAGATGTTCATTTATATGTAAAAGTCCCGCACAAAGCTAATAATGGCCAGCGTAACTTGTGGGTAGAAAAATACTAGCTCAAAGAAGAGAAGAGTCTGAAAGTCAGGGAATTAATTTATGAATAATGAATAAGAAGCTGCTCCTGCAAAATATGAATATATATTTATGTTAGCTAACATTATAACAAGCTTGTTTCTTTTTTGCGCATTGTGACCCACCATCTGTCCCATGTGCACTTTTGTGTATGAATCATGCTTGACAGTTGCTAGTTTAGCCAATAAAACATTTTAATCTATAAAGATGCAAATGCTTACTATCGCAGGTTTGTTTGTGATAGCATTTTATTTTGTTACCGTTACTGTCAGGATTTCCTGGTCGAATTAAAACTCGAGGCACATATTGTTTAGGTTCAGTTATTCATTTAATCTTTAGTTTTCTTGAGTTACATATTTGCTCTCTTTTTTGTAACTCACCATCCTTACCATCCTCAGGACTTAAAAAGAGGGTGGAAACCAAACACTTGCTGCTTTTATGCTCTTGCTGATGATTTTTAACGGCTACAAAACAAGAAGTGATCTGCCTTGAAATACTGTAATTAATTTTATTCCAAAAAGTCTTCCAAAACTTTCAACAACCTGCTGAGTTTTTAATAAGTGAAAATGATGATATAATGAAGATATAATACTTGCGTCACATGTGCACTAATTTCTGACTGGATATGACAACACCAGCCTCTGCTATGTTGCAGCAAGATATCAGAATGACTCAAAAGGTTAAAGACTCTTTATTTAGACCAAGATAAGTGGCAGTAAAAGCCCTAGGGTTAAATATTCTTTTTATGGCTAATTTAGACGGTGAATCTCCCTTAGGGCCTTTGTGTCCTAGGAGAGACGAAAGCTGAAATGACAGGGTTTTACCCGCAACGGTGGGATTAAAGGACTTCTACAAACCAGTGAAGATAACTCTGTCAAGAAGACTGTGCATTGTTAGATTAAGGTGGTGACTTAATTAAAATCAAACGAAGTCAACACAAATTTTTGTGAATTCACTGACAAATAACGTCCATGAGAGAGCACGTTCGATGTGATACATTGTTCACACTAAAACAAAATCACTACTTCGTCCCCGAGATTTTCTCTCAGCAAACATTGGAAAGAAAACGTGCAATATCAATTTGTCATTATCACTTCCAGGAGAAGCAGTATTAATATCTCAGCACACACGCTTCGCTCGCTCTTACTTCTCCTCTAAAATTAAATTAGGAGGCCACTGAAGTGAGAGACAGAGAGCACAGTGAGGATGAGCGATGGGGGCTTTGCTATCAGATGTAAAAATCAGTAGCCTCGCCCCTCCGGTGTCTGTTGAAATATGATGAGCTAAAGTGGGAAATGGGAGTAAAAAAGACGGAGGCTGCCGAGTCGCTTCTGAGTGAAGGGAAAATAGAAACTGTATCCTCAGCAGACATAGCAGCCACTTTCAAACCACAGCAGCACCATTGGAAATGCATTAGAGGTGTCATGGCTGTATTTACATTAGGATGGCTGCACTTATCAGAATGGAAACTATTTATGATGGATTTATGAATAATGCATGCACTAAAAACATGACAAAAATCCAAATTATGAAATGACACTCTCCCTTCCAGCCAGGCAGCATGATTGAATGCAATATTTCAACAGATTTTACTTTACCCTGAAACACTGCCAAAAGAACAACCCGAGTTATGTAGTGAGGCAAATAAAAAGAAAAAAGACAGATATATTTTCCTAGAATAATACATTTAGTACTGAGAAACCCATCAGGAAATATTCTGTATAATCCCTGATGTGTCAGCAGCCAGCAGCAGCTCTTAGAAGAAGTATTGCTTGACTAAATACCTCCACAGTTATCTTATTCTGTGAAGTTTCCATGGCAGGCGCTGTCAGAATGCCTTGGTCTTGCTATGGGTGCAAAGCTTTGTGATATATGACACAAGGAAAAAGACAAGGAAAATTAAATGAAATACATATTCCTGTATGCTGACCTCGTTTCTAAGACTTCAATCTGTTCACCTATATCCGTCTCAATATCCATCATCGTATTTGCATGTGACATTTAATATCTAACCAAAAAGCTTTACAAAATGATGTTAATGTGAGAGAATTAGAAAAAAAGAGATCCTTAAGGTGACTGTCAGTTTTAAGTCAGCAGATAATGTATCTAGGCTTCTGTATAATTGTATGCTGTATGCCTGTTGCCGAAATTACTGATGTCACAATAGGTCAATTCTTCCATTTGTAATAAATTAATTAGTTTAATCTGTACTTCCGAAGGACAAGCAAAGTGACACAGTGGCACACAGATACACACACAAACTCCATTCTACACATATTTTGTAACATTAAATAATGGATATGCTTGATCGTAATAAACCCACAGTGATGGTTCATAAGGTAACACACAGTTTATAGTTATAAAACAAAGTTAAAAAAACAACAAAAAGCATTTATGGATACCACGGTTTTGGTCTGTTTCAGATCAAACAGCTCCCTGTCTTGATTACCCCTTATGTGTGTTACCTTTTTTGTAATCGCGCTGCCGGCCCGTGTGTGTGTTTTGCCCTGATTACCTATGTGTTGCACCCAGTGTTTCTCCCGCCCTGCTCATTTGCATCATTATGTATTGTCTCTGTTGGATCATTGTAGTTTGTTGTTGCTCTGTCTCCCATGTTGAGTATGTTGCTTGTTCCTACCTGCCTGTTTGTGTACCTTTGTTGCACTTAAGCCTGCATATTTGGAGGACTGTTACTTTATTGATTTGAGGAAATCGTCACACAGTCTGGATTTTCTGTTTTGGGACATAACCACTTCATTTTGGATTCAGCCACTCTCAGTAAGTGTGCTCACTTCTTGTTAAATAAATCATAATCACTAACCCTCCTACTTTCATATGTATTTTGTTAAACCTGTGAAAGGGGTTATTTGTATTTTTTTTTTATGAAATGGATCACTTTTTTATTGCCTGTGTGTGAGGAGGTTGTAATCTCACATAAAAACGATCCGCTTGCCGGGTTTTCTTTTACCTCTGACAGCCAGTGTGCCTAATCCCATGTATTTTCCGGGAAACCCTTTGGCTGTGACTGCGTGCGTGCTACAGAGCCTCTTGCTTTTTGACTCTGTACCGCACACACAGCAACGACGCCACAGCTAATGAGATGGAGTCTGCTAAAACCAAAAAGAGACTGGCACAAACTAGACTCCAGCACAAACTCCATGTAAGGATAAAAACCAACACCAACGTTTTATGTGCTGAAGCCTGTCAGGCCAAATGAGAATCAGATCGACTTAGCATTTACTCATTTAGCTGAAGCTTTAACCACAGTGACTCACAATTGGTAACCTGGGGTTAAGTGTCCAGCTCAGGGACACATTGGTGGATGTGTCACAGTGGCAATCAAACCCGGGACACTCACACCAAAGGCATGTGCCACTGCACCATCGTCACCACCTTCCCACCACTCACGTTAGGAAGCTGGGGATAAAAAACAGTCATGTAAGCAATAAAGATGCTATCTGTGTTCTGGCTCTGAAAAAATTTAGCCTAAAGACAGGACTAAGAGACTTAATTCCAGCTAACAACCAATCAGCTAGCAGCAAGCCAACTAGCATCAGGCTGTCTGATCCCCGGACTGTGAGCAGCAGCTGCCAGCTATTGGGCTGTCTGATTTGTTAGCTCCCGACAGGCTAGCAACCAGCAAGCCAGTATTGGCCAGAGGGACTCTTGGCCTGCTAGATACCAGCTAGCAAGCAACCAGCCAGGTTTCTACCTGTTAAAAGGGAGTTGTTCTTTTGTTGTCGCCAAGTGCTTGCTCATGGTGGGAATTGTTCGGTCTCTGTAAATAATATTACAAACAATATATGCTCTTTACGGAAAGTGCAATGAGATAACTTTTGTTATAAATTGGCGCTCTATAAATAAAATTGAATTGAACAGTGGTTTCGATAGTCGACTATTCTTTGAAACGCCCAGTTCTTATGCAATTAAAAGAGAGGTGTCAAGGATTGGCCGAGTGCCAAGGCAGGAAATACAGATGTGGGCCCACAAGAACAGAACAAACATGAGACGAACACACGAAACAGACTGTTGTCAACATAAATCAGAAACGAACAATCACAAATGACAAATGAACAGACATACAGAACAGATCAGGACAAGAGGAGTTCAGGTTGTAATTATAATAGTCAGTGGTCACTGGTCTTACAGCGCTCCCTCTTGTTTGGTTGGTTGTGCAGTGCAGCTGCACCGTCAGTTTGTAGCCTTTTAAAGTGACTAATTCCTAATTTGTGATTAAAGGGAACTTGACCCTCACCCCTTCATTGCCTTTCAGGGTTCTCTCCAAGCACTGCAGCTGAACAGCACTACCCAATCAGTCCATAAGTGACTATTTCAAAAAGAGTTTGATTTTATATAATCAACCCAACTTGACCCTTTTAGCACCACATTATGAAGGTTCCAGCAATGCACCGTGGGGTGATGGTCTTTGCATGTTCTAAGGTTGAGCGAGTACTCAGTTCAAAACGACTATACAGTAAAGACAATGTACTTTTTATAGAGTAGAGTATCATCAGAAATCAGTGAAATGTGTCAATACCTGTTTTCTAATAAACTATAACTACAACCTAAATAGCATCTGGCTGTCTGATCCGTTAGCTCCCGACAAGACAAACAACAAAAACATTGCTCCGAAGCTCAATTCTAAGGCTGTTCTCTAAATAGTTTTCTAATAAATATAGCAACGTCTGATTAACCCATAACAACAACTTCTGGTTAGTCCAGCCCACATCCAGATTAAGTCACGTCCATTCCGAATACGGATACGGATCATTTAATTTGTTGAACAGATAAAGATAGTGGTGTACTCCCTAGGGCTGGGCGATATGGCCAAAAAGTCATATCCCGGTACTGTTACGCAGAATTCTGGTGTAAAATATATAACGGTATTTTCTGCTAAGCAGGCTGGGAAAATACGAAAAAAGTACAACTTTTACACAATGGAAAAACAAAAAAAGGCAAGTAGAGTCGAGTCAAGCTGGTACCGTTCAGTGGAAAAGGGGCTTTACCGTCGCTCTCTCCCTGTATGTCCGCTTCGGTGACTTTCTCCATCAGTAGCTGGCTGGGCTGTATAAAGTCACCGTTCACAGCAGCAGCTGAGCGTGTTGACAACAAAACCAAAACCAAAACAAAACGAAACCAATGTGGTAGCTAACGAATAACATCTGACTGGTGTGTTCACTGTCGCTTTACCTGGTTTCTCTGATAAATGCTACAATGTGTCGTCTAACCTGGGCGGCCCGCCGAAGTAAAGTGTATGTGTGGGAAACACTGAATGAACCGTGCTTTTCTTCTTACAAGCCAGGTCTTTAACAGTGTCGACCTGCACTGTGTCTCCCTCCATCTTGTTAGAGACACTGTGAGCAGACGGCTGCATGCAGACGCAGAGGGGAGGGGCGGGGCTGCGCGGTGAGGGAGAGAGAGAGGAGCAAACGCTGGCAGGACTTTACGGAAACATTAATTAACTCAACATCATACCATATCGGTATAAACGGTATTGTCTAATTTCATATCTCTTTTGAAATCATATCAGTATACTCCCTATACCGATATACCGCCCAGCCCTAGTACTCCCTCATCCTTAGTATATTCTATTACTTTTTGGTTTGTTTTTTTAACCACCAAACTGTTTCAGCTGATGATAAGAACACATTTAGTAATCTCAAAACAAATCAAATAAGTTTGGCATTGAAAGATGAGTAAAGATGTCACTACAGTGTCTCTAAGCGCAAGATAAGAATCCTTGCAGCCTAATCAAAAGATGACAGTCTGCCAGTTAATCACATAACTGATCAAAAATGAAAATTAAACAAAGTACCCAAGCTGTTATCATGAGCTGCTAACCTTGATGTGTCATATTAATTACAATGTGATAAATAATTGATAGCCGGCGGTGTTGTTTTTCTCCTCGGAGAACGTGAGAGTTTATGCCAGAAAGACCCGACCATGGTCTCCTCCAGCATAAATAAACAATCAGTAAAAACAAATGATATATATAATTAATTACCAGAAGTGCATAGTGATTTACCTTGAGAGAGGACCCACTGATTGAGTTTGACGTGGTACAGCACAGAGCGAAGACTCCAGTGCTGAACGAGGGGGTAGCCAGACACTTCACTGTAGTTCACCATACCTGTAAGAAACACACCAAAACACATTACTATGGATGCAGTCTTGGGGCTAGATTACAGCAAGGCTCAGGGTAGTTCACCACCACACCTCTACAATCATACAGAAAAGCTGTAATATTAATGTGTTATTTACTCCTATAGTGGAGGAGATTGCAGTTTTCAGTGCTAGATCAAAGGGCATCTCATTGTTGTTTACTTTACCTGAAGAATCAGGAAAAATATTTGATAAATATTAATATTATATTAGATGACAGGAGAGAGAAGCAAGCAAAGTATCCGGTGTTAGATCAAAGTGGAGCCCGATCTACAGCTCACCCTCCCCAGAAAAAACCCCCAGGGAATTGCAACATTAACGTAAAATCTATTCAGAAATAGCAATATGGTAGAAGTCAGTCGGAAGTCTTCGATGTTTGATGAATATGAAGCCTCTCACTTGGATATACAGCACATTTATATTAAACATGTGAGTATTTTCAAATCAGTGGCATTCTCCAGATACCTCTAAGTTTTCCCTTTGAGGGAATTGTGTCAAACCTAAAACCAATTCTCGTTCTCTCTTTGCAGAATAAAGTTCCTGCATGACACTGACAATGTTTACATTTAGATCACGTAAACAACCCAAGAAGAACAATAAATTTATAATGAAAACGTTGCAGTCTGTATCTGAGAGGTTTTGACGCCTCATTGCTATTTATCATGTCTAATATAAACAATAAATATAAAATAAAGGTTATTATATATCCTTGGTGCCTTGTCAAAATGTCAATGATTTTCCAGAATCTTAATTTATTCACTTTTACATTAATTAGCACAGTTTCTGTATGAATCAAAGAGATCATGAAGTGATCAAAGAAGCAGAACACCGTGAGACACAATAGTATTATAACTCTTAATTTACAAAAAGTATATATTAAATTAAATATTCTGTATATTATTGTTTTATCACCTGACTTTGATAACAAGAAGGGCATGATTTACACATAATAAATTTATAGAATTTAATAATACATTTATAATTTTATTCCTGTCTAAACCAGGAGTATTCAATTAGAATTCAGAGATATGTTTAGAGATATGTTTTTAATCAACAACGGACTGTCAAATCAAATAATATTTCAGTGAGTTTTCACATCAAACTGGAGGGATAATAAATAATAACTACTCTAATAATAAATTCTAAATTTAAGTAAACTAAAATAAAGTGCCTAATTTTTAGAAAAAATGAAATAAAAAGTGTAGCTTGAAGTGATAAAGTGTAGTCTTAAACAATTTTATAACACTCAACACATCATAACAAATGAACAGCTGTGAAGCTTCCTCTTCTCTTTCATTCCCTCTTACAGAGCTACCACTTTTACTACATTCTCTTGTTCAGTGAGAAACGTGAGCTGTAGTTTGTCCTGCCAGCTAGGACTGGAGATCTATGAGATATTCTGGTTCTGAGCTGCCCGTGGGAGGAATGTACATGTAGGAATCTGTACATTCTTGATTAAAAGCCTTGTGAAATCTCTTTTCCCTTTCGTCTCCTCAATTCGCGTGTGTTTCCAAAACAAAATCTTTAAACCTGAATCTCGCGGACTCGAGTCGCAAGCATCGGAATGCATAGATTTGATTGGCTGAGTAGCGTCACATGAGATGATTGGAGCACATGCAATTGGTCTGTGAGTTTCCTGGCCCGCTAAACCAGAACAGTTGATGCTAGAAAAGCTGTGCGGGACCCCTCTGCAGCAACGAGGGGTTAAGTGTCTTGCTCAGGAACACAGCGGTGGATGGGTCACTGTCCATTACAATTTCTCAGATATCAAAGTGAAATTGCTTGTTTTGAAAGCTTATAAAAGAATCAAATTATTATATCTGAGACACTGGAATAAGTGAATGTTGACTAATCATTACCAGACTAATTGTCTCTCAACTACATCAGGTTCCAGATTGATAAAATACAAGGATTTGTTTAGCTCCAAGGCCAACCAATCTCTTATCAAATATCTTATCCTTACTCTTTGTATTATTATATTAATAATATGCAATACATTCACATAGCAAGCTTGTTAATTTTAACCAGCACTTAGGCCTACCTCCAATTTAGGGGTTAAAATTATAAACATCACCAGTAGTAGATTATATCAGCTGTAGTTAATTAACATTCCAACAACCAAAATGAACCTTTTTAGTTACAGTAGACAGTTAGCAGGCTTCTTTTTCATGACCTGAGAGAGTGAGTGGGGTCTAATGGTAAAAGACAATCAGAGATGTTTTAGGTCCAAAGCCATTGAGAGATTTATAGACAAGCAGCAGTATGTACAACTCTTCTTCACCAACACACCAGAAGCCAGTAAAGAGTGTGATGTGTTCACTTTCCTTGATCTTTGTTAGGACTCTGGCAGCAGTCTGAATAAGCTAAGTTTTTTTTTGAGTGAGACCTGAGAAAATCTAACCTGCGAGAAATGAAAGCATGGATTAGTTTCTATAAGCCCTGCCTTGACACTAATCATATGCTATGTTTTTAAAATGGTAGAATGCAGACTTTGTAGCTGATTTAACATAGCTGTTAAAGTTTAACTGAAGATTACACCAAGATTTCTGACTTGGATTTTGGTTTTCAGAGAGAGAGTTGAGATGAGCTTTCAGCCTTCCATGCACTGAGACAAAATTGTTCCTGTCCTGAAGATTTGACTTTAACCACTTTAGCACTGAGCCTAAGAACCCAATTCAGTTTTCAAATCTGTCTAGTCCACTACTGTATGATCAACTGTGCAAAAAGCAGCACTGAGATCTAATAACAGTGCTGTATTTGGGACGAAATCCAGATTGAAACTAATCAAAGTAACCACCAGAGGTTTGGTAGAGGTAGACAACTTTTTCAATTATTTGACGTACAAAGGAAATGTTTGATATTGGTCTGTGGTAATGACAGATGTATCCATTTGTTTTAGGAGACGCTTGATGAATGCATTTTTCAAAGCTTTAGGAAAATTATCTGATGACAGAGAGCTGTTCACTATCTGCAGTAAATCTGTCGCCAAACTGCTAAAAACATTTTAAGCTTGTTGGTAGAACATCAAGACAGCAGGTGGATGGCTTAAGATGCCGCACTTTTTTCTTCCAGAGTTCTGTCATTAATGGCATGAAATATTGGTATTTCTGCTAAATATTCCATCCATGTTATTGTAGATGGTAGTTTCTTTTTTGCTTGACATTGAACTTTTAATGGCTGATCTAATACCTCAAATTTTATTCCTGAGTTATCATTAAACTCACTGCATTTTTCAGTGGAAAAGAGTTCACATGCGAATGAGGTGGGGGGTTTGGTAAACCAATCAATAGTACTAAAAAGAGTATGTGCAGATAAGGATTGCTAGTGCTTCTCAGATCTAAATTGTAGCTAAATGTTGAATTTCTCTTTAAATATATCAAGGTGATTTTGAAGTTTTGGTTTTCGCCATCTGCGCTCAAATTCCTGCATTCCCTTTTCTGGATCATTATGGATTCTGCATTTCTCCATGGTGCTTTTTGTTTACCAGTTAAACCCAACAGGTGCAATGACATCAATGACATTCTCAGCTTTGTAAGTGACATTGTCTAGATTGTTCCCAGATGGCAACGCTTTGCCATTTCACAGATTCAGTGAACAGTGCACCAGTATTCTCATTGATGTACCGCTTTTAAACAGTTGAATTACTGGAATTCAGCTTTTCTTTGGCCACTTTCTTTATCACTGCAAATCTCAGTCTACTGTAAGATACCGCTTAAAACATACAAAACACTTCAGCTGAGAATAATACAGTTGTATTTAATGCTTTAAAGCCCATTCATCTTATCTATATTAATTTTATAATCTCTTCTGCCTGAACAAGTCATCCATGTACAAATGTTTTTCATTTTGATGCACTGCACAGTCTATCAAACGTTATATTTGCATCTTTCTACACTAACCAATGACCAGCAACAACTTGTCACTTGCAGATAAAGCACAACATACAGTGTGAATATGTAAATGAAACTGCAATGGGACACGTGGGGGAGAGAAAACATTCATAACGTGGCACAGTCAAAGAGATCTAGCTTTTCTAAGATAGGTTAGCGAACCAATCAACCAATTAACCTCTTTCTTTAACAGATCAATTAGAGATGCAGCACAAAGTGATTCAGTTCAATTTTATTTATGTAGCAAATCACAACGACAGTTATCTCACAGCGCTTGACGCATGGTGTGGAGTTAATAAATAATCTCCCTCCCTTCTCCTTAGGTTATGGCTTTAAACATAAAATTTGTTTATCATTACAAAGATAATGTTTGACTAGCTTGGGTTTAATAATTTAATGTTTTTTAACATTAAATTATGAAACCTAAGCCAGTCTGTTTGTTCCAATTAGTGACTAGACCCCCTCCTTATTGCATGATAATGCAGGATCAGGCCTTTAACATTAACATCACTTATATCGGGCCATAAGCAAAGCTGCAGAATATAAATCATCTTGTCTCCCATGGCAACTGACAACTGTGTCGTGCTGCAGCGGTGGGATTACAGCCATACATCACTTTGACTGCCCTGACTGTGTTCACAAGTACATACAGAAGGTATCTGGATAATGTGTGAGCCACATTTCCCGCAACCATGTACATGGAAGAGGGGAGCGGAAAACGAATAGAGGGAGGGAAACGAGAAGAACTATTAGCGTGCGTATGACAGATTTTGTCGGCCTGTGTGAGAAAGACAAATTGAGAAATGAAAAGAAGGCAATTAAAAAGAGAAGGAAAGCAAAAAGTATATCCACCATGTGAAAAGGGGAGAGGTAGATGATAGAAGCAGGATCAAGAAAAGTATCTATAATCTCAAGTGAAAGGTAGAGGTTGATGTGCATGGTACAAAAGAGAAGATGTGTCCGTGACCAACATGTGATACATATTCAGAAACAAAGACTTGCTGGAATACCGTCACCTTATATCACATTTCTGAACATAAACTTTTTATTTCCTTTTAAGGAATCAGAAGTCTGCTTAAATGTAAGGAAACTATTATTTAGTAAATATTTTTCACATATTTAAGATGCAGTTTCAGAGGATTTGTATAGCAAAAGCTTACGGGACACAAGTAAGAATTATGTGTCACTGTTCACCTAAAAGCGCCGACTCGTTCGTGACCGACACATCACTATTATTCATACCCAGCGCTGAGAGCATGCACCGCCTCATCATCTTGCCGGTGTGCTCAACGGCATATATAAGCTCCACACCTACATATAGTAACTTATCTTGGAAAATAGAACAGAAATACAACAGGAATTGGAAACAAAGATCCTTCCAGGGCTGAGTGTTTCTGGGTGCCATTGTAGTAGGTTACAGATTTGCTTGGCTGGTCTGATTACTGCACAAAAACACAAATTTTATAAATTCATTCACTGATTTTGGTGAAACTGGATCGTCGTCCAGCCATTGCTGGAGAAAGAGCTATGGGCAGAGTGGTGCCAATCTGACATCAGCATGGCACGAAAGTAGAAAAATGATGTTGGAAAGCTAGTATTCAGAGGGATTACTTTTACATATGTTTACCTTATTATTTGAAACTTTGGCTATGTTTCATATGAACACCCAACATTGTAACATTATATGACAGAAAAGCATATGAAGGAAAGCATAATAGGTAACCTTTAAAAACAGTACTTGAGTGAATGTACTTTACATTCCACCACTGTTCATACTTTTGAGAGTGATCCATTTAAAAGGTGAAGCAAGACAGACATTGAATTTCTTTGTTTAATGAACTGCTGCTCTAGCCTTTATGTTAATGTGACATTATTCAGGTTTAGACTTCAGACCGTGTTGTAGGCTTAAGACCAAACATGCAACTCTCCAGTTAAAATATTAAAAAGAAAATTCCGGGACTTAAACCTGGTCTTTAGGCTTTTCTGCCTAAATTTGAGGTGGATCTGGTTGACCTGCTATGAGGAGCACATCAAAGTATAAAACTTATAATTTCCTGCCAGTAGTTGTGCTATGACCATGATGTCTTCAGTCCGGGAGTTTTGTCAAACATGAAACTTCTTGTTTCTTTAGCCCCTTAAGAATGCAATTCATTTGTGAGAAGAAAAAAACCCAATTCCTTTGCATTACAATAGGGTCCTTGCAGTGGTCACTGCTCGGGCCTTAATGACAATGAAGTTGAGTGATGAATGCAATGATGTATTATCTATTTTGAGCATAAACATGGAGATACAAATCAGATTTGAAGTATGATTGAATGTCAGGATGTGTGCAAGGCCAGTAACAGTTCCTTTACAAGGATGCTGTGAAAATACAACATTTGGCAGAGGCCTGACACCACCTTTGAACTTGATGAATAAGCCTCTAAATGTGATGTTCCTGCATTGTCCTCACCTTCAGCTACATCCATTTATCGCCTCTTATGGGAAATGGCTCCCCGGAACGATAGATATATTCCCCAGCACTGAGAGAGCGAGAGCACACCACTACATAACCTCCCCATCCACAGTCCCCGCCTTCACCTCCCTTAGTGGAAATGAATAACAAGCCCAAACATATACAGTAGTGCAGCGTATTCTTCTTCTTGCTGAAAGGCCTTGTCTCCCTTTTAGCCCTGGGGTGCTCTGCTCTCATTGTCTGACAGAATGATTAATTTGACTGAACTTCACTTTGCAAACATTCCAAGTTCACAGTCTCTCTCCATGTAGTCGGAGCCTTTCAGAAAACCAGCTTGGTCAGGGTTGCGCTATGTACTACAGCTAATTTCCTTTTTCAAAATACAAAGCTTAAAATGTTCTTAAATAACAAAACCTCATTGGAATGCTGCTGCATATATGGCACTGTGTTGGTCAAAACAGTATTTCTGTACAGCTCTGTCAGAACAAATTTGAGGGCTGAGTGGAGATCAGGTGGGGGTGAGTGGGTGGTGTGATGGGTGTGAAAACAGTTGCCTCCAAGTTTGGGGACGGGGTGTACCAGGGGATATAATCAATTGAACTGACTTTTTGGGTGAGACCAGGATCAATTAATAGTGTAATAAAGTGACTGTATCCACTAACTCAAAAGTAAAGTATTAAGTTACTATTTGAACTACACAAAAGTCTGTAAAGTGTTCTGACAAACACAAAAATACCCCAAGTAACTAGCAACATAGAAACACCTATATGATGCAATGTGATGCAATAAAATACAACAGCCATGTAATAAACACTACAATAATAATGATTTTGCTGTACATGTGTGGACTGCATAATATTGAAAGGTATTTCTAACATAATATTGTGTTCATTATATTAACATAATGTTTCACATATAAAGGACAAGAATATGTGAAATACTGTATAATATAATTGCAATACAAAACAATAAAAGTGACAACATAGTTGAATCAAATCCGCTTTTGCACAGTGGCAACAATTAAAAGAACCAGTATAAAGGTAGGATTTATTACAGGGTTTCTGTATTAAATACACTACTATTTTTCCTTGTCTTTAAATGTAGTAAATGAATATATCAATATTTCAAATGCCCAACCTGTAGTTTTCTTTATTATGTACAGTTTACTGTATATTCACAGCAATCCTGAGAATTTAATTGGTGGCCCAAACCCATATAGTGCCTTCAACCGAGAATTAGTAATTTATGAATTTAAAATCATTTTACTTCATCTAATAATGCAGGGCTGCTTGTCTTCACAGTCAACACTATCTGAGTACAACCATTGGTTAATTTGCTCATTGACGGATGAGAGTGACTTCATTTGGCTGTGATTACTCTACTACTCTCTTTCACTCAAAATCAATTTATGTGATATTGTAAAGCTCAAATTAATGTCAGGATAAGGTTATTGCTTTGTTGTTTGACTTACTTTATACATTCTTTTCCAGATATTAATGGTTAGAAATGTTCTGCCCTCTATCTACAATGAGAATGACATTAACGGTTCCCCCTTTGAAATGTTTGTGAAAAGAAAACAAGTAGTATAAAGAATGGACTACACTGGCCACAGCTATACTTATGCAGATTAAATGCATGGTGGGGGAATCTAATAAGACTGACTGTGTGACTAATGACTATATTAAACATAAAACTCATGAATGACATTGAACTGCATGTTATACATTAGAGCTGAAAATCGATTGTAAAAGTGGTTTTATTTACTTCAGTGAGTGTATTGTGACAGAATAAAGCCAGAGCTATCTGCAAGCTTTATATTTTAAACTCATATAGTTGGGATGATGTTGGGCCTAGGGTGCATAGCAGTTACATAAATCAAAGTAAAATTGAATCAATACTCCAGCTCTGTGAGAGACTGTGTGAAGCAGTCCATTGGGATGTGAACTCGCCAGTTCTTCTATGAATCCCCCAATGAGCACCACAGTTCAATCCCCACTATTGGAGTTTTTTTGCTCTGTGATCCATCTTTGTTAGCCTGTCTACTTTTTCATTGTCCAAATAGAAAGATAAAACACCAAAGTTAAGCTGCATGAAGGTACGTTTTTCCCCCCCATCTATTCATGTACCTGAAGTTTCAAATTTTCCAGCACCTTGTCACACAGACGTGACTTTGTTGTATAATTAATTACAAGGTCCTAAGGGGCAAAAATCTCATAAAACTCTATCTATAAACTATATCTACTAAATTTAACTTAGTTTAACTTAATACCTTGTTCAAAATAAATGTAGTCAGTCATGACAACTCTTTCTAACATGCTCCCTTCCAAGGAGCCTTTTTTCTCCTGATTCAATGACTAGCACAAGCTACACAATAAATTGTTGTATTTTCTTGACAATGAATAAGTACTGCCTGTACATTTGGTATTTTTGGACCTTGCACCATGTACATGCACAAGCACATTAAAATGACCTGTTTTTTGCACTTCACTCCTTTGATAATTTGGTACAAGTAGCATGTGTCGGAATATTGCTGATTAATCCATCCATCCATTCATTATCTTCTGCGTATCCGGGGGTTGGGTCACGGTGGCAGCAAACCAAGCAGGGTAGTCCAGACATCCCTCTCTCCAACAACACTTTCCAGCTCCTCCTGTGGGGATCCCAAGGTGTTCCCAGAACAGATGATATATGTAATCCCTCCAGCGAGTTCTGGGTCTCATCCCAGTTGGACATTCACGGTAGACCTTCAAAAGAAGGCGCCAGGAGTCATTTCTTATCAGTTGCCCGATCCACCTCAACTAACTCCTTTTGATGCAGAGGAGCAGTGGCTATACTCTGAGCTCCCTTTGGATGTCAGAGCTCTTCACAGCATCTGTAAGGCTGAGCCCAACCACCCTATGGAGGAAAGTCATTTTGGCCGCTTGTATCCACAACCTCATTCTTTCTGTCACTATCCAAAGCTCATGACCATAGGTGATGTTTGGAACTTCGAATGATAACTCCAAAGCTGTGCCTTCCAGCTCAGTTTCCTCTTCACCATAACAGTCCGTTTCACTAATCCGCCTGTCCATCTCATGATCTCAAGATCCCAAGATACTTAAAATCCTTTGCTTGGGGCAGCAACTCACTCACATCATGGAGGGAGCAATCCACCATTTTCATGACCTCAAACTTGTAGGTGCTGGCCCAACTACTGTACTTCACCACTGTCTGCAAACTGCCGAGGTCTGCCGCCCACCTTAATGCTGTGGAGGGGTTTGTGTGTCCTTGTGATCCAGGAGCTCTGGTGTGAATGAATCGACAGAGAAGGAGCTGTAGCACCTCACTCGGAAAAGAGAAACCGGGAACCCTCCTGGAACCAGACCTGGAAGGGGAGCTTGCCGGGCTAACAGCCCAATAGATCTCCATGGAGCCACAGCCCTTTGGGCCCACCAACTGCAGGAATAAGTATTGGGGTCGGGTGCTGAGTGGCAAGCAAAGGAAGGGACCTAGGCTTGCTTCAGTCCAAGAAGATGTTATTGTCCACATTAAAGGTCTTATACCTGTGTGGACAATGCCTGCCAGTACTGTTTTCTGCCCTTTCCATATCAGGTTCTCTCTGCAATTCAAAATAGCCCTAAATATACTGCATTACCGAGGGGGCATTATTTGTTCCCGTTCACGGCTGCGTGCTTTTCTCTGTCAAAGGCTAGCAGAGCCGGGCAAACCTATATGCTCACTAGCAAGTTGCTTAGGGTTCTGCAAATTATGCACAGTTTGCTAGAACAGCAATCAAGTAAACTTGTGTTCTCTCCTAATTGCAGAGCATTTAATGTGCAATGTAACTAGTAATTATATCTGTCAGTTAAATGATGTGGAGTAAAAAGTATATTTCCCTCTTATATGTAGTGGAGTAGAAGCAGCAAATTGCTTGACTTGGAAATTATCATATAAAATAATAAATTTAACTTTAATGGAGACCTATTATACTGCTTTTC
The DNA here is from genome assembly GCF_014851395.1 of Micropterus salmoides. Lineage (NCBI taxonomy): Eukaryota > Metazoa > Chordata > Actinopteri > Centrarchiformes > Centrarchidae > Micropterus > Micropterus salmoides. The sequence goes on along the minus strand of NW_024040485.1, from coordinate 28,200,772 downwards.
CAGTCCTGTATGGCAGCTTTGCATGATTCAAAAATTATTTTCTTTCTTATACTGGTTCTTCATGTAAGCCTTCATTTCAGCCTCCATCTGAAACTAGCTGTAAGCTAGCTGTATTTCTTTAAAATACTTTAACCTCACAATTTGAAGCTTTGGGCATGAACATCTGACATTGTAACATTGTAGATAAGTCATAAAATATGTAAAAGCATAGGTCTCCTTTAATAACCTATTTAATAACCCATCACACAGCACTCTAGTATCAGCCAAAGTGCTGATGATTTTTTGACAGCTCCATTTTATTGAGCTACTAAATAGGCCAGAACATGAGTAGGACAGGTGATGAGACTTAGAATCCCAAAATGCACAGCCCAATTTGAATAGCAGAGTGGCTGGATGTGAACCAACAGAGAAAAAAATGTCAGCAAAAAAAGGAACAATAAAACCATTTCCATTCAGAAAAAGAAGAAAAAACCCCCACCGTCTTTGTTCCAGGTCCAATTAGACTGCTTGGGGAAAGTAAATTGAGTTGTCTTGTTAACATTTGTGACTCTATCCCATCGGGAAGCAGGGCAGAAAATATCAGACAAGTACAGGGCTTGCTGATGCTCGACACGGAGAGCACAGAGCTGATGGAACCGCAGCCTGTCTAAACACCCAACAGTCCTACTGTGACGAGGTTTGTTATTTTAGTCTCTTCTCTAAGGAAGATTCATAGGAATGAGCTCAGGTAGGGAAAGTAATCTTATGGCTCATAGAACCCTATTAACTAGCCTGGCCTGTGCTCCATTTCACTCTCGGATAAGTCTGGGAATGAATGATTTAGTGGAAAAGAGAGAGGGAAGAGTGAGCGAGTGAGGAAGAAGTAAAGAAAGTGAAGGGGAACAGTAGGGGTTACCCAGCAGGCTCACTCTCTAATCTAACAGGAAACTAAATGTAATACAGCACAGGCCTGATTTCTTCCCCAGACAATTCTGATAAGTAAAAAAATGCTGGAACAAAATGTTGGCCCTCAGAAACGATGAGCAGACACCATGGGGATGGTTAGGTTAGAGCCTAGGCCAAATGCTTTCCATAATTCAAGGCAAAGATTACTGTGAAGAATTATCATAATACAGGCCTTAACCACGTGTGCTCATCTCCTTTCAGGCAGGTACCCTCCACAAAATGCTTACACTAATCCCAATATTACTTTTCCAATGGACCATGCTCAACCAGAAAATGTCCTTGGTGGCCTCTGAGGTAACATTTCGACCATGTCCAAAGCTAACATTAGTGTTGCTGTGAACTACTGTTAGTGCAAAAAAGAAGGGGTTTAAGCTATGTCCTGTGAATCCTCTTATTCCTCTAGGCAGCATGGTACTGGTGCCTCTTACTGGCTTCTTTTCTCTGGCCATTCCAAGACCACTCAAATGGCAAAAATAATTTGGTTTTATGACCAAAAACTGGAAAAGCTATTGGCATACGCTTGGTGCTAACAAATTATCTGTAAGTCTAAACATGTGGTAATTAGGCTGGCAGATGTGGCTTGTGACAACTCAAGGTGACACACTTTTCATTTCCGGTGTGCTGAAGGAAGGCTAAAGGGACCGTTGTTGCCAGCGATTCCAAAGATGCCAAAGAAGTTCTGCAGATACCTCTGTGCTTGCCTGGTCACAAGGCCATATGCTTAGACTTTAATTATGAGGGACTTGGGGAGAGAGGGACTCTGGGTTGAACTATGAATCATTGCCACTCTGCCTGCCTCAAAAGCCCCGTTCTACTGGATTTAAGCACTGCCCACACAAATAAGCCCAGTCCTGATGCCTGTGTTAAATAGACAGCTGACATTGCCATTTGCTTTCATTATCTCTGCCAGGCATTACCCTGGAGGGATCATACGTTTGGTTGTGTGTGTGTGTGTGTGTGCTAATCTAGCGTACTACTGGACCCTTGTGATTTACAATTTTTGAAAAACCTATAACCTCTGTTTATACTCCTATTGACTGCTGTCTCCTCATTCCCACTTACACCTTTTTCTGAGCCTAAAAAAATAGAAAATATAGAATGTCTACTGATATGAGTAAATGCAAAGAAATCAATGTTGACTCTACATGCAAAGCCGTACTGAATCCACCCAACACCAACTGAGCCAGAACTACTGAAGCATCTCATGAGCCCAAACCCATTTAGAGAAGTTTTATTAAGATCATAATCTGTTTTTCAAGAGACCTGTGCACAAACAAAGACACTTGTTTAATTTTAAGCAACAGCCACACAGAAAAATCACACAAATAAGAAAAGCAATTACAAGTGGAACTGCAAATACTTGATTGTAGTGTTTTGAAAATATGGCACCCAGCTTCTTAATCCCACCAACCAAGGTCAGATTCAGAGGTGTGGAACCACTGCTACTGACTGGCTCCACGCTGTGCTGGAGAAACTCTGTAACTTATATTCCTTGGAATAACTTATTAATAATAAAATGTACAAGTTAGGCCTTCAATGTCAACATTTAAAGTAAAAACTGAAATTGTGCCAACAAATCAAGGTAGTCTCTTGCTTCAACAAAAGTGAGTAAGTCCTAATAACTAAAAAAAACTTAATCAGTGATTAATTACAATTGTTCTTTAGTTGGGCAATGCAGGAAAATCAATTTTAACACTGTGTTTACTTTATTGTTAGCACTGTAAATCTCATAAGAAATTATGTTACACTACTTACTGCTTGCATCATCTTGTCACAAGATCTCTGACGTAATTGCTGACGTAATCTGCACTCTGCGCATGCGTTGGCTTCTGTAGCCACCTGTCGGAAGCTCCGTCTTAAACCGGACTCTTATCCAGTTTTAATCCACTCTTTTTTGTTACATTTTTTATATCCTTTTTATTTAACTTAACTTTATTTAAGTTTTACGTGGGTTAAGGATTTTAGTCATCCGACATGGATTTTAAGCTAGATGACCGTAAAAACGCGATCAACGCTACTGATCGCAACAAAGCTCCGGTGACTATGCTAGCCGAGATAACTCTGCCCCATGAGGACTGCTCACTCCTTAAGAAAGCGAACAAGAAGATTGCTGACCTTATGGAAGACATCCAACGACTTTCAGAGGAACTCAAAGAGAAAGATTCCCTGCTGACTGGCTTTATGGATGTAGCTTCAGTACAAGCCAAACAGATTGTTTCTCTTAGCGCAACCACTAACATCCAGGACACCGTGTTTTGGGACCCCTCTAGTCTTCCCAGGCTTTCATCCTGCTTGACTCCGAAGCATCAGTCAACCTGGGCTGAAGTGGTGGTCCGTGGCTGCAAGAGAGGCTCGGATGGGGCTGCCTCTCCTCCGCACATCGGCCTCTCCAACCGCTATGCAGCCTTGTCTAACGACACTCCGGTCCATCCAGCTGATGCACCTGCGGCTTCGAGTCTCCCTGATACGGATCTCTTTCGGCGCACAGTGCCTGCCGACACTGTTGCATCTCCTTCACCGGCTACATCTCCTGCACTGGGCCGCCGGTCTGCCGCCGGACCTGATCGGCGGCCGTCATCCCGGTCAAAAACCTCCGCTTCCCGACGTAGGATCCTGAAGGAGGCTGTGCTCAGACGCTCCGGAGGCCGTCTCCACCCTGCACCGTCGGGTAGCCCTTCTCTCAGGTCTGTTACTGCTACTCCAACACAACACTCAACAGCTCACACACTCCATCCTCAGTCCGCACGCAGTGTTGAAGCAGATTCTGCTCAGATCCCCACAACCGGCATCTCCTCTTCCTCTTTTCTCCCCAACCACACTAATAACTGGTGACTCCATAACCAGAAACCTCCGTTTCTTTAACGCTACCACTCGCTGCTTCCCCGGTGCCACCACGGCTGACATTTAAAAAAAAACTCCAGCTCTTCAACACAGCTCTTCGACAGTCTGAGCTGACAAAATTAGATTTTAACCGTCTTGTTAACTTTTTAAAGCAGTGCAGAAAGTCCGTTTTTTATCTCTGGTCCCATTCCCACAGTCGGTCGCGGTGCTGGCCGCTTTAGTAGACTCCTTGGCCTCCACGACTGGCTCCAGTCCGCCTGCAGGGCTCACCGTGTGTTTTATGTGGATAATTTTAATATTTTCTGGCAAAGAATGTCTCTTTTTAAGACAGACGGACTTCACCCAAACAAACGGGGCTCAGAAATGTTAGCTGCGCACATACAGCATGTGGTGCGGTCCACACATGACTTACGTGAATGACTAATCATTCATGCAGCACACCTGGACGCACCACCGCTCACTGAACAGATCTCTGCCTCACTGCCACAAACAACTGTCTCCACCTGCTGGCATGTAAAGCCGTCTGCTCCCAGCGCTGTTCCACAGACTTCTATTCCTGTCATCATCACGCATAGACCAGTAAACCGAAATGTGCACATCCCACACAGAAATCATAGTAATCTCTTAAGGATTAGGACAACTGCACCAACTCCAGCACCCAGAACAAACTCATTTAAAATGGCTCTCTTCAATGTGAGATCACTTTCAAGTAAGACTTTTATCTTAAATGATTTTATCTTGTCTGCAAATCTAGATTTTATGTTTTTAACTGAATCCTGGTTGCAAATGAATGGCTATAGCCAGCTAGCTGAACTGTGTCCGCCTCAATATGATTGCTTTAGTCAACCGAGGGTCAGTGGTCGTGGTGGTGGGCTAGTGAGCGTGTATAGGAAAAATTTTAAATGTCATCAAGTACGCTGTGATGAATTTAACTCCTTTGAAGTTCTCACTCTTAAAGTTGGAGGGCTGCAACCTATCATATTTGTTATAATTTATCGCCCCCCAAAACCGCCTGGAGGATTTTTATCAGAACTTCCTGAATTTTTATCTACTCTGGTTTTAAATTATGACAGAATTGTTCTTTGTGGCGATTTTAATATTCATGTTGATGACCCCAACAATGTTAATGCAACTGACTTTTTAAATATGGCCACTTCTTTTAACTTCAAACAACATGTCAAAGGGCAAACACATAACCGTGGTCATAAACTGGACTTGGTTTTTACCCTGGGTGTCAGCATTTCCTCTGTGGAATAATTGGACATGACCATATCTGACCACAGATGTATTGTTTTTAGCTGCGATTCGTCTGTTACTCATGCCGCCTCACCAAGCTCCGTGTGTTGTCGCATCTTTAATGAACAAAGTGTTTCAAAGTTTTGCGCATTCTTTCAGAGCCAAAGCCAACACCTGTCTGATTCCAACACCAACAATCTGGTCGATCACTTCAATCATATCTGCTTGTCGTCACTAAATATTACTGCTCCTCTAAAGGTTAGGCCTACGTCTAAAGCTAGTAAGCAACCCTGGATAAATGACAGCATTCGCAGCCTCAAAAGGGAATGCAGGAAAGCAGAGCGCAGATGGAAAAAATCCAGTCTCCAAGTCCATTACCTCAGTCTGAAGGATTTATTAATTAACTACAATAAAATGGTTAAGAATGCGAGAACACACTATTTTTCTGAACTCATTACTACACATAAACACAATCCCAGGTTTCTGTTTAAGACTGTGGATCAGCTGGTAAACCCAACCCCTCCTTGTGCCTCAGCTGGAAGTAATGATGACTGTGAATTGTTTTTATCTTATTTTACCAATAAGGTGGTGTCAATCAGAGCCTCTATTACCCCCGTGGCCTCTTACTCAGAGGTCCCTCACCAGCAACAACAGAGTTTTAACCAGTTTTATCCCATCGACTTGTCTGAGCTTTTAAAAACAGTATCACAAATGAGAGTGTCCTCCGGCCCACTTGATATAATACCTACAAAATTTTTACTGAAAGTAATAGATTCTGTTGGGCCCCATTTGATCTCTGTTTTCAACAGCTCCCTATCTACTGGTTGTGTCCCTGATTATTTTAAAACGGCTTGCGTGAACCCACTTTTAAAGAAACCTGGTTTAGATCCCTCCCTTCCACATAATTTTAGACCAATTTCAAAACTGCCTTTTATTGCAAAGATTCTAGAAAGAATTGTGTCCAAACAGCTGCTCACTGTGCTGGAAAATAACAAATTATTTGAAAAGTTTCAGTCTGGTTTTAGGAAGTACCACAGCACTGAGACTGCCCTGCTTAAAGTCACCAATGACCTTTTAATGTCTGCTGATGAAGGTATGTGCTCAGTCCTTGTACTCCTGGACCTTAGCGCTGCTTTTGACACCATTGATCACAACATCATGTTAGACAGACTGAGGCACTGGGTGGGGATCTCTGGTACTGCCCTAGAATGGTTTTCATCCTACCTGTCAAATAGGAAGTTTTGTGTGTCTGTAAACAACTATGTCTCTTCATTCTGTCCAGTTAAATATGGTGTGCCTCAGGGGTCGGTCTTCGGACCCATTTTGTTTTCCTTGTATCTGCTTCCCCTTGGACATATTATCCATAAACATGGCATTTCTTTTCATATTTATGCTGATGACACACAAATATACTTGCCCGTCAGATCCACAGACCCTGGAATGCTGAGTTCACTTAACAACTGCCTTTGTGAAGTTAAAAAATGGATGTCAAATAATTTCCTCCAGCTGAACTCAGACAAAACAGAAATCCTGGTCATCGGGTCTCAGCAGATGGCAAATCAAATACTGCCATCTGCTGGTTCCCTAGTAAATCACATTAAGCCTGTGGCAAAGAACCTAAGGTGTTTGGTTTGATAGTAATTTAAATTTCGAGCAGCACACCACAAAGCTTGTTCAATCATGTTTTTATCAACTTAGAAATATAGCTAAAATTCGATCTATGTTAACTTTTAAGGACACCGAGACCATTTTACACGCCTTCATCTCATCACGCCTGGATTATTGCAACAGCCTTTTCACCTGTTTAACCCAAAAATCTATTGATCGACTCCAGACTGTCCAGAACTCAGCTGCCAGGCTTTTAACCAGAACAAAGAAATATGACCACATTACTCCTATTTTAGCTTCATTACACTGGCTCCCAGTATGTTTTAGAATTGACTTTAAAATTCTATTGATCACTTTTAAAGCTCTTCATGGCCTCTCGCCTTGTTATATTTCTGACCTTTTAGTCCCATACGCACCAGCACGTACCTTGAGATCCTCGGGCAGAGGTCTGTTGTCTGTTCCAGAGTCTCAACTGAAAACTAAAGGGGACAGAGCGTTTGCTGTCAGGGCCCCGAGGCTCTGGAACAGCCTGCCCGAGGAAATCAGGTCGGCTGAGTCAGTGAACTCTTTTAAGTCCCTTCTTAAAACATACTTTTATAGGAGAGCTTTTCCCGATCTTATTTGACTTTATTTTATCCCTTTTATTTTATTGTATTTTACTAATTTTATATTAAATTTTCATGCTCTTATCTTTTTTTGTATTATTCTTTACACTTGTTAAAGCACTTTGTAACTTGTTTTTGAAAAGTGCTCTACAAATAAGGATTATTATTATTATTATTATTACTTTGAAAGTGAATAAAAATATTTTATTATAAATTCAGCGGTCAGTTCCAAGTTTAAATAAATGAATTATCACTTTCAGAACTTATAACCATGAGTTCAGTTGACTAAATGTCAAGGGATCGTTAACTTAACTCATGCATTACATTCAGGTTAAAATTCTCCAGAAATCCTTGTCTTTTCAATCTGAAAAGAGTTACTTTGCCTGATGAAACCCCAAAGAACTTAAACAGATTCTCAAATAAGCTTCAGGATGAGACTCAAAGTTTTTGTTTTCTGTGTGTGTGGTGTGAGGGGGGATAAAGACAAAACTGGTGTAAGCGATTGGCTCTAGATGACCTTCACCTACCTCTAAAGAAAAACAACTCATACTTTATAGCCTGATGGAGAGGCTTGCTCCACAGTGGATCAAAGGGGTCATTATTTATCCACCCAGCATTCAGCATTGTTCTGGCCACTGCAGTCTAATTCTTTTTCAAATATTTAAAATTTGATCTGAAAAGGAATATTCTGAGTCAAATCTCTAGTCTGAAAAAGCTTCCTGCTCACATTGACTGCAGGTGGCTACAAGGCAGGTAGGTCTGTGTCACTGGGACCCCCAGCCTGGGCTGACTCCCTCTGGTAACATACCGTGAATCCCAGCTATATTAATTATCCCATCCAATGTTGTCAGCTAATTAACTGACGTTTAACACAGGAAATGGCTGGAGCAATTCCACGCAATTAATCACCTTCGAGGAATAAATTAAAACCCTTCCTAAAGGTGATTACCATTGAGGGTCTGCAGTCAAAATTGAATTTTAATTGTGCTTCAGATGTTATATTTGAGTTATGGTTGATAAAGAAATGGCTGTGCATGTATTAACACTGCAAGCTATTTCTAATAGAATTCCTGCAAATGAAAAGGCCTTCTGACAGCAGATAAGAGCCCAGAATTCAGACCTGTTGAATTGACTAATACAAAATGCAATTAAGTCATAAAGGGCATCATGTGCATTTAAAATGAACTGAAATGTTGTATATAATAATAGTGTAATAGTGACATTTCAGAATTAAATAAAAACGTAAAACTTGAAACTGCTGAATTGAACAATAAGTTATACCAACAATATAATACATTTAAATTTTTTAATATATTTAAAATTAACTTGTTAAACTTAATGGGAAGCTGCAGTATTTTGCAACCTTGATACCCTATATTCCTATGTTTTTGTGACTATGTGAGTAATTGGGACAACTTTTAAAAAAAAAAACTGGTCCAGTATTGAGCGAAAGCGCTACAGCCGGCAGCAGCAAGAAAACAAGTCCAGGTTACAAAGTCCCAAAGTTATCCTTTAACTAAAAGTGTTTTAGTACAAGAATATAAAACATTCTGTAACAGGTAACATAATCCAGACAGTTATTTAGTTTATTCTAAAATGTATTTAGCAAAAGCATTCAGTATTTTATAAATATAATTTGTAGGGAACAGGGTTGGCAAAAGTCATATTAAGTCCCTATTTTCATTTTAAGTTTAGTTCCTGTGGCCCCACAGTTCCTGGAACAATATAGTAAAAAAGTGGCTTAAACTATCCTAGCAACTATGTAATTAATTGACCATGAGTGAGGCAGTAAAATACTGCCTTGAGATACTGTCTTATGCAGTACATTTTATTGTGAGAATGTCAAAAGCTCAAATGAAAAATTACATAAAAATAACAAATGATGTAAAACTTTTCAGCAGATAAATGAGATTCATCCATCTCATTTTTTGTCATAAACACAGAATACTCAAGAAATCATGCATTATATTATGGAACCTTGTTACCTATGAAAATATTGTAAAAAATATAAAAACAGACACAAGACAAGCATGTCTATCTAAAGGGAAAATACAACTGTTTATTTCCTTGTTATATATATTATTTTTCTTACACTATACACTACATCAAAGTTTCACTGTACTGTACTGTATGCATTTATGGATGACAAAGTTGGCTGAATGCTGAACAATGTCAACACACTGAAAAACACTAAGAGAGACTGACAGAGAGAGAGGAGTGGAATACAGAGAAGCACTTAGGAAAAGAGACCCATGGAGACTGACAAAGCATAAAACTAGTCAGTGAAGTGACAGGAAGTGTTGGAACTACTGCAGCGTCCTTGGCGGGGAAGTGCGGCTAAAGTGCAGTTGCATGAACGGGTCAAAGCACAGCACGGTCAAGTCGTGATTGCCACAGAGGTTTGTAGTGATTTTGCACATGTGCTTGTGTATGAAATATGTGTGAAATGAAGAGTGTGTGTTCATGTCTGACTATACTGTATACATGTGAGGTTCACACTGAAGGAAAATACAAAGGTATTGAAGACACTATGTCAGCATTAACTGTTTATATTTTTTCCCCCAAGGGAGGGAGTGGAGGGGGGTGATGACAAAGCTGGTGAAATGATGGGCTGTAGATGCCCTTCACCAACCTCTGAAGATGAACAACTCAGACCAGGAGCTGTTGATAAAGAGACACGTTCTGCACAGGATCATAAAGGTATTTCATCGTTTATCTTCCATCTGCCCTGAATTAGTACTGCACTGCCACTGCCACTGCGGATGATTCCTCTTTTTATTTTGTAAAAATTAATTGTCTCTCAAAACACTTGTACACAGAAGTATGCTGGTTACTCATATTAACTGCCAGTAAGAAAGCAAACATCACCCATTAGCTGTGACAGCTATATATGCATCCACTTTGACTACATTAGTGTGAGTGATATATGAGTGAGCCCTTTTTAGAAAACCATGTTGACTTGAGGAAATGCCCAGAATCCAACAATTCAACTAGAACTTAGTCAACAGTTTGCACTTGTTACTGTGCTTACAATGGCATTCTATCCTTTCAACTTAAAATAGAAACAAAAACATTAGAATTACGCATTCTCACTGCACTCAACATTTGCATCAAGTTGGTAATTTAGGGGAAACTGGGTGCATGACATTTATTACTAGTTATATCTCTTAACTTAACAGGGGGGCAATGGTGCAGTGGGTAAGACACATGCCTTCGGTATGGGAGATTCAGGTTCCAATCTCACTGCGACATCAACCAATGTGTCCCTGAGCAAGACACTTAATCACTAATTGCATTAGAGCTGTGCGACCCTTTGTATTAACTCGAACTTTGATTAAAAAAATAGAACTAGAACTGCAAGCAGTTGTAAGTCCAAGTTTCCCGGTGCCAGCTGAGCCCCTTGCCCCGTGGAGGCCGCGCAAGTCGACCTGGGTGCCATGGGGAGGAAGAGTGAGCAGAGGCCGCGGGCTCACGGAGAGATGAATGAGACTGTGGGTGTACTGTCAAAAGCCTTTGTGTTAAAATTACATTTTCCTGCACCATTGAGCTTGCAATAACAGCGCCACCTAGAGTCCGAATTGCATGAAAAGTTTGACATGGTGTCGGGTGTCCATGGTGAATAAACAACCAGAGTTTCATATTAAAGGGACTTGCGGTTGCGGAGATCTAAAATGAATGTAGGTCTATGGGAGTCTCTTTTGATTTCGATTGACAGTGCCACTATTGGCCGATTTACACCAAATTTCATAAAGCCCCTCAGAAAGGCATGCCACATAAGGTCACCAAGTTTGGTGTTAATCGCCCTTTCCAAACCCAAGATATGCCATCACATCCTGTGTTTAACATTTGGCATAAACATTTGTTAGCTTATAATTCGAACAGTTTTTCGCCTACCGCCTACCTACAGTCTGGGCAGCACAAACTTTTTATCAGCTTGGTCCAACTGCGATGCTTTGCATTTGCGGATTGCCAGCCCCACTCGGTCTTGGACCCCTAAAAATACTTTCCTCATTACACCATTTGTGGACAACAAGATATGTGACTCACATACTAATAAGACAGCTTTACATCTTAAAGCAGTTATATGGCACTCTTCTACCAGCTTCATTGCTGTTAGCATAATTCCTGTTATATCAGAGGTCTTTATGTAGAAATTTAGTGTAGTTAAGTAATATTTGTACAACTACAATTAATCCATGAAACAAAACAAATATGTCATTATGGGGTGGTAATGGTGCAGTGGAGAAAACGCATGACTTTGGTTTGAGAGACCCGGGTTCGATTCCCACTGTGAAACATCCACCAATGTGTCCCTGAGCAAAACAGAGGGTGTGCGACCTCTGACGTGTATAGCAATTGTATGTCGTTTTGGATAAAAGAAAAATGTAAATGTGATCTGATGAAAAAGTCAGTCATTCAATATTGCTTCAAAGAAGCAGTTTTGAACATATAGCATGTATACAGTGTATTGGTGCAAGTCTTTCATCTTGTTTCTCGGTCTTGTACGAATTAATGCTGGCTCTATTTTGTTAAAGTTTGCCCAATTGGGATAAGTTCACTGAAACTTTAAGTTAACTGAAAAAATAACTCTGTGTTATTTATTTTATTACAGTAATGTAACATTAAAATATGTCATTGCGCTAGTTTAATTAATATACAAGAATGAACAGTTAATGAGTAAGAGCTTTAAATTAAGCAAGCAATCAAGCCTATTGACTTGATTATGCAAAGAAATCTCTAAATTGCATAGATAATAGGACAAAAGATGAGTTAAGTATAAACTGGTATCAAGAATAAAAATGAGAGAGAGAGATGAAGTAAGGTCACTCAATATAAACCCCTGGTGGTAAAATAAGATTAACCATTTCTTTCTGTTTTGAATGATACAATTTAGAATATCCTACGGCTTTAGTAATATTGTTTCTTAAGATCCATGTCAATAACATGACAGTATCCAAAACACAACCAAAACAAAACGATATACATCTCTACTGTTTAGCAATTATTTCATCCAACAACTGAAAAACTAACAAAAGTGTTTCATTTGGAGGCTTTCCGTGTATAAAAATATTACTAATGATTATTTTAACTGACTAAAAACGTTTCACATTTAACAACTTTTATCTCAACAAAACCGTTATTTTTCCAATTTGGATACCAAATCAGCCCTATGAGCAATAACTGTTTTCATGCTTAAGAATTTGCTCCAGAATGTGCTGAATAAATAATAGTCTCTCCATGTATTTCAAAGTAAATACATGGAGAGACTATTATTTATGTGAATAATTTCTGCGCACACTGCATCTCCACTGCTCCTAAAATAGTGACACCATACTCACTGCCTCATCATGTCCAGTCCACATCTTGACTAGAGGGCTGTTGTTTGAGGATTTTGTCTTGAAAACCATTTGGGGAAAGACAAGGAGCCCTGAAGGCATGACCTTCCCTCACTGCCACCAATTATATCAAGGCCTTATAAAATATAGATTATGTGCCTTCTCGGTGCTGACATATCTAAAGGCTCGTAGCATGGGGAGTGAGTGTATAGAGAGGCCGTGGGCAGAACCCGAGGGGAGGCCAGGTTGAATATGACAAGACAAGGGTAACACAAAGGATGACCTTGATGAGGAAAACTCGGCCAGCTCTGACAAAGAAAAGACAAATAAATAAATAAATAAAGAGGCGCACTTCCAGAGGACTGTGTGATCAATTCAAATCTAATCAAGGCTCTAAATACTAAAATGCACTGATTACAATGATATTCATTACCCTAAACTGCAATCCTGGCCAATAACCATGTATTATTAATGGATAGGAGCTGGATTTAGAACAATTGGCATTTAACTTTGTGTCTTAACCTTTCAGCATAAATGTCAAGAAAAATTCTAATAGAAAAAGTTTGAAGTTCATCCAACAGCGATTTCATACATTTCAGCTCAAGTGTGTTTCTTTGCCTATATATATTCAAACCCTGAAACGCAGTGTGAAAGGCGATCACAGATGAGATTTACAAACTTTTTTGGCAAGATTTCACATTTCACGGAGATGCATGATAGAAAATCATGAAAGCTTTGCGAGTCTTGCTTTCGCTTTCCCACACACACAAACACATACTGTGAATCACAGAGAAAAAGATGTGCCAGTGGCAAGATGCTCCTGTGATGTAATCAGCAGCAGTGCAAGAAGACAAATCTTGTCAGTAAGAAAAGAGCCTTACTCCAAGGAAGTGAATTTTGCCTGGTGGTTTTAATCAAATATGAGGTGCTGTTATCAACATGTAATCTTGTGTGGGGTTCTACATGCTTTCTGGTGAATGTCAGGCATACAAAAGGTATTCTTATTCTTAAAATTGGAAGATGTCAAAATTCTAAAACTACTAAAAAACAAGATGATGGTAAATACAGGATAAGAAGAGTGTACGGCTGGAATAGAATGTTTATAACGGGCAATTCTGAAATATCCGCACATAACAACCAGTGTTGGGAGTAACGCGTTACCAAAGTAACACAATCACAGTAATGTATTGCTTTTTGCTGTAATGCAGTGATAGTAACGCATTACTAAAAAAAAAATCAATCTCAGTAATGCATTTCAGCGTTACAACGCTTTTAAACCAAAATAAGCGGTGTTTTGTGTTTTTAATCATTCACCAACACCGAGAAACATTTCGGCACCAGAAAAACAAATCCATGAGTAAAAGAGTAACGTTATTTCCTGTTGCGGGAATCCGTCGAGGTTATAGTCAGGGTGCAAACTACGGGGGAGCTCGGCTCCTCTTAACAAGACAGTAGCTCCCCTGATGATCAAGCGTAAATAGATTTCCATAGGCTATGTGTTTGTGCTTTAACGAATTACTTTAATGTTTAGAGAGGCTGCTGTCAGTTCGCCCTGACCGATCCTGTCGGAGTGTCAGGGGAATCAAATAGCCTAATAAATGACGTTAATGCTGCTGTACCTCATGCATAAATGTGCACAGAGTCTTTCTTAATGGTATTAAAACTACAAAAAATGGACCCCTGTTTAAGAGTGTACACACACTAGGCAATCTGTACCGTGCCCGAGCATGTTTAACCCCCAAAGTCCGGTTCGTTTGACCATTGTGATCGCTCCATGCCGGTTAACCCATCTCTGTTAAACTGGACTCTGGCACGGTACCATGTAGTGTGATCGTTAACCGTGCCCGAGCATGGAACCCTGCACGAATAGGCCTATATGCGCAGCACTCTGCAATCAACTACGATTTTAAATAGGCCTAGTAAAAAATTCACATCAATTTGTGGTGGTTGGCACTGATACTGTGGCGGGCCACCACAAACAGATCAATGGGGGGGGGCCTAGTGTGATTACGCCCTAAGACACATCCTCAAGATTAGGTGAAAATGCAGGAGCCACCACGAGGCTCTTAAAATTTCAGTTTTTATTGTAATTTAGTGGTGAATATTACCAATCAAATGTGAAACTACTTAAATTACCACAAAGGAATTGCCATAAAATAAAAACCTGGAGTCCCATGGCAGTAGCCCCCTTTAGGTAATTCAGCCTTGGATTCTGTGTCCCTTGTAGCAATAGACTCCTTAACCTATAACACCAAAATATATAAACTCGCAAAAAATATCCAGAACAGCACTCTTCAAATCTGTCTTTCTCTTTTGAAACTTCTCTCCTGAGCACCTAAACTCTTGTGTCAGCCATTTCTCCAAAAATGTAAGCATAAATCTGTGGCTTTGATGACAAACGACAGGGGATTGGCTTCAGAGCTGTTGTGATTGGCAGCGGCGACTATTTCACCTTTGGCATTCTCTGTTGTGTTGCATCCATCGTAACATTCACCCATTCAAATACACCGATGTGATGTGTGCATTGTAGATAGCAGTGTCATTATATGGCTGTTAGCGGAGGATGAGAAAGGGTCAGCCTCCTGCTGCCCTTTTAACCTTCACCAATGAATTTCCCTGTCCCTCAGCTCACCCTCTGCCTGGAGAATGCTGAAAAATGGCAGTCATTCATTCACTTGTTAGGTCCTGTTTTAGTTTTTTGTTCTTGCTTTCTGTCTTTAATCCTATAAATTTCCATTGTCTTTTTTTCATCTGTCTAACTCTCTACTGTCTCTTTTTCTCCTTCATTTTTCTTTGTCAGTCTTCTCTCTTTTGCTCCATTATCTCTCAAGCTCCATCTTGGGGGAAATCTGCTTAGCAGCCTTGAGCATACTTGCTTTCCAATTAAATCAAGATGTATTTGCCTTTCAAAAGCCTCCCTTTCCTCACTCTTCTCCCATCGGAATAATTGATGGAGGTCTCTGGCCTCATGATGAATGGCTTCCAAGCCCACAGATGAATAGAAAGATGAATGATTTCACCCCTGCGAGGGCCAGAAACGGCTGGAACAAGGAGTGCTGACATTGTGACAAATACACTGACCATAGCAACCAAACCTGGCCAAATCAGCAAGGGATGGAGGGGTGGCATGCGTTCATCGCGTCTCAACAGACATTCCTCATGCCAAAGCCGATGCACGTCTGTCTACCCCATGGACAATTACCTGAGCCTTGCAATTAACTGCAGACACAGCGATAATGCAGCAACCTGCCAGGAGACGTGTGGACGTGGCGGAGAGCCAGCTATCTGGGGCTGGAGAGCTCTGCCTTGGACGGGTGTGTTTGTACACTCAGTGGAAATGTGGAGGCCAGGAGAACAGGTGCAGTAAGGTGAGAAGATGCCCCAGGTGACTTCATGTGGATGGTGCCACTACTTTCCTGGCCAAGACTTCTAAGCTGAAACAAGTTTTTCCTCTGCCTTCACACAACTCGCTGTCATACTGCTGAGAGGTAGCAAATGTTTATAAGAACGAATTCAATGAGTATATGACGGGCCATCTGTTTAAAAGGGCCAATAAGTAAGACTGCCACTGCCCTGTAGAACATAATGACCGTAATACATCCTCATAGGGGGTGAAAGGATTCTTGATCAGTACCAATGACTCAATGATTATGTTGCCAGCTGGCTTTAAAGAACTTTCTGGACTGCAAATTTGCTCCTTCCTATGTCAGAAAAGTAAATAACCATTGTTATCTTCAGCATGAAAGTAGACTGAGACATGTCTGGGAATTAGGGGACCCAAGCAAGAACATTTTTGCGGGCACAGTTCAGGCATCTTAGTTGGTAGTATTATCAAGCTGTGCTCCGGTCAATTCAACACTAACTTCAACCACTGTGGATGATCTTTACTAGTAAGAGACAGCAAAATTCGTTTCCCTGTTTTGCTTATGGAGATCCACATTTAGTATTTTTTTATCTCCCCTGCTCTGTTCACATCTGATTAACTGAAAGTAGAGCAGTTCGTCAAGAATCAGTGCCTTGGATCCATCGTCTTGAAGTAAATCATTCTGTGGGTAGCGTGGTAGTGAGTCCTTCTGGGTGCATTGTTGGGCACAACTAACCATTAGTCACTTGGCCAGATATGGAGCAACATTAGCATTCAGTTGTAGTTGTGTTTCTCACCCCCTGATGAATGCAAGTCTAATATTTACTCTTCTTTTTGCTCTGTTTTGCTGTCCACCAACTCTTGAGCAGAAGAAAAATCTGGTTCTTTAGCTGCTAAATGCTCCATTATTTTTTATGCTGTTTGGTGCTAAGTAGGTGGCGTACAGTAGGTTTTCACACCTTACAACAGCAAAGTTGAAGTCTATAAAACAAAAACAATGAGCTTAAAGATGCTAAAATGCTCCCTAGTACCGAAGGGGGAGTTGGGTGATAATTCCGTGGGTTTCCAATGAGCGACCACTTTGATACAAAGTCATTGTTCCATCGTTAATATAATAATATTGTTTATAGCAGCTTGAAAGACCAACAATTTAGTTTAAATATCCAGCTGCAAGGATTTCCAGTGATTAAAGGCTGCTCCAACAGAGCCTGTTCCAGGGCTATTGTACTTGAATTCATTTTATAATAAGCAGCTTTGGTTGTTTTGTTTACCCCATGTGTAAAAAAATAAATAAAATAAATGGCCAAAATATGAACTCTACTATGTAACACATTTGTTAGGCCTGAAGCACCACTAGGATGCGCTGAGTGAACGCTTGTCAGCTTTCATGAGTCATTTATATGATACTTGCATCATTTCTGACAAGGCGGTGGAACACTGTCAGTTTACTGAGAAACTTCTTAAAAATAAAAGACCTCCAGGATAACGCCTTCTTTCCTCACGCCATCCAACAACATAACACTGTGTTAGGAGGAAGCTATTGTCAGAAATTGAATCCTTTACTTGCCTACAAAAGTTGGTAGACACATTGGATCTAAATTCATTATTTTGCTTTAGCTGTTACAAAGCCCATCAAAATCTTCAACTAGATAGCAAGGCATTATCAAAAAGTCTTGTCATGTTTGTTCAAGCAGAATTGTTCAAGGAAAGCAACATTCAATCTGAGCACGACAATTCATTCATTACCTTGAAAATGGTCATCCGACAAAATAATTTAATACGACATCCACTTGGTGACTTGGTGAGTTTTTCTTCTGCATCTCACAAATATTTCACTTATTTAAATTCAATGGACCAATTGCTTGTTACAGTATTGTAATAAGAATGGTTGAGGGAAATAAAAATGTTCACCTTTAAATCAAGGTATCAAGCCTAAAGGTAAATGTGTTTCAGTTCAGTATTATCAGCTGCCTCAGCCTTGGGGTTCAGAGTGAGAACTTTGTGAAGTTTTTGGGGAACATCATGTATCATAGTTTTAACAGTTAAAAGTATCCAGGCTAGCTGTTTTCCCCTGCTTCCAGTCTTTATGCTAAGCTAATTATCTATTGGATGTAGCTTCATTTTTAGCATTTAGAGAAGGGTAACAATCTTCTCATCAAACTTTTAGCAAGAAAGCGAACCTCCTCCATGGTCAAGACTTTTGTGGGTGAAAAGTCAATAGACTGAGGTCAGTTGTTGTCTACGTTGAACTGTTAGTGTGGGTGGATATAATAAATAAGGGATAAATAATTGCAATGTTTAATACTTAATCCCACTGCCAGCAGAATGTGATTTTCACTCCTGCCCCATCCCACTCCAACAACAATACTCCTGTCCAGTCCCAATCCCAAAAGAATGACTCTCATCCCATCCCGTTCCCAATAACTTTATTATTATTTAAAAACAGAACTATAATTCCTGTTCTGCTCGCACTTATTGAGTTTTTTCCTGTCCAGTCCCAGTCTCTTGCTAACTAGTGAAATTGACTCCCATCCCATAGGAATCCCACAGGAATCTTGTGACCCACGTGATTCCTGAAAAAATGTCAGCCTCTTTGCGCTGGAAAAAATCATGGGAGATGATGATTTTTGAATACTCACAATCAAATTGCCGTTAAACTTAATAAACCTAAAATAACACAAGTTTCAATTTCTAACAATGCATTGTGTACTTATTTATCTTTGAATATGGACAGTAAACTCCAAGGACACGGACTCCAGATTTTATCTTTTCTATATGCTGGATTGTCACATCTTTCAACATCCCTTTTCTTTGGACCACCACATCGTACTTTTCATATACTTTCTAGCATCATGCATAAGTTAATTTCCAGCACTAGTTCGGAACAGAGTGAAAACTGCACCGCTGTGCCCCAGAGTACATTGTGTGCTTCTATGGCACCAGGCTGGAAGCTTTGAAATGATATCTCAATTCATGATATTACTCTTCAATAAAAGCTTATGGCTGCAGCAGCAAAGGCCCAACACAGAAGCATGAGAGGAGAAGTGCTGCTGTGTCAGTCTCTGTTCTGGACCGTGTGCACTGTGAGCCCAGGGGTGATGTAGGGATAAAAAGGTTTGAGCTGTGCACAAAGAGGGGGGACAGAGGGAGGACAGGGGCTCAGGGATGTGACAGCAGAAGATCCATTTAGATTAGACGGTTTTAATATCCTCTGAAGTTTCCAATAAACAGCAGTTGGAACCACTGCCATCATTTGATTGTCCATCACCTTGGACATAACCTCGGTTGATGTGGTTTTGAATTGTTGCCCTGACTGACCTTGTTTCTCCGCTGTTATAACAATAACAAGAGATACACCCGTCCTGCAATCTGCTGCTTTCTACACTGTAAGGCAGTTCAGAGGCAGTTATACAGGTGGCTGGAATAAGCTTAGCCAGCAGGGTGCCTGAATGGAGCATTTCCTGGAAATGTGCTGAAATATAATTATTAATTTTACACTCTTTATTGTGGTACTCTGGTGCACTCCAAACACGAAGAAAAATGTTATTACTCATGCAGCTCTATACAATTCCTGCATGTTCTACCACTTAAATACCAGCCCTGAGATATAAAAAGAGAAATATAATTTTCTGCTTCTGACAAAATGTTTTTTTTATGTAGTCAGACTTTCTACTAAGCTGTTTTTCCACCCTAACCAACTAGTCAATCAAACATGCATGCCTCTGATTGCTCTGCATAATTTCAAACATTTAGAGTACAAAACTGTAAAACTAAGCTTAACAAAGTGAGGTCAAACTTAGCAGAAAATGAGGCATCCAGATGGATGGATACAAATCCTTGGCTTTCTGGAATGGCTTGATATTTAAGCAAGCCAAGATTCTCCTTCTTTTTCCCTCAGTTTATGTGTTGATGACAGCTGTTTCAGGCAGGACGGCTGTGTGCTGTTCAAACATTACTGCCATGTACAACACTGGTACTGAAGAGAGCAGCGAGGTGGCTTCTGATGCCACAGATTAATGAATCCCGACAGTGGTGGTCCAACCATGCTATCAGTAATGAATGTAGATCTTTAAAGCTAGCTTTAAGATATAGACAATATGGGGTTTTTTTATATCTGAAAACACTAAAGCACACACTGCATGGGGTCAATAGCCCAAGGCTGCGAGATCAGAATGCAGTCCAAATGATGAATTTTATTTTGGTCTCTGTTTTATTATTCTTTACTTCTGATTCCCCTGACAAGACAGTATGGCAAACAACCAAGCAAAGAACAACAAAAATATGAAATTATACATTATACAAAAAATCTATAATAATGTTGCTGAGAAACAAGGTATCCTCACTTGTTACTATGACTTGTGTGAAAATGTAACAAAAACTAACAAGAAAGGCTTTAGAAACATGATGCCACTATGGTAAAGAACTTCACAGGTCTGAAGACATGTATCAAAACTAATTATTAGAATCCCTACCCAAACCTAAGGTGTTAAAATAAAGGAAAAACTAAATGAGACTTAACCCAAAAGCGACTTGAGGACAGTTGCAGTCATTGGAAAAAGGCCTGAGGATAATTTGACCAGCTACTGTCAACCCAAGCAAACCAAAAGCAACCCCGTTTTCTACAAATTACATTTATATATTACTTTGTATTGCCAAATATATAATGAAAGAAAACGTATTTGCATCTTGGATTATGTTCCTTGGCAATTTTCGATTACGGAAAAAGGCGCTTTTTATTTCTCACATGTATGGAGGTCAGGATGTATGATGGCCTTAAAAAGTGGGCCCATGTCCACCAAAGCGTTTTTTTCTGACGCCAGCGTCTTTTTTCAATTAATTCCAATGGGAGCGCCGCGTTTTTACGAGCTGATAAAAACACCAGCAGCGTGACGAGGCGCTGAGCGTTGTTTTCTGGTCGCCGAGAGTTGAAAAATGTTCAACTTTGGGAAAAACGCTGCGCTCGTCACTGTCACTGTTTACTCAGCTGTCCAATCACAGTAGAGGAAGGGCGGGACACCATTGCAACGGTTACTATGCTGGAACAGAGCTTTGTCCAACCTCAGCTATTGGACCAAACAGTGGTACTCGCCGAGATGTTTCCTCGCCCACAAACTCTCATGAACCCACATACGGTGAGTCCGTCCTCTCTCTCTACCTGCTTCAGCCTTCTCTTGATACAGAGCAAGGGCCAGAGCAAGTACTGTACTCTGTGTTGACATTTTTACATCCAGTAAAGTTAGGTAGAACTATTTGCTACAACGGATTTCATGTACCATAGCAACCAAAGCAGTTTGAACAAAATGCCTCGCCTCAAAAACACCTGCTAGCGCTTCCTGCTGGCCGTTTTCAGAAGAGCAGCTGGTGTTTTCAGCTGGCAAAAAACGCTTTGGTGGACAGGGGGCCTTAGGCAACAAAAGCAGTTTGGGACAGTAGTTTTGAAGTATACACATCAAGTCACTGTTATCAGAATCATAAAAAAGTTTAATCACGCTATCTACATGGAGGCCAATATGAATAACGTGAGTGGCATCAAGCAACTTTCCACTCTCACCCTAACCATGACAAACTGTCCCAAACATTGTAAATGACTGCTAAAATGTCAGAATGTAAACACCTCGGGCTACGCAAACAGAATTTCACATTGGTTCTCGTTCTCCTGAGAGGCTGAATTGTTTTGAGTAATGAAGATTTCCGACAGGCCAGTGATGAAGCATGATCGCATAGCTGTGAGCTAGTAGAGTGAACTATGAAATATGGTTTCATACCTGTGAGGTATTCTGGGTCTGGCACAGGGTCCGACAGCACCTCGTGGCACTGAACCTCCGTTGGCACCGATGCCACCACCATGCCATCTGGGAGCTGCTGCTCGATGCCTCGGGCAAAGTTCTTCTGCCTGGTTTTAAGAGAGACAAGACAACAGGGGGTCTCATTTAAAGACAGAACACTCAGTCATCCAACATAGGAAGAGGAGAAAAGTGGGAAGCAGAGATGCAAGTAGGATTGATAAAAGGAAACAAGTATGTACTATGATAAAAGGGAGGTAATTAGGACAGATAATGTGAATGTAGGGGGATAAAAGGTCTTGTCTTGTTGGAGAACCTCATCGACATGACACAGATCAGTGAAATGTTGCTTCTCTTTTGGTGTTCTTTTCATTGACGAGTCTAATGACTGGTGGGGAAGGCAGCTAGTTAATGGTGTGGGTAGATCCATGACCAACGGTGGGAGTGGAAATCAGTCACATACACAGGCACCCAGATTCATGATTGAAATTTGAAAAAAATTAATTAAAAGAGAGATTCATTCTTTTGCACAGCTATAAATCTGAAACATAGACTTTACAATTTACACATGAACCTAAAACGCGGTTCATGCATCTGGCCCCAGGTGGTTTCCAGACCATCAAAACAAAAAGTAATAAGATTAAATGAAAGTGCAAATTGTACAGTAGCACGTTCATGCTATGATATCCATTTGGAAACATGTGATATCACCAAATAATTTAACAAACTGGATTTTACCAAGTTCTCAACATTGTACCATTTAAAATTAAATATGTGTAGATGTAGTGACATTGCATGTTGATAGTGATGTAGTTCCATGAAGCATTTTATTTATGTATAATTTATGTATATTTTATATATAACATGTTTTCTCCAAAAATATCAATCTTTTCAGAATGACAACCTTAATTATATGCTGTGGAGACAGAAGAAGGTAAAGGTGAAGGGGAATGAAGCAATAATGAATAAAGGCTGAGAGGACGGAGTACATCAAATATGGATAAATAAGTTTGCTTCTCATAAGTGGCAAATTGCAAAGCAATACTTTCTGGCACATCATTAAGGGTAAATCGATACATACTAACAATTATGCAGGCCTGTGCAGTGTATTGAAGAGACAACGTTTCACATAAAGCCCGTCATTTTTCATTATGTTGATTGTTCTGCTGCAACGTGACTCATCTTCAGTCTGAGAGCTGATGTCCTCATTTGTCTGTTGCTGCAAGTGACTCTTGGTTGAACTCATTCATTTTGTCCGCTCCATCATTCTTTGTCTCAATGCCAGTTCACAACAAGGTTCCACAACAAAATGACTTCAATAAATCAGTAACTTAAGTCAGTCAGGTGTCTCAAGACCAAAGCTGATGAGAATATATCTTTATTTTACTCCCGTAGGGATCCGTAGGCCTCTGATTATTTTGTCTCCAGACTCATTCATAATTGTTAAATGTACTAAGCAACCTTGTACATTAGAGCCTCCCTTAGGAAGCTAGAAATGTTTGTTTTATTAAATACTGCCACTTAAAGCTGCATATTTTGTTTTTAATGGCAACTTGGGGAAAAAAACTCCACAACAACCTAAAAATCTGTTTGACATATTACAGTCTTATAAGGTTGATGATAACTAACATGTTAGCAATCAATTTCCTGTTTACACAACTAGCAGACATGGAGCAACACTAGCATTCTAGCTCTTTAGAAACCGCATGCCTCATTATGTTCACCAGCTAGTTGTTAACTTTGTCAGTCACAGGTAGCATACCGTGTGCTTATAAGAGGTTTTTCATTAAAAACAGCTGCCTCCTGCAACTAGAAACAGGGCTGAAAGCAGTAAGAGTAACAAAAGAGCTTGCATCATACCGGTTATAAACAACCCAATTATTTAGGCAGATTATCCAAACCACTTTAGAAGTAAAACTACAAGTGGATGCACTCAAAATGTTGATGATGATAATAATCCCTCTTGGCACAGACAGTCGGCCTGTAAACTGCGATGGATGTTTGGTAATAATTTTTTATTTATTTTCCAAGTAAATTTATGTAACATGTTCTTTTTTCTTTAAACTTGTCAGATGGACTGCCCACAGTAACACCACATTTTAGATAGATCTCAGCAGCTAATTCTGTCACGGATATTGATAGGAATGAGGGCCTAAAGAGAATTACCCTTCAACAAATCATCAGTAATCTGCACCTAGCATACTCAGGCCACCAACACGTCTGGTCTGTAAGACTCTGTATCAAAGTATATGGGAGAGAAACGAAAACATGCTGTCAGTCTAAACATCTCTGGATGAATGACTCATTTGGTGCTGTTTATTTTAGTCTCAAATTTCAAATAATCCCTTCCTGTATGCTGAAAATATTTCCCGCCAGTAACCAAATCTGACACCAGTTATTACATTAATCAATGAGATCTAGAGCATCGCGATGCGCCTAAATGGATGTTGTTCTCAGTTGCAACCCCTTTTAAGACAAATTTATTTCTACTAAAAATCCGTGATAAAAGCCTTGTGCCTCCAAAACATACATAGCAGTGGCCTGAAAAAAAAGGTGATGAAAATGAAAAGTCCTCGTGGTTCACACTGGTGACTCTTTTCCTGTTAACATACAGCATTTGATTCATTCTGTGTTCTGGGGCTAAGCTATGAGAATAAAAAAAAATACTCAAATATTTACAAATCACAAACTGTTGCCTTTGGGAAAGTCACAGCTTGAGAACAACAAAAGCCACTGGCTGGAAACAGCGCTGGAGCTGTTGTGTCAACTACCACTATTCAAATGACATTTTATTTGCATGGTCATGGCGTGGCCAGGGGTGTAACGGTAATTAGAAGGAAATCAGGCTCATAAAAACAATAAAAAGTTTGCTGCTGGTGATGTGAAACAGCACTTATCGGCTGATATGGGTGGGTGCACCAGGCACAGTGAGCCTCTGGAGTGGAATAATGTAGAATAATTTTTTCAAAAGTGGAATATACACTGTCCCTGCTCTGTTTGTTACATATATGTATGAACTGGCATGAAACACAGTTTATTTCCCCGTCACTAGATTCGTGTCATAGAACAAAGAGAAGGTTGGTAGGGGTTTTATTGACACTGGAGTCAAACATTGTCAGTTTCCGCTGAAAGCAATTATGCATGTTTTTAGTTAGTTTAACACAGCAAACAAATTGGGAATGTAATGAATCTTTGTTTTTTGCTGAAGACAGATGATTTTTTCTCCCTCTCTTAGATGCATGTTATGCGGAAAATGGGCTGAGTTCCTATTGCTGGGTTCACATCTGACAATTGTCATCTGTAATTTTGTTGTATGATGACTTGTAACAATTAACAGCCATCTGGCACTGTATTATGAATCATTTTCTTACATGTTACACTGCCAAAACTTACTGAAGACACATTTCTTGTAGTAAGCGTTGTGATGAAGCAGCCACATGTTTGATAAATTATTGAAATATAACAAAACAGAAGGACACTTTTCCTGTTTTCCTCACGATGATCCCCCTGTCTATGACTGAACAAACTCGCACCACCACACCATCTCAGAAGCATTTCATATTTGAGGGAGTGTTAGCGGAAGGGCAAGAAACAGCAAGAGGGAGAGAAAAAAAAATAAGAGAGATGCCTACACAAAGTAGTTCGGGTAGGGGGATTGTCAGGTGGGAGCGTGGTCTTAATCATTGATCCCAAGCAGCCACCAGAATGAGAACAAAGGGCACTAAAATATTCATTAAAACCTGCTCTGAGCTTGTCGTGTGAGAGAGGAATAGAGAGGAGGAGGGGAGGAGAAGAGGGAGGGCATTGTTGGGAGTAATGAGAGGAGGTTAGCTTTTTAACATCTCATTACTGGAGTCTACTGGCTCCCACAGAGACACGAAGATAGAGACCCCGTCACTGAGCTCTGTAATCTGAAACCAGATCATATCATGCCTGGCGCTCCCGAGATGTCACAGCGAGGACCTCCATCCTGGGGCACTGGGGCTCATATCTCATGTTGCTTTGCAACCACAATCATCTTGTGCCCCACAAGTCTGCTGCCAATGTCAATGATACAACAGGACTTTACGTACTAGGAAATCAAATAAATAAGCCTTGCGTTTTTTTTTTAAATGATCATAACAAGTCTGCTTGAGAAGCAGGAGGGGAAGTTACCTGCACAGGGTGGGCGGGGTGTACTTCCCTTTCTGAAAAACATGAGAAGCATTTGAGGGCTGCTAAGCTTGACAGATGAACCGTGAGGGAGCCGTGCTGGGTGGAGCGAATCAAACCAGCACTGTGTGTGTGTGTGTGAGTGTGTGTGTGTGTGTGCATGTGTGTGTGCATGCGCGTGTGTGTGTTGTAGACTGTATATAAAGATCTTGCGCTGGTGACGTCATTTGGAGCCACAGCCTGCGCAGTGGGGATCAGGGTTGGAGCCGCGGTATTGAGATCCCGCCCTTACCAGGCTCAGCTTCAATCATGATGTGAACCTCCCACTTTATAGCATCAGATAACTATTTAAAGCAACATTATGTGTTCATTTTATTTTAAAATAACAGGCCCAGAGCACCTGTAACTGTCACGGTTCTGGGGTGTTGGTGTTCATCTTAACTTGTTTCTGTTTTACTTTGAAGTTGTTCTGTCGTCGTCTTGTTTTACTTTCTGTCTCTGTGTTCACTGATTGTTTGATGTGAATCACCTGTGTCTTGCTATCGTCACCCCTCCTGTATTCAGTATGTAAGTGGTTGTCTTCCTGTTGTTAGTCGGCAATTCATTGTTTTACCTGTGTTTCTGTCACGTCTCTCGTGTTTCACAATGTTTTGTGGATTATACCCTTTCGTCTAAATTTATGCTCTGTTGTGTGGATTCATCAATTACTACATGTGTGTTTTCAGACATACGTTGTTTGTCTCAAAAAAATTAACACTTGAACGTGCATCTGCATGATAAAAATGGCCGAAAATGGCAGAGGACATCTTTAGGAAAAATGTCCATGTGTGTGATGACACAGCTGAAAGGACTTGGCTATCCAGTAGACAGGTCTTCCTCAAACTTACTGCGGCCATGTGTGTATGTATAAAAGTGTAAGCATGCCCTGGCTATTTTTCTATGTGTGTGTTTGTATTTTGCTGCTTGGCACCTGCTCACACTACTTCCTGCATCCCTTTTATTCTTCCTCTTTCTGCTGCTGGTCCACACAGTCTAAAGAGAAAGACCTTACGGGGGCCTCAGAGAAGAACAATTTTTCACCCAAACCAGTGCTTTTTTGGCCAGAAATAAATAAAACATTAGCAGTCAAATCTTTCATGTAGAGGGATTATTTACAATTCTTTTTATTTTCTGTGCATGAAGAGAAGCAGGATGGAGAGAATAATAAAACATACTTGATGATTAGTCCTATTGCAGCTGGGGGAAACAAAATTCAATGAGCCAAAATGATGCTATGTGTTTGGAGGAAGAAAAAACAACAAACCTCCACTGATGATTACATAATATTCAGATTTGACTTTTCATCGTCAGTGAGTGATGGCAACAGATGCTTTGTGCCACTCCAGAGCAGTGGGGTAGGGGCTTTTGTAGAAGTGCCAGTGAAAATCACATAAAGGTTTCCTTATTATCCCTCTCTCCCTCCCTCTTGCTTGCTTTCTCTCAAGGGCAAACAGTCCATCTAATAAGGATATGGGAGGACACGGGCCACCGTGCTGTTTCACTTGCATATTTTAGTTACCACTGACTAAGTCGATGACTGCACTTCTGAATTAACAGAATTTTTCAAAGTTTGAAAGCCACTCTGACTAGAGGTCATCTAACACACTGCCAGGTAACTCCACAGTGTTACTGTCTAGTGGGAGTGGAGGGAGTGGGAGTGATGAAGAGATCCAGACACTGATAGCCTTCTCAAAGCCTCCGAGATTTTTCAAAGGAAAAATTCTATTTGAGCTTATAAATCTGTGGTACGGCATTGCATTTAAAAGGAAAAGAGCCCTCTTCCCTCCTGCAGTTGTTTAATATCTGAAGAGTACTCCAACAGCTTAGTTAATGGATCTTGCAACGGCAAAATTGATGTAGCAGAAGTCCAGATGTCCTGACTTTTAGTGCCTAACATGGGTTAAGTACCAAAATTGCTGGATCCTACATTTCCCATAATTAGTTTGGATCCCATTCCCATTTTGTTAAATACCCAGATTTTCTCTGGCACTAACACAACTCTTATCAAACCATTTTCATTAGCAAAAAGCAATGTACACATTCAGTGTCAACACTCTTGTGATGTTAGCCAGTTTCTTTTTTTAGTCAGCGCTGACAGTCGCTTCAACTCGCTAAAACGACAAACATAACCCGCATCAGATTATGAGGTGCTGCTAATTAAAATAAATTCTGTGAGTAACTTGGCTGTTGTCTGATCAATGGGCTGTCTGCAAGAAGGTATCTGTACTTGCCAAAGACTGTTTGTGAGGGGAAAGACAAATCACTCTGCAACACCACTCAGCGGCTGTGAGTGTTTCTGAAGTCCAACATGACAAACAGAGTAATGAGTCAACCCAACTAAAACGATCTATCAATTACGGAAGTCTGAATCTCAAAGTTAAACTTTTATGCCTCATCATATAGATAACTGAAAGGCATACTGAGCACACACACACACAGCCGAGACAAGCAAACAGGGTAAAGCATGGCTTCGGCTAGGCTCCTAAAGCTTGATTTATGCTCTTGCGTAGAGTCTACGCAGGCATTTAGAAGTATAAATTACACTTGAATCCACTTTTTGCTGCATGGAACTTTGAATCGTGTGTTAACAAACATCAAAAGACAAATCACACTCATTAAGCCTTTGACTTATCAATAGCCATGTTTCCAGAGTTTATGCGCATTTTGAAGTATCGCATTAGAAAAGTTTGATGGAAACAGCAAAATTCGAAAAAACGTCCTTAATTCCGCAAAAAAAGTTTTTACGTTCACTTGAGGTGGTTTTTGCCTTTAGAGTTAATGCGCTTATTGGGAGATGGAAACACTTTTGCCAAATAAGTTCTGAGGCAGCGAACTTGTAAATCACGTCTAATCAGCTGTTTCCGCTGTCTGCGTCTTGCCGGATATTCCCATAATGCACGGAGACATGGCTAGCAAACTGTCCGCTTGAAACACATTCCTGAGGATCAATGATCCATATTTTACAGTTTACATTTCTCAGGTTGTACAGATTGTAAAAAAAAATAGTAATTTCAAATCTAAATAAAATAATTACGTTTTACTTATTTCTAAATTTAGCTACAAAAAATGTATTTTAAAGGGGATTTGATACCAAATTCAAACCAGCAGTGTCTTTGGATATATCCTCCCTGTCTGGTAAATGCCCATTTCTGTCAAGCTCATCGCCCCCAAGTTTCAAGTTTCTAGTTTCCAAGCCCGAGAGCGATTACTCAAGTGATATATCTTGAATCATTTTCTCGACTCCTCCAGAGCCACAGAAGATATTAAACTGTTTTCACAGGTTGAGTAGTGCTGCCTGTGACTAATTTATTGACATGTTCAATCTGTGGAATGCCCCATTTACATTTAATCCTTTTGCCATGTAACATTTTTTATGTTAATGCAACTTATTGAAGAGCCTAATCGGATATATCTTTGAAATACAGCGTTGCAATATGAACCTCATTTCCCATTCAGTCTAAGCAACCATTTATACTCACCAGCACCACACTCAGTCTTGCTGTGCAACATTAAACATCTGCCACATGTAACGAATTGTTCTACCGTTTCATTTGTGTTT
Source organism: Micropterus salmoides (assembly GCF_014851395.1). Classification (NCBI taxonomy): domain Eukaryota; kingdom Metazoa; phylum Chordata; class Actinopteri; order Centrarchiformes; family Centrarchidae; genus Micropterus; species Micropterus salmoides. The sequence continues at coordinate 28,171,304 of NW_024040485.1, read as the reverse complement.
AGTTTTGAAATAACTCTTATTCACTACTTACTTCAAACCCCTGATGGATCTTAGGTGTTGAATTGTGATGCTCTCTTCCCCTACCTTTCGGTTATTCTACATTCAAGCATTCATCTAGTCCAATTAGGTTCAATTTCAGCACACTGGCTCCTGGTCAGTTTAAATTAATTTGCTGCCATCTCTTATAATTAGGCCTTGCATTAACCATGCCTCCCAAAAGAGTCTCCCTTCCTCTTCCTCCACCTCATCTGCACAGGAAGCATTTGGTGCTCTCCAAAGTCTGCCTCGGATTCTCCATTCACAAGCACTTTCAAATGAGTCAAATCAAATCTTGATGATATTAACTTTCATGCTTCACCCGCCCCTCCCTCTCCACGACTCCAGCGGTGGATCCCTAAGTGGGAGAGTTGCCTCCGGGGCGGCGGAATCCATACACAGCCCAAATTAAATTCCTGGGCCACGGCTGACTTTGCTGACCTTCTGGCTTCCTGAGTTCAGTGGAAATGATTGCAGCATGTGGACAGTGATAATTAACAACCTTCAAAGTACTCTGCTTTCCACATCAAACCCTGTGCAAATCATGAAAGGAACACGGCATCTCTTTGGACCTGTTTGGCCTAATATCTTTAAGCTTCTCCAAAAAGGTGAAGGAAGGGTTTTTTTTAGTATTTCTTCTCCTCGGAGTATTTGCCTAAGACTAGGGGAAATGTCTTGTGTTTTATAGAGGACAATCCCTGACAGTGGCAGGCTTTACTATCATGCTTATTTTTTTATTGGGAGGAATTTGACATAAAATCTACCTGACACCGCCTTACCACATAATGAAATAACCTTTAAATATATTAATTCAATCTGATATGCTTTTACAACACATTTACCTCCTGATTATTTATGCACTACAACAGTTCCCCTTTTACCACTGTGTGATTTTAACTATATACCAACCTGACAGAGTCTGAAAGGTTGTGTTGCATACCGCTTTGGAAACTAACACCACTATCAACAATAGCAGTAAAAGGGAGTTTGGGTACAATTCAATGCACCGTAACTGTCAGAATGGCACAGAAGGCATCTCAGTGGAAGACATTTGACTGAATAACTTACTTACTTTTGTGCTAGCTTTTCACTGGACATAGGATAAATAAGCAACAGGTATTATTAATTATGCTTATTTACTTATGATCTTGGTGATATTTACTTATTATATTGATATTGTGTGCATAGGACAACCTTCTACGCACACAATCCACTGTCACAGCAATACCACTATAAATGTATATCTCTCAACAGCCAGCAAATGATTACAAAAACATTTTATAATTAACATCACTGCCTATGGCAGGCAAGGGCAAATATTCAAGATTTTAATGGGAACTAAATTAAATGCATGAAGACATTTCAAGACCTGACGATACCCTGCTGTTATAAACTAACATTGCAGTTATCAAGACTCAGTCTGTTGAATTGAGTCAATTCTCAATATGCAAACTTAGTAGGTGGAGCTTGTGGACTGGTCAACAATCATGGCCTCTCCAAGAGGCGAAGGTAAATTGCACAGATTGCATTTACAGCAACAGGTAAATGTAAATGCTCCGTATTTGTATAGCGCCTTTCTAGTCTTTACGACCACTCAAAGCGCTTTTACACTACATCTGCATTCACACACAATTCATACACTGAGCCTAAGTGCTCAAACTAACATTCACACACATTCATACACTGGAACAGCCGCCAGGGGCAATTCGGGGGTCAGTTCAGTATCTTGCCCAAGGATACTCCGACATACAGCCTGGCGGAGCCGGGATTGAACGGCCGACCTTCCGATTAACGGCCAACCCGCTCTACCTCCTGAGCCACAGCCGCCCCCCCGATCTCAACAAAGCCAGACCACCAATCCAATATTATTTCCATTGTAATGTGTTCTGGGGCGCCTTGTATCAAGAGTTAAAGCATGGATATGAACCTCATTAGCACTCCATCTATGCGTTTTTCCTTATCCAGATCAGAGATCCAGATACAGGTCACATGTTTATACCATGAGTAAATGAGGTTAATATTTATCATATCCCAAAACCCAAACCCAAAGCACTTTAAAGAATGATAACTCAAACAGTTCTATCACGGATACCACCACCGTGGGAGCTGAAAGCCCAAACCCTGCCAAATAGCTTCCCCGCTGAGATACAAATGGCAAAACAATGTCGCACATGCTCCACTTCACAAACAGCTTGTGTGTTTACCTGAATGTGGCCTTGAGGATCTGTCCAGAGGTGCTCTCTTTGGTGTGGTTGTTGTATCCGTAGAAAAGGTCTCCGAACACAGTCTGGTTAGCAGGGATGTCTGCTGCTTCCCCACAGTCTATTCCCTCAGTGCAGGCCTCAGACAGCGGCAAGCATGACCTCCCATCTGGACCACGCTTGTAGTCCTCAATACACCTAAAGTGACAGGGGTTTAAGTGATTTAAATGATTCATATATATTCTTCTTTCCATCTTTCCTTTGTGAGAACTGTGATAAATGTTTACTGAATTACTTATTGTTCCTTTATTGTCAGGCAATTTAATTGTTGCTCTGCATCTGCTCTTGCATGTCCTGAATTTCTTTTATCATATTTCTTAATTAGTATGCAGAAAGCAAAACAAGAGCATTTCTAGGTTAAAGTCAATTCCGTTTATATTTTTTTAAATAACAGGTTCTGGTGAGACTGCAGGTTTTAAACCTGTTAAGCTGTCATTTAAATATCCAACCATATGACAGGAAGCTGCTCTCTCGTGGAGTTTTAAATGATAATGGAGGATCACATAGCAGATAACAGGATCAATAAGATGCTGTCTCTCCTCTGCATGGCCAGTCGAACGCAGTGAGAATGCTGAGACACTGATATAAACCTTGTATTACTGTTTTTGTGCAAAATATAAAATAATGAGAGCCATGATTAAGTTGAGCTTGTGCCAGGTCTTTCTTTAGGAAAAGTTTTTTTTATCATATGTTTTTATACACTATATTTTATACATATAGGGCCTGATTTACTAAAGGTTTGCGTGAGTAAAAACGTGTGCAAACTTGATATTACCCGCAAATTAACACGCAAGCTGATCTACTAACGGTGTGCACGCAGAATGACGTCTTTCAAAAGTGCAAGATAGCACCTGTTGTTGATTTACTACTTTTGCCTTAATGAATATGCAATTTGGGGCGTAACATGCAAATACATTTATTTACTACACGCAATGTATCTACCAAACCGAAACACAATCTCATGTGAGTGCAACAGCCTCTGTATTTAATACGTTTGAGAGAAACGTGCAAACCGCCAAGTGTTGTGCAGAGATGGCTGCTGTTATTGTTGCCAGAAGGAGACACAGCCGTAATGAAAGAAAACGTAGAGAAATTAACAATATTAGATAGTATTATTCTATATCTAATATGTAGCAATACAATTATTTTATTTTATTTATTCAATTAACTATATGAATAGATTTTTTTTTTTGTATTTTCCTTTAGCTTTGGCAATACTGTTGTTTTAACATTCATGCCAATAAAGCAAATTTCGTTTCGACCTGACTGCTTTTCTACGTGAGATGGAAGAATTTAGAAAGTTGCGTGGCGCTGCGGAGAGCCCCCAGCTGCAGTGGATGGATCCCGCGTAAAATTCATGAGGGAAGCCGGAGGGAACGATCACCAACTGTTCACAGCGTAAGTATCAGAGAGGGAATGGGGCGTTGGGGCGTACAGGGTCAGGGCCAGGAGATTTCGGAGCGACCGGGCACGGTGCGGATGGTCGGTGACTGTTCCCTCTGGCTGGATGAAGCACGATCTGCTGGCATTTCCTCACGTCTGGGTCATTCCAGCATGCTGTAGCTGTTTCTGCTGGGGTTTCCCAAAACATTATTTCCAGGTGTGCTGTCCCAAGTAGTGCAATCTCAAACAGGATGGCCAGGCTTCTCAATTGTGTCTGACAGAATACATACAGCGCATGCTCATTTCAATCGATTCAGCTGTCTACAAAGCCCCAGTAATGACTTGCATTTCAATTGAGCTGTACAGGCGCAAACTTATCAGCCATTTGTTATTATTACCATAAGTGGACAATTACACGGCCTATAATCAATAAATATAATGCTACTTTTGAATGTCATTATTACAATTGAATATTATTGACTGATGTCGATTCTACCAAGAAAGCTGGGCTACAGTGAGATTTTTATCTTTATAAAACTAGGGAAGTTTATGTAGAAATTAAAAAAGGAACCCTGACCTCAACAAACAACTGCATTGTTCTATTTTATCCTGTTCATGTAGAAAAAAGAAAGTTATACTACTGTACAACATATTTACAAGCAGATTGTCCGCAGTCAGGAATATTGACCTCACAACTCAACAGTGTACAATCAGCAAAATCTATTCTACTCAACTGGCACAATATTCTCTATCTCAGAAAAGGAATTAAAATTCAAACACTGTGAGTCATCTCAAGAGTGATGTTTTGACATCTCAGTGTATAATATACTCTGTGAAATGAATCAAAGCCAGACGAAGTAAAGAGAGAAAAACGGGGATGGGGAGTTAAAAAGAGAAAGATAATCTGTCAGGGATTTACACTGAGAGAAGCTCTCTCGTCGATGCCAAATGTCGCAAAGCTAATGCCAGTCTCCAGTGGGACCAGTCGAGGATTAGCCACATCTGCACTGTGGAAAGTGACAACAACAAAATGCTGTTGCTGAGAATTAAATGAAACATGATGTTTAATGTAAAGATGACAGCAAGGAACAACAGCTTATTTTGTTCAATCAGAAAACTGCTGTTTACAAGGTCTGGCAATGTTTTCACATACAGTACAATGTTGGCAGATAGATACACATTTATATATATATATATATATATATATATATATACACACACACACACACACACACACACACACACACACATACATGCTGGTCATAATGCCACTGTATGTCTAGTTACTGTCAGAGATTATGAATATCTTGCCTTTGGACCACCTTTTGTTTAAAGCTCTGCACCCCACGAGGTTTTTTATTTATTACATCTGATTAGAACTCTGTTTAGATTGAAGTTAGGTGGCACAATGTTGGAATTTATGTGAGATCACCAATCAGAATAATATGTCACTCAGTCAGTCTGTACAGAGGTCTAATCAGTCTAATAAATGGAAACCCCCGTGGTGCTTCACCATGGCTGTGTAATGGCTTTAGATTATATTAGGCAGGTCTCCAAATACCGAATCTAACCATAATCCCATGTAACCTTTTTAATTGCCGTGATAAATAAATGATGGCTGAATTCCATTTAGCTGCTGCTGTTTCAGGGTCCTGATATTGGGCAGGCTGGCTCACTGTCACATGGTTTACTGGGAAACATGAAAAGAACAGACCCATCATTAATGTTAACATCTGTGCTTTTCCCACTACCATGTCAAAATGTCTGCAGTAAAAAAGGATTAAAATATTCCCATACTGTATTAATACAACATGCTGTGCTTAACATAGTTATTCACATCCCTTGTACTAATATTTCAGTCTTTTTTTGTATACTGCAGTTTATCATTTTATGACAATCCTTACCTTTGTGTTGTTTTACATAATTATGTCATCAGGTAAAACCTTAAATACATTTACTATTAAGTCTTACTGACAACTGCATTGGTTCAAAACAGGTAATCTATGAATGAACCACAATTCCTGAGTATATAATCTACATGTAATAAAACCATGACTATACAGTATTGTCAGTCACAACATATCTCAGAATGTCTGGTTCCTTCTCCGTCAGTAGGCTTTACAAAGACCAATCCAGGAATGTAGACAGAAGTAAACAAGCTGCCATTACTGCAGTGGCATGTCACTTGACATCTATAATGCTGTAAACTATATTAAGTGTTTACATTCATGCAAAAAGTTGTAACTTTGCAGAGATTGCCGCTGCACATATTTTAAAGAAAAGGCGTTCAAAGTTCAACTCAGTTTTAGCTGCGGAATATGGCCATAGCATATCTGTAGAGCTGCATGTGAGCTAGACAAATCTTGCCCAGTTTGCAGATCTCTTTACCTGCAAATCACTAAAACCACACTTATGTGTTACTGGCTGCTACATCAGCATTAGCGTTAGAGCTCAACTAAAATACTGCCATGGAACTACTCTCCTTAACTTTTCCTAAAAAGATAAATGTTGAATTATGTAAAAACCTATGGCCATTGTATGCAGCATTGTAAAACAGTGCCCTGCACTAGTGTCAACACAAAGAACAAAACAAAACTTAAAAAAAACAGTTGTGCTGGCATTTTTTGTTTATACAAGATATCAGTTGAAAATTAAAGCAAGTCATTTTTTAAAGCTTCTGTACAAATCAATCAAGTATTCAATTTTCCCCACAGGAGTTTACACTTGTCAACACTTTTGAAGACTAGAGAATAGTATTCAGACTATATACAAATAAACTTTAATTCAGGTTTTACAGATTTTTTATTTGTCATTTTGGAATTCTATTCAAAAGTGGATGATACTTACATACTATAGCAGGCTGCTACAGTATACAACCTAGTCCATTATTAAACAATGGGCAGGTGGAAAGGGTCACTATTTCACAACCAATCCTGGTCTGACAACATCCTCCATCATGATCTCATTCTCCTGCACATTCTCTTTTTCTAGGGACAACTTTAAGTTTGTTTCCCACACTGCAGAGTGAGTAACTCACTGCCAATTATCTTCCATGAAGGATAAGCCTGATATAAGAAATAAGGCTAGCTGCCCACACCCACCCACCTCTTCCAAAATCAGTCCTCTAAGTTATCATACCTGTCAGCAGGGACCCTGGAAGAGTAGGGTGGGGAGAGTAGCCAAAGTAGGGTAAGCTGAAAGAAAGTCAGTCTAAAGACGTCATAAGGAAATGCTTGCTGACATAATGGTTTTTGCATTAATTTAATTGGATTTTTATCACATAGTTGACAACATTTTACACCAATTCTAAATGCTTTACACTACAACAGACAGCAAACTTTAACACCAACCCCATATGTCAAAGCAGTCACAGCAACAACACAGTCAAGAACACTGAAGTCAAGCATGAAGACTGGAATGAGATGATGAGGGAGTGAAGACAGTTCAGTGAAGGAATCGGCCCATGACCAGTTCATCATAGTTTATAAAAAAGCAGGGCAGCGAGGATACAGCTATACAGCAAACAGGACGCAGATCTCCTGATGCACATTCAACCTGCGTTGGACCCGTATATGACACAGCTGTCACTCATTTGTCACTGTTTTACACTTCTGACTGGCCACCTCCAATCCCACCAGCCTATACAGCACAGAGTGTGTAGCTGTCCACTACTATAATCTCATCATGCAGCTGAAAAGAGCAGATTGTAGCTTAAAATAGAGGAAATGGTTAGTAATATACTATTTCTACAGCAAGTTTTGCTAACGAAAGCCTCTTTTCCATTACTGTTACCAGCTCAACTCACCTCAACTCGTCTGTACTCGACTCAGTTTTGGCACGCCGTCCTTTGTTTTTCATTTGCAGATAGTACCCCCTCAATGTAGGTGGGCGTCATAGCAACGTAACAATCTACAGAGTTGATTTCTCACCTCAAAACTTCTCAGAAGTGGATTTAGTGTTGAAATAACATGAAAATTGTATAAAACTTTCTGTTGCTTGCCTTTGTCAGGCAATGATGATGCAGTGAATAGTGAATAGTGACGATTCTCTCTGACCAATCAGTAGTCTGCTGTGTTTTCACGTCACATTTTAGTATCAACTCTGCCCGCTCGGAACCTTGACGTAGGTGATACGGAAAAAAAGTACCAGGTAGCAGGTACAGGTGAGTTGAGCAGGTACCATGTGGTGGAAAAGGCGAATAAAATCATAGACTTCTTATAGACTCAAACCAAATAATCAGACTTTGAAGTAGGGCTGCCCCTAATGATTATTATTTAATTAGTCGATTAATCTAATAACCAATTGATCAATCATTCTAAAGAAAATTTTATTACTTAATAAAGCAATACATTTACCCACAAGAAATATCTAAACTTGTGTCATTAATCATTTCATTTTTTATTCAATCATCAAGATGAAAGAGTGACATAAAGCATATTTTAAAATGAGTCTAATTTCCACTTCACTGCTGTGTTATGATAATAATAATAATAACAGACCGTATTTGTCAGAAGCCGGATCACAAAAACACTCAAACTCAAATTTAAAGGATTTCTGCAACACATGAATGAATTTATACTGTGGTTCAACCTGAACTGGAGAATCAACTATTTTCACTTTTGCCGTAATGTAACATGGTGCAGAAATGTCTTTCAACATTGGGGCAATAAAGAAACATTTAGAAAATCAATTTTAAGTAATTACTACTAACACAAACATGCTCCTCGTGTTGATAATCCTAATATATGATGCTGAGTGGGGGCAAAAATCTAACTTTTTTTTTGACGCTGTCTTGCTGCCAGTGCTGTTTTGACACAGCGCTGTGGAATGATTTCAGTGTTCGTGCCGCTTCCAGTGTTCGTATACAGCGGTTGTACAGCTGTGATATGTTACTGGTGCTATAGCTGACTGGATTGAATTCTCTCCAGGGGTCTGTTTATTATCAGTGGCACATACTGATACCTAACAGATTCATATAAGTTTACGAATTGTATCAACCGTTTTTTTAACGCCTCATTTAAGGGGGTGCTTGAGCCTCCTCAGCACCCTTACGTCCCGCCTCCATGCTTGCAGAACACAAACCACCACAAAATTCCTCCATTACTCTACCATCCCTCCTAAGGCTGCTTTCTGACTAACAGTCTGTTTGCTTTGTCCAAACCAGTGTGACATTGATGCGTTTCTTATTTGGCTTCAACAGGCCAGTTTAGGCTGGAAAACAGAAGTAAATAGAGAATAGAGTGAATAGAAAATCTACTTCCACAGTATATGGATCTCTGTATTTAATCACACTGGTGGACGTGAGCAGGAACTGAATTTACCTCACACCAAACACCAGATGCTGACAAAATTTGTCTTTAATGGATCATTCTTTAAGGGTCACTTGCCACCCTGGCCAGAAGTAGCATTTAAAAAACTTAGTTATATGGCTCTGTGTTAAGACTCACGACGAAAGAAAAGATAAAAAGAAGGCAAAGATACACACTCCTGTTTATGTCAATGGAGGTCGAGCAGGTGAACAGTTTCAGGTTCCTTTGGAATCAGCGTCACAGAGAACCTGTCATGGACATTGCACTCCATGCCAGTAAAGAAATATACATTTAGTTAGATTATTTCAATCATGTTGAGGTGGAAATATTTTCTTCCTTTTTTTCAGCCTTGATTTTGGAGCGATGTGTTAGACAGTGCTCTTATAACACCAAATAAGGGAATATGCTTTTTATATGTTGTTGATCCCTCCGGTAGAGTTCCACATACTTGGAGAAACAATGACAAGGAGCACTGGTGCTGTTATGGAGGATCATGGTTGCAGGACACCTATCTAAGAACCTTTGTTTTGTTTGTTCTTTAATTTGTCACACATCTGAATGTTTGCTTTAATTATTTGTTTATGGTGGTACAGTTTATAATGTATATGGAGGGGATGTGTACATGATATGGCTTTCTGTCTTGTGCTCCCCATGGTTCATCCTGTACAACATATGTCCCACCTTAAGTACACAAGTGTGAGTGTTTTTATGCTGCTATTCCTGGACGTTATTTGCCACAGTTGAGAACTGTGGACAGGATATATTTTTTCTACTTTTGTATCAGTGGATGCAGTTATTATTCCACGCATATTTTGCCCTGACTCACATGTTGCTTCAAATGGCTTCTAAAGTGTACTCAGTTTCATTGCAAAACTGAGTACTTAATTCAAAGTATTTATTGATGAAACAATAAAGAAATGAAATCATAGCAAACATTCAAATGACTAGATGCAGTGTGAAGGATGATAGAACATAACAGGGTTATGAAACAAAATAATTTTAGTCAGAAACAAATATAAACCCGTGAATCTGTGCTTTCTTACCCACAGAACATCTGGATGTTATAGAGGGTTGGGTCATCCTCTAGAGGAGCCAGCTGCTGGAGACACAGCTGCTCACATCCTCCATTGAAACCGTCAGAGCAGTCGATGCCAATGTGGTGGTCGTAGCACCCGGTCCCATCCTTCATAGGACTCAGCCCTGGAGGGCACTGTGGGAGGAATAAGTGTTTTTAAATGACTAATGTTAGCAATTACAGAATTTACTTCATTTAGGGACACATTCTTAGTGCTGCCCAAACAGCGAGAAGCTGCCACATTAACACTAATCCCAGAAGGGACAGGTAAACAGACCCGATAACATCTGTGCCACAGAATGTAAACAGTCAGATTTCTGTTCCCATTAGTGCAGCCTGTGTGAGCACCAAGCTTAGTCTGTAAAGCTGCACATGGCAAGATGTTTCATGTAGAATTCTCACATTATGACCTAAATAACAGCAGGAGCAAGCAAAAGAAAGAGCCATGGCACGGGTTATTTTGAAACAAAAGAAGTGAAAAATAAATCGTCTGTAACCCAAAAGTTGATTGCAAACTAAAATGTCAATTAATCAATAACTCAATTAACAAATCATTAATAGACAATAAATGTGACAATCTATTAATGATTCAAGTAATTTAGTTAAGTTAATCTAATACACTAAAAACTCCTGGGTTATTTCTTCAACCCATTTCCTGGGTTAGTTTTGTTGGGTTAAAATGATGGGTTATTTTTTCAGAGTAACCATTTTCTGGGTTATAGGGTCAAATTCAAATTAACTTTATTGGCATGAATATAGAGCACCCCTGTCCTTCTTCGGTGCAACTTTGTCGTGTATTCAAGGTAAGCGAGTATTTTCAGTGTTGATGTAGTGTAAACCTTTCTGTGTCCATGACCCCGTTGCTACTTTAGCACCATTTGCTGAAAAAATTACCATGGCTTAGTTGCTACGTTGAGACTAGCGTTAGCCGTGGTCATTCTGTGGTTGCCATGTACATCTAACTAGTTTAAAGTCTGTGTAAAGTCACACATAACATGACACAACCAATGTTTGAAGACTTTAAGCCTTAAGTTCAATCCAGTTATTGAATGTTGTCGAATGTTTGAGAGTTGTTCATTTTTCTATTTTTTATATAGAGTTTAATTTTATTTAATGCAATAAAAAAGTAAAGTGTGTAATATTGTCACATGTCTTCCTTTGTTCTGTTTTCTAGCCACTCATCTGTTCCCATGGTTTCTGTCATTTAGTGCATCTGCATCACCTGTGTTTAGTTAATTACCATCATCATCAGTTCTACCTGTGTTCTGTTAATCAATATTCATCTGTGTTTGTATTTAGTTCCTTCAGTTCAGTCAGTCTTTGGCCGTTCTACTTTGTAGTCTTGTTTAGTGTGTGTACATCCTGTCTGTACCTTTTTGGAGTTACTTTATTAGTAAAACATTTTAATTGGAACTTTGGACTCCTCTTCTTCTTCTGCCTGCACCACACCATGACAGATATAATGTAAAACAAAGTTTTATTTTCTGAAATAAGGCACACTGGCATAGTAACTCAAGTTAGGTTATTTTTGACACAACTCCTGGGTTAAAAAGGGACCAACTAATTTCTGGGTTATTTCAACCCAGATATTGGGGTTGTTCTTTTGACCCAGAAGTTGGGTTATATTAACTACAATGCTGGGGTTTTTTAACCCAACATTTGGGTTAGGTATTTAACCCAGACGTTGAGTCAAAAAGAATAACCCAATTTTCTGGGTTGAAATAACCTAGAAATTAGTTGGTCCCTTTTTAACCCAGGAGTTGTGTCAAAAATAACTTTTTAACCCAGGAGTTTTTGGTGTGTATGTTTGGGTTTTGGACTGCTTTAACTATTTTCTGACATTTTACTAAGACTAAACAAAGAATAGATTTATTGACAAGATAATCAGCAGATTCATGATGAATAATTCTGTACAATCTAATTAGAGAAAGCTGGACTCATTAGGGAATATACAGCAGCATGTTATAAAAAAGTCTTTTTAGTTTGTTATATTAGGACATGTGTAATAATAAAGTGGAGGGCCAGCACACAAGGGGAGGACGTTATTAGCCACTGATGGACTACACCTGTAAGACACACGAGGAGCGCAATGGTGGAATAATTCACCACCTAAATCAAATGAAAGTGGCCCACGCCATAGGAGGCCCAGTTGTCACAAGTCTCCCAGGGGGATGACACATTGCACAGGTGACACAGGGGCCAGTCTTGTGGTTATGGCTCAGTCAGACCAGGGAGAGAGACAGAGAGAGAGCGAGAGAGAGAGCTCACACGGGGCTAACAGGAACATCCAGGCGTCACATTTACAACATGCAGGGTAAAGCTCTCAGGTTTCGTTGTGTTAGTTAGAAGATATGCCATATTTTCCACTTTCCCCCATCAAACTTTCCGGACAATATTTTAGCAGTACTTACATAACCTGACATTTATACTCGGCATGTGTTGTATATATCATGTATCACAATTTCTCTCTTCACGTCAAGGCAATAAAAAAAAGACTAAGGGCTTACAGCCATGCTAGCAGCTCTGTCTGGATGCACTTTGGCATGTAGTACAAGTATAGCTGAGCTTCCCGGGAGAGACATTTGTTTAAAACAAAAATAAAAATGTTTGACTTGATAATGCAACCAAAGTTAGAACGAACTGACTGTTGGGAACATGAATGTCTGTACCATATTCCATGGAAATCTATGCAATAGTTGTCCCGACATTTCATTTAAAACCACAAATGGATATAGAAAAAAGTCAGGGGGACGCCAAAGTTAAGAATCATTATCTGGACACCATAAATATTTGTTCAAAATCCCATGGTAATTCATTAGGGGTGGGGGAAAAAATCAATATAGCATAGTATCGTGATATTTGCCATGGCAATACTGTATCGATACGTGGATGCCAAATATCGATATTTTATTATATAAATTGCAGATGGGAATTTTAACTTTTTGGTACTAGAAGCATAAAATGTATTGCTTTTTTTAGTCCACTAGAAAACTTAAGAGGACCTTATAGAGAACTGAAAAAGTGATATGAACAAACTGAGAAATGTATCTTTTTAGATAAACACATGTTGACAAAGTTTGACTTTAGGGACCTAATTGGAAGTTAGAAAAAGGTAATAAATTGCAATATATCTCAATATATTTAAAATCGAATCACAACATAAATATCGTGATGATATCATATTGTGGGACCTCTGGTGATTCCCACCCCTATAATTCATCAACAACTGTGCCATTTCTAGAGCCATAAAACAAACAAGATAAAAAATAAAAAAAAAACATGCAGACAAAAAAATGGCAGATTAGTATCAGAAAACATTCATCATTTTGTTCTTACTATTCAATGCATTGTGGTGGTGTTGTCTTAATGCGAGAATGGTGCATTGCTCCAGGCTCAACTTAACACATTAAACATTCAGCCACAGTAGGTAAACTCTTGAGTGAATACCCATACCCAGTTTTAAAGTTTTAAAGTTTTTTCCTGTATATGGTACCAAGCAAATGGCATTTGCATAGCATTACCACTTGATTATGTACTGTGACACAAGGGATGACAAGAACAGTGATGAAATAGCAGACAACCAGTGTCATCTATAATGAAAGGATTCTCGTTCTGATGAGGGGGATGAGGAAATACTGCTGGTTTAAATTTAAATTCTCATACAATCCAGAGAGGATTCATATTTGATGAGTGAAATTAAATCCTTCAGTATTGAAATGTGTGAAACAGCAATGGGTGTCGTAGATTAACTTCAAGAAATTAATGGAAACAAATTATTAAGTTTTTACAGAACCATGGACAACTTCTTAATTGAAAAGCAGTCTGTGCTGGGGTAAATTTACAAAAGAGCTGCGAGACCTGACTTCACCCCAGTTCCCTCCTTCTACAGTCTTGTTCAGCATATCCTATGCAATATTTTCCGAGACCTGTCAAGTTAAATTCACATTATGTTTTCTGTCAGCTATTACTTCAAAGGAAACTTTGATGGAGTGCATTTTAACAAGGCACTGCTACCTTCAGAACAGCAACTAAGCAGCTGGTTTCCTCTAAGCACTGAAGGATCAGCAACTGCTTATTTTATTATTTAGGCCTGCATTCATCAGATGGTCCAGGTTGCTCATTTGGCTAATATAGTACATGCTTGTTATGGATTCCAGACTTCTTAATTTTTGTGGTGGTATAGTATACTTTTTCTGTTAAAAGGTCTAGTGAATGCATTTACAGAATGTAATATAAAAATACGTTTTCAGCGACCTTGCATCTGCTCATTTTAGAATTTAGCTTCTTGAGATGCCAACAGGAACAAATGCATCAGAACTGTATTGCCATATACATATCACAAGATCTAGTACACTCTACGCATTGATGAATTACTGCTCCCCATTGAAGCCCGTATGACAGACATATTCAAGCGTGCATTTCCCCGTTTCAGTGTGATCTCCAGCCAGCTCTGGTGATTTCGTTCAACTTTTACAGAGTGGATGTGCTCAGAGATGTTATTATTCTTGCATGTTTCATTAATTATTATTGCAATAGCATCGCTCTAATACACTCATCAAATACGATCAATATTTATTTATTACCCGCATCAGAAACTAGACATCGGGTCCTTTCTCTGGACTGAGTACAGGGAAATTTAGAAGGACGTAAATGCAACGTGACCTTAGCTTTTACTCTGCTGGCACTGTTATGCTTAAGACAAGAGAGCGTGTAATAAATGGTCATTTTCTTTACATAGGTGTATCGGACTGAACCACTTACACGGTCCTTGGTCTTTGATCAGGATTGGTTTGATTTTTCACTTAAAAAGCTGTTATAGTCTAAAGTTTTCTAAACTATGACTCTGATTTAGTGGTTGGAAAAGGTCAGAATGTGGTCGAGGTACCAATGTCCCAAAATACACATTGATATAATCATTGAGATTTTCTTGTTCACATTCATTAAAATTTTGATCATTAAATCAATTAGTGTGTTTTGCCTTTAAGCCTGACTTTATAAGCTTGACATTACTTAAAGTCTCCAACCCTTTTACCATGGTAGTTAGAACTATTCCAAAAAAAGTGAAAGAAATGTTTCAATTTTTCTCGAAGCATAACTGATGACTCAATTTCCTCTTCGAGCACTTTTTAGGTTACTTGAACAGAAGCTCATCAAAACATCTCCCACAGGTTGAAAGGAATTTTGAAGTATTTTTAGCTTTACATATGGAGGAGAGGGAAATTCTGGAGCGAGAAAGGATGTCTTTTAGATGTTTCAATTGCTACAGTATATTGATGGTAAAGTTGAAAAAATGACTTGGGTGAAGTATGTAATAATTGCCACTACAGAATGTAAGCTAGTGAGCTAGTTGAGGCACAGCTCTGTACATTTGTTCGGTCATTTCAGGGAAAGGCAGGCAAAGACAGGGAGAAGGGATCAAGTGAAGGCGCAGGCAGAGCAGGTTGAATTAAACAGGAACTATAGTCAACAACAGGCTTACATTTGGCAACAAGAAGGCAGTCCCCACCATGCAAACAAATCCAAATGGCAAGGCAGAAGGGAGATCTAAGAAAAGCAGCAGGTAGCAGGGTTATGAAAGGTGACAGAGACAGGAACAGGATAATGACAGGCAGGTCTATGCTGGATAGTTTGGAAAGCTATGACAATGCGGCAACGCATCTGATCTGGCAAGGTACTAGGGCTAGAGAGCAGGGGCCTTTCTCATTTCCCAAATTTCCACCTCCTCGACTCCTTGCGGCGCGTGTTAGTCCCTCCCACCCGAGATGCAAGCTAGAGGAGTCGAGGAGGAAGACGCGAGGAGAGAGCAGTCGAGGAAACGGACATTTAACGAAATGAGATGTCCGTCATTTTAAAGCGACGTCAGTTCAATATGACCTGTTGCACAGCTGCATCATCTGTCCACTGTTTGAGCTGTGATCTCTGTCAGAGCAGCAGACCAGCTTTTGGCACTAAAGACTACAGATCATATCTTTACAATCCAGAAACATGTCTGTCAACATTATAACACGTAGAAACATCTCGAGATTCCATTAAACATTATAGCATTTGTTGAAAACAGTCAGATTACAGCTGCCTAATCATTCACTAGAGTACACAGTAGGCTACTATTTTTTCTGAGGTGCGACTTTTGCCTGTAAATAGAAGATCATTTCAGCCCTCAGCCTGCTGAGGTGAGAGTTTCATCATCAGTCCCTTTACAAAATGACACAGTAACATTCATCTCATTTAGCCCCAATTAAAACTGTCATCACAGGACTCTGGAATGACTGTTGGAATGACCTGTGCAGACTACATGGGCACTATTATTAAAACATGAAACAGCAGATCAGTGCTGAATGCTCTGGTTGATGTTACAGCCTAATAATTTGACTTCAGCAACTCCTTGCACTCTTCTGTCACGATTATAGCAGCTGAATTGGTGTGACGCGCGGATCGGCTCAGACATTAAAGGAACTTATATAGGCTTATATGCATAAATCATCCACCCGCCCCCACCAACTAATTATTTGATCGGATTTAGAGACCAGCATCTGTATGGACATTTTACCCCCACCTCCACCGGTCCCTGTAGCTTTCCAGGTGATTTCTTTCTTGTGTGTTGCAGCTACTATGAGTGTTATCTTTAACAATTTACTTTGCTGATTAGAGAGGCAGCTGTAAGTCATTTAAACGTTTCCATACGTGCAATAATGTCACTGCAAATATCGTGGGACAAAACAGAAAAAACCTGCAGTAAGAAACTTGACAGGACAGAGAGAGGAATAATAATTAAACTTTCAGCTTCTATAAACCATGTTTAGACTGAGCTCAGGGTTGATCAGGAGGACGGGCTGCTTTACTCCAAACAGTTTCACTGTATGAAACTGGACTGTGTGTGAGACCTTTTGGATGTGCAGAAGAACAGAGAACATGAATTAACACCAGATCCTGACCGATCCTGTCGGCGTGTCGGGAGATTTTTTATTATCAATTTATGTTAATTTGGCTCGTGCGTAAATGCGCACAGTGTCACTGGGGAGGCGCTTCATACAGCCGCTATTTAATGTTCATTTTTACAACCCTGCTGCCCATCCACAAACCACATTCACGCCTCTTGTAAACATCACAGCGGCTGAAAAGACTTCCGGAAAGGATACCCCGATGTACAGTTACGCTTATAGCTCCTTCAGCAAGCCTCCTCAATCCTCGATGTGCATTTTAAGAATTGAGATGTCCTTCAAGATGTCGCGCTGAGATCGATTTCCGGTTCACACGCTCGAGGGTTGGGGAGTCGAGGAGACAGAAATTTGGGAAATGAGAAAGGCCCCAGGTAGATACACTAGAGGAGTAAATAAGGAAACAAGGTGCAGGTCTTTAGGTGGGTGTGGCGATCAGGTTACTGGGGAAGGCAGGAAGACACTGAGAACATCTACTGGACAGATGAGACATGACAGGGTCTGGAAAGTTATCGATCGTTGAGAGTTTTGGCAGCTTCTAGTCTGACTGTGACAAACAGTATGCACAGAGTGACAAATTGCTACATTGCAGATTGAGTAATAACGGTCAATCACCAGACTATCACTGTCACTACCATATATTCACATTGGCTCAGGGCTTGTGAATTCTCATTTGGTAACATTTTATAGAACTATTACTGCAGTAGTATTTCTTTATTACAACCAAATTTTTTACTACTATGTCCGGGGGGGTCATGACTTTAAGTGGTTCACCACGTGTATCTGAACATGATAGTCGTGTTGAGTGTGATGTACGTTGAGTGTCCCCTAGGGAACACTAAAGACATCATGTTCCCTTGATGGGATAGTGCTCCAACCCTGAGATTAGATTAAAAGCTGCATGTGCTGAGGCACTGCAGCTCACTCGGATGATACTCTGTTGCGTGTGTGTCCCAGTTGTAGCACCAGTACAAAATGGGGGCACATGTTGACTGAGCCGTCCGTGGTCTTGTTCTCGTGATAATCTTCTATTGATTTTACTCTGTGAGGGGCCATTGTGGCAAATTATTTATTACCTGTAATGCAAAGAGCACATGAGACATTGAATCTCCTAACACATCTGTAGCAAGGAGACTTTAAATCACTGAAACCCAGTACAATCAATGTGTGGATATGCGGTGCAGGCTGAAAGGAATTTGTATTGATGGGTCACTGCACTGTAGCTTGCCAGCCACAGATAGCTCTAGTTATTGACTGCTATAATAGGCTTCCGACATGCCAGAATAGTGATAACTCTGGGCCATTTTCCAGCTGTCCATAGGATAATAATCATTAAGAATATACGCCTGCCAGAGCCTTTGTCTGTGAATTGTTATCACTTAAGATCTCCACAAATCTGGTCTATAATCCTGGGTAAATCATTGCTAATCCTCTGTCTAAAACCACCCCCAAGTGAACAGTCCCCAAATCCTTCAAAATTTTATCTGATTAAAAACTTCTACTAGTTGTTTATTTGGAATGGGTTTGTGGCCGTGAAAGGTGGAATACTTTGACTCAGCATGGCATAATGAGGAAATAATCCAGATTAAAAGTTCTTAACAAAAGTCTTGAAGGCTTAGGCACAGGTGCTTTCTAAAATTGTGGTATTATTTAAGATTTTTATACCTAGCAGTATCATCTAGAATCATTTGATATCCATATGACATTTCTGAGCAAAAGATAGTTCTCACTTGGAATTCGAACAGCATTTTAAGACATTTGAAAAGGGTGAGAACCTTGCTATGGACTTCACTATGATTCAATTCCCTCCAGGTTAAGAAAAATATGAATCTTTAAATCCTGTGGCATTTCACGCCATTCTACATTTAACAGTTCAAAGGCTTAGTGGGCTCTAAAAAGCAGAATAAACTACGGATACAACATATGATTAAAGATATATAAAGTTCCTGGCACTGAGGGTTCAATCATCGCGCATATTAGCGTCTTTCCAAACCGACAAGCTTCTATATTGTTCATTGCTGCAGGCCAAAGTGTTATGTAGCACAGTTCAAAAGGATAGAGGCTAGCTAGCTGTGTTCAGGGAGTTACACAGTCTCCAACACCAGCAGAGACCTTCATAGGTCTGAATTGTGGACTCTGAACCTTTCAATCTCAGGTCACACATTCACATTATAAGGCCTTTGAGCAACAAACAATGTTCTCAAAGGTGGTCGTAAAAGAGTAGGCACTTTTCACAACTGAATCAGGTAGATACTAGTTTGTTGATGTATGCTACAGTTTTGGTTGACCCAAAGGTTAGAAAGGTGGCTCAGGACTGAAAAAGTGTTCTTCTTAACAAATATCCTGTATTAGATAAAAGAGAATTACAATGAAAAATAGGGACAGTATTGATCAGTATGTCCTAGATAACTTTGATAGAATCTACAGTGAAAAATGCCACAACCAAACCAATGACAAATGACACACGGGTCACTAGATAATGACTAGTGACTACTGTCACTAACAAAATGATCCTCGATGGCAAAGTAATCACCATTTATCTCAGACCATTTAATAACTGGACAGTGAGTGAAAGTACTGTCTGCCTTGTTGTAGAAGAAGCTAGCAGTACAAACCCTGCTCTGGAAAACTCCTTGAACCACCATGTCTTTAAATCCTCTTTCTTAATGGAGATAAATTCCTGCAGTGCTTTTGAGGCTTAAGGGAATCAGAACTGTGCCATTGCCAAACAGCAACAAATCCCTGCAAGAGTAGTTGGATAAGCCATGCATTTCTCAAATTTGTCTGATGGGAAGATCTGTGCAGAACTACAATGATTGAGGACTTAAACGGCAAGCTAATGCAATCACTAGAAAAGTATTGATCATTCTTCAAATGATCCTAAACAGGACATCACAAAAGTTCTTGACTCATTTAACTGCCTTATGGAAAACACCACCTAAATTTAAGGAATAAGACTTTCTATTCTTGCTTTGATATTTGGTTTAATCCATTTTTAAAAATGTGTTTATTTTGATGTCACCTACTGTAAAGCTACTTTAGAAATAAGAATAAGAATAATGGATCGTTTGCATTGGTTTTGGAGAGGCACGTAAATAAAAATTCAAAATAGTATTATTTAGTTTTTCATTTATTTAACTTTTGTAACATTTATGCATGCATGGCATTTAAAATTATTTAATTTAGTTTATGTTGACATCTCTCTTGGCTGTGTGTTGTATTTGTGCAGTGAAAAAGTCATATCAAAAGTAGCTTTAGGGTTTCCACTGCATAGCAGTGCCTTATTATTTCCATTATTTCCATGCCTGTGTCTGTGAGAATTCAGCTGCTAATGTTGTTTTATTTCATTTAGAGACTGGCCTCACAACAAAAATGACAGAATTGGTTATTTGTTGAAGTGTCCTAAGCAACTTATGTTTAGGTTGACCTGACAAGGATTTCTTGTGGTCATGTGAATAATGACTATTGTCTCTCAGGCCCCGTCCACACTACTGCATTTTCAAATTAAAACGGAGACCTTTTGCTACATTTGCACCTAATGTCCAGACTACAACGGTGAAAACGAAGACCTAAAACAGAGTTTTTGACATGTATATAATATTATGTACCGTGCAAATAACACTTATCTGCCTACACTTGTACTGTGCATGTCGCTGTATTTACTTTGTGACAACTCCCAGTCTGTTTTCCGCCGCCACAATCCTGTGTTAATCCAGTAACAGTCCCAGCTCCTTATTTGTGCATGCAAACAATAAAATAAAATTCTTCGACTGTATTTATTTCTTTTCTTTTTCTTTTATTCTTTTCTTTTTTTTTTCTTTCGCCAAATCTTCTGTAACCAGGAACCAGGACCGTCTTCTTCATGTTTACACCGGCACGCAAATGCCTAGTGTGCCTGAACGGCCAATAGTTGTGCTGTCATTTTAATGTAGATGGAGATCAACTCCAAAACGCAGCGGAAACGCTGGTGTGGACGGAGATCGTATTCATGGAAAATGGAGTAGTTTGGATGGGGCCTCAGAAGCAAAGGGGAAGAAGGCGTACTCTTGTCGTCTAACCACGTTCAAAGGCAAAATGGTCACATGTGAAGGCGGGGTGAAAAGCCTGCCATCAGAGCCTTCTCCTCCAGCTTCCATGATCTCTCTACAAGAAATCTGAGTCTTTTTGTGTGTCTTTGTGATTTCGACATGCTGAATCATGCAAATGTGGATAACAGCAAGTGATGGAAGAACTGCCAAACCTTTTGAACTAGCTTGTAGGACGTGTCATCGTCTTGAAACCTTGGCAACAGTTTTCAGTGTTTAAAGGAGGGTTCAGATGCTGTTCAAACATCCGACAACCCATCTGCCTTTAGGTAGGATTTGTGGCTGGATGGTCAAAGTCACTTAGACATGGGACACTACTGTTTTGGATACAGTCCGCATTTTCTTACCATGGCTACTCTTGATACATATATATATATATATATATATATATGTATCAAGATGATCCTCAGAGCCGTTGTCAGACCTTACACTCATACTGGGGGCCCTCTGTGCCTCATGTAGCCAGAGTATGTAGGCTGTTCCTGCATCCCAAAGGCACTGATAACACTGACTGGCCCTCACGTTCCCCAGACCTGAATCCAATTGAGAACCTCTGGAACGTTATGTATTGGTGCATCCAACGTTGCTACAGACTATCCAGGACTTCACAGATGCACTGGTCTGGAATGTCTGAGAGGAGATCCCCCAGGACACCATCTACCGTCTCATCAGGAGCATGCCCAGACGTTGTATACAGGAAGGATACACACTACTGAGTCACATTATGAGTTGCTGTGATCAAAGTCACGCAAGTTGGATCAGCCTGTGATTTCAGTATTTCTCCCAGGCAACACTTGTGTAACCATGTACAGCAGTATAATAAGGCCATGTACAACTAAAAGCTATAATGAAACAGCCCCTCGTAGGTCTATGCATAGCACTAAAAAAGCATATTGACTGATAAATCAAATAGAGAACTGGGATGATGTATTTGCCAGAAACTTAAAAGGTTTTTCCGCACAGCAGAAAGACAAGCCCACAGGAGCATTTGTGTCAAGTTCACAGAGAAACTTATCTATTCTGAGGAGGTCCAGTAAAGAAATCACATTCTGTAGCCTAAAACACCATTCCAACATTTCAGCTTTCCTTTCATGTTTCCTAATAGAGAAAGTTGTCTTGGGAGAGTTTTTCACAGCCCAGTGTGATGAGATAAGCAATGTGTGTCAAAGGTCAGCTTATCCCAGAGTGCTCAGCTGCTCATTCTGGTATCCTGTGGATGTTATGGTGAGTAAGCTCAGTGCAGGAAAAACCTTGGACATGTAGTAACCCCTCTCACCTCCTTCACAGCTAAGTGCAAAGAACACAACAGGGAGGGTGCTTGAGGTCAAATGGACAAGCTACAAATGAAGATCTTTCTTAAAGAGAAATATCATATTCACTAACCCAAGGTCTTTTCATGTACTGACTGCTAAATCTGATACTTTTCATCTAAAACTTCAATGATCTAACAATCTGTGTTTAACTGTAGTTAATACCAACAAAGTTTTAGTGAAAGATATTTGTAAAACTTTTAGGTTTTCAATTTCAGAGGAGGTCCCCTTGGTAAATTTGTTGTAAAAACTGTCTTTCGACCTTAAAACAAACCTTTTTACTTTGAGCAGAATTCCTAACAAAAGGAAGCTATGTATTACTTTTAAAAAGCATTATTTATACTGTGTAGCAAGTTCCCGCTGAAGTGAGTTTAAGTTTGAAGTTTCGTGATCTAATGAGATGGTGTAGCTTTTCTCTGCTCTTTTCCAGACACTATTTGGTCTGTGATGAACCGGACTTTTCCACAGGATCATCTGAGGTTACAAAGTGAATATATATAGATGTCATGGTTAGTTATATTAGACACATAATGGCACTGATGTGTACTGACAAACAAGCAATGGAATCTCACATCTGCTCACTGCATAATTCAGGCAACAACTTAAATATACTGTGGGGAATTTAATGGTTCACAATTACGTGCACTATCAACTCCAAAATTTTACAGTTCACTAAATGGCCGATGCAAACACAATTTGCAGTTCAGTTTGAAAAACGAAGCTTCATCCTTGTTAAATGTAGTATTAAGAACATGTTTAATTGAGCGGACATTCTCCACTGCAGAATTTTGTCATAGTTCATATATAGTTTTGAAAATGCATTTACTACTGACAAAATACCACAATGTCAAATTCCCAAAAAGGAACATTAGTGGGGGAACATAACGAAGTTAGGGGTTTTTCAACCAAAAAAAAGGAATGTTATTTAGCATTTGTATCAACATAAATGCTAGGCCAGCCTATTTCATTCCCAGGTTATCAAATATCGATGTTTTGTCACACCCCTCTGCATCTCATACAGATGCACAAGGTACTCTTA
Organism: Micropterus salmoides; assembly: GCF_014851395.1. Taxonomy (NCBI): domain Eukaryota; kingdom Metazoa; phylum Chordata; class Actinopteri; order Centrarchiformes; family Centrarchidae; genus Micropterus; species Micropterus salmoides. The sequence goes on along the minus strand of NW_024040485.1, from coordinate 28,147,871 downwards.
AGCGTGTTAATGAGACGCACCTTTAGTCTGTCTGATGCACTGGGCTGCCAGAAAGCCTTTAGGAAGTCAGGTGACATGGTATAAAGCGCAATAAAGTCAGAAAGTGGTTGGGATGGATGGATGGATGGGACACAGGACTTTCACTCAGGAGACTGGAGTTTGTGTGAAACCAAAAGTGAACATTTTAACTATTTAAAAGTTAGGTACGTCAAGTAACGTGCTTATTTTAACTCAAACTATGATGTTTTCCTAATTCTAACCAATTAGTTTTGTTGCCTAACCTAACCAAGAAATTTTGACCATTTCACGTTAACCCCATGTTAAAAAGGCATTTCTTACCCTTGCAATGTAATGCAAGCAACTCGGTATAAGTCCAGGATTCGCCTTGGGGAGGCATGCCTCACAGTTTCAGAATCTCTAAGATAGAGCAACCTCTATGATGCCTGAGACAAAAACTTAAGTTAAAAAAAGGACAAAAATCACTCACTGCTGCATCCAAAGCCTAATTGCTGTGAGTGAATTGTAACAATTGAAGGTGAGCGTATCAACATTTTTATCACCTCTCTTCTCTCATATGGATTTTACCAGCTGGACACTCAAGAAAAAAATAGTTATAGGGATTTTATAAAGTAAATCAAACTGACACACAAATGTGGACGAGACAAAAATGAGATTTTGAAAAGTGGATGACATGTTCCTGATATTTCCAGTGGAAATTATGACCTTAGATCCTGATTTTTACTGAAAAAGCTAGATACATGTCTGAATCTAAAGGTAGTTGATGGCATCTAAAACTTACTTGTGTTCGTCTTCTTTTTTGGTAGTTGCTATATTAATTGCAACCTACTGTATGAATATAAAAACTTGAAAACTCGAAAAACACATTCCTTTCAACAATTTTCCAATATAAGATTATATGAATATACTGTATACAGTTGTTTTTATCAACCCTCTAAATAAGCACACACTCTCACATAAATTCAATGACCCGAGGAAAGAGAACATCAGTAGTGACAATCTAACGTGCTCCTACTCCTCTTTAGGGCTGAGGTCTAACTATATCTCTGCCAGGTATTGACTCCACTCAACACTTCTTAGCATCCCAAAATGTGATCCCAGTCAAGATAGTTTTTTGCTGCCTAAGGGGAACTACGCCGATACAAAGCAGTCAGAAGAACTGCTTCAGCCTGCAGCTTACAGTGCAGTGCTGTCCAGAATGATTATTCAAAAAGTCTGGTCAGAGGTATTAGACGTAACAGTAGGTGGTGTTTTATTATTCTTCTTCTTAGTGTTTTATATAATGTGTACTTCAGATTGTGTCATTTTGTGTGCAAAATAACACAAACTAAACTCCTGCTTATGGTCAGCGTGGGCTCTGATGAAACATGATCTAGTCTGAATTGGCATTGCTGAGTGTACCAAGTGGTAGAAAAAACACTTTATTTGGTTGATGAGTGAGGCATTTTGTTTTTGTTTTCTGCTGAAGAGCACTAACAGGTACCTCTCTTTTGTCACATGAGGACCCCTTTGTGGTCCTCTGTGTTATGGTTTTTGGTTGTCAGTAGAACTGTGTGACACTATAGTTTGGAATATGTGGTATACAAGGGCTTTACAGAAAGATTAACAATCGTGTTGCATTTTTATGCGGTTTTCTGTCTTCAGTGTAATAATGTTTCACCTTTTGAATTATAAAGTTGTCGAGGCATATCTTGATAAACACTCAGTATCTTGCCTGAAATTCAGCCTGGATGAGCCCGGGGATTGAACCGCCAACCTTCTGATTAATGGGAAACCTCATGATAGCAATGAGAGCAGCCCATAACAGTACCTGTCCTCCACCTTGCTGGCACCGGAGTTGAAGTGGTGCCGTGTCCATCAGATATCCACCCATCCATCTGGTCCATCAAAAGTCACTCTCACTTCATAAAACCTTTGAAAAATCTGTCTTCAGGTACTCCTTTGCCAGATTTTGATGCTTCAACTTGTGAATCTAATTCTGTGGTGGTTGTGTTTCAGCCTTCCTGACCTTGGCCATGTCTCTGAGCACTTGGCACCTTGTACTCCCGGCCACTCCAGTAGGTTGTAGTTCTGGAATATGGTGGCACTGGAGGATAATGGGTTCCTGGTAGCTTCATATTTAATTCTACTCAAGTCTTTTGCAGTTAATCATCACACATGTCACCTGAAAATGATTAACTCCAATAAGCATTCAATTTTATATGGTTTGGAGTTCTAAAATGTGCACAGAAATAATTACTCTTTCAGAATACTTACTTGTGTAATAATTGTGCATGCAGTGTGCAGGAAGCTGCTGCTAGACGCCGGTTAGCTTAGCTTAACATAAAGACTTGAACCAGGGGGAAAATCTACCGACTAAAACATCTGAAGCCCACTACTTGACATATCTTGTTAATTTAATCTGTATAAAACTATTTCATCTGTTTCATTATTTTTTGGTTTTAGCACATTCCACACGATGGAGTTTGGTTTCAATCACAATTGTATTAGCTTTTTATGGGATTTCTCTATTTGCAGTGCACACATTTTGTTAACTTTCTTTGTCTAATTTGTGAATATTATTAGGTTCGTTATCTTTGTTCAATTCCATAAGTTATTTTCCATGAAATAATTTTTTCTTTGAAAACAAAAGTTACATGAAAAGGTCTTGATGGTCCTTGTTACAAATGGAACAGAAGAAAGGAGCCAAATCAGCAGCTGTAGCAGAGAAGAAGCTGCTGGTGAACATTTTGAACATGTAAAGCGTGGCACTGTGCAAAAAAAAATGCAGTCTGTCTTTTGTTTGTGTGAGTTTTTCTCTTAATTAATTCAAGTCTACACTGAGGAAGGTAGCTGCGTAATTATAATTGATAACCACCATGTGCTGTCTATAAAAAAATTATTTTGTTTGTTGTATGAAGTTGTTCCACTAGTGTATATGTTGACATTAAATGTAATTTATTTATAGCCTAAAGATTCTTTAATTTAACAGTAGTATCATATCATCTTAAAAAAGATGCCTATACTCATTTAAAAATGTAACGCAGTAATGTTTATTTAGAGTTCCTTTTGACTGACCTACCTTTGACTTTTGACTCTATGAGTACATTTTTACACAAGTACTTTTACTTTTACTTATGTAAAATGTATTCTTACTTTTACTTGAGTAAAATATTCTAGTACTTGTCCCATCCTTACTTATTTGAAGCATAATATATGGATGTTTTATTTGATGTATGGCAAGAGGTCAGATTCAGATTCAGATTCACTTTATTATGAATCTGAATCTGAATGTGCTATGTCCCTGCGCCTGCATGCCTTGTATGCTACATTAATGTCCTTTGCCAGTCACATGCCTGTTTAAGTGATGAACTGCACTACTTGTGCCTCTGTAGGTACAAGTGTCAATGTAAAAAAAAGAAATCCATGGCATACTTCTAAGTGTATATTCACAATTATTATAGTCTACAATAAAATCCACACACAAATTTAATTAATTATCTCACCTCCTGATATTGGGTTACGCTAACACATAAAAAGAAATCTGACCGCGCAATAAACATGACATTCTTGGTGTCAATAGGTAAAGAAACTCCATTAAAAATATTCTGTCCTTTTTAAGCCAACATTCCCCACAAGTCTCTGTTGGCCAATCAGTGAAGGTGTTTTCAATCAACTAAACAAGCAAAACACCTGCTCTGAATTTCCAACTAACAGGACACAGCACATTTCTGCCCTCTGTAATTCTTAGAGCAAGCAAACAACCCTTGGATAGACATGCATACACAAACTTCCAGCACAGTGGAACGAGATTGACATATTCGTATCATGTCAGGGAGAAAACATGATGAACACACAAATCTGTCTGAAAGCCTAAATACAAGATAAGGAATCCAGCTACCATGTAGGAACACTGTACAAACAGCCTTAATCAACTGATTGTTTATACCTGTACACACAACCCATTCTTTCCCCACAGTATTAAAGCAGATATACAACACAAACAGCTGCAAAACGTACTAAAACAGCACTAATGATCAACATTTCCTGTGTACTCCAGGTTTATATATCCCCCCCCCCCCCCCAAACACTGTATCAGCTCTTTGGATGGCGCCCAACTATTCTCGCCATTCCATCCTGGTGGCAATCTGCTCTGTCAACAACATCCTTGTTTTCCACCATTTTGCAGGGGAGACAAGTGACAAGACGAAGCTAATTAATCTCACAATCATCCTGTGATTATTATGCTCACACTTCCACAGGCGCCATGCGCTGCCTCTCCCCAGGAGTGCAATATATCAGCGAAATGGAGCGGGTCGGTCAGTGAAGACCTCCAGCTTCAGTCGACTCTAACACAAGGAAAGATATTAAATGCAGACAGGACAGCTACTGGCAGTGCGGACTCAGACAAGGTGTTAATTGATTAGGGTGGAATCAGAGCGCTGGGGCCCAGCCAGTTTACCACCCTGATTAGACGGATGAGAGGCTCATTTATAAGCTCGACTGTCACAAGATAATTACTAAAACACACAGTAATATATGCAATGGCAGCTGGGAGCGGTGCCGTGTGGTGATGGACAGGACTGGGATGTGTGTATGTGTGGGTGAAGATCAATGACTTAGCTCACTTGCAATGCTGTTCAGAGATGGTTGTAAGATAAACAGCATAATAATATGTCCCATTCAAACAGAATAACAATCCATTTAGGAACTGTTATGAGCTATTCTTAAAGCATAGGAAATCCAAATCATTCATTTCAGCAAATATTAAACAACTATGGCTATATTTCCAAATTAGGCTGCAGTCGCATTACAATCTACATCCCACTTGTCTCACAAGCTTTAAAAAAACATCCTTAAACACACCTGCTTCTCCCAGTCTACATCTCCTTTGTGACTGATAATTGTGTACATCCAGGGCCAGATTTACATAAATAGAAGTGCAGGGCAAATTTGTGCTGCCTCTTTCATTCAATTTGTGCTCGCAATTTGTGTGTAATTACCGTCTGATTTACTAAGGCAGCAGCAGCGTCTGGGACTAACTTCTAGGTAGATCCAGCAAATTAAGGAGAGCTCAGAAGAATGCAGTTCGGGGCTGGGGTGAGATCGCCAAGCTCGAGAAAGGAAAGGAGGATTGCTACATAGAAATATTCACTAAGGAAGAAATGTAACTTCATTTTTTACTGCCACAGTTCAAATCCAGCTTTAGAATATTGTCAGTTGTTCAGTAAATTGCAATACAGCCTAAACGTTTAACAAGCTAGTCCAGCAGAAGCAGGTGAAGGGGACGAGATGGCTTTGATTGATGTCTCACTAGAATACAGAGGCAAACAAACTTGCCCTTTATTATTATCAGTTAAAACTTATTTTATTCTGGTTAACTTATAAATTGGATGTCCCTAGCTATAATATTTTGTGGTGCAATGAGCAGAGTGAAGGTTATATCTTCCCAACCCCAACCTTCCATTTAAGTATGTGTGTTTTGCACCCGCTCGTCAGAGAATTTTAACACAGACCTGATCATAAATCCAGCAGTATGAACAAACTAAACTTATCACATCTCATCCCAATATTTGTAATTTCATCCCTTAATATTTTTATATACATGTAGATCGTATGAGGCGTACTATATTGCTGACTTCATATAACAGGCCAACTGGCAGACTAGTGAGTCTATTTAATAATCAGCTTGCACAAATCCAGGTTGAACCTATTTCATTTACAGGGCAAGGATGGTGAAGTTCCTCCTTTCGTGTTAATGAAGAACATTTACCTGATACGGTAACATGAGCATGCAATAGACCTGAGTGACACCCGCTGCTGGAGTACAAGGCATGATCTGTTGCGATTATACACTGTGAACAGAATTTATTTGGATTGTTACCGATGGAATATTTACAACATTTCCGTTTTCAAGTAGGCTTAACAAAACGTGACAGTGAAATGTACAGTCTCATACACAATTTCTTGTTCCCAATAAAAAACGTATGTATGAGCAGCAACAGCTAATCTATTCTGTTTGTCGGAAAATCCTTCATGGTGCTGTGATGATTACTTTTTCTATCTTGTCTTACATATTGTCCAAGTCCTTCTCAATGACGCTCTACTGAAGTGTGAAATCATAGATTTATTCTTGAGATGAATATCTGTTTCATATGTGAGCTTGGTGAACATTTGCAAATGATGAGAAAACAGAAACATTGAGGGATAAGTACTGTACGTAAGTTCTTTGTTCTTTTTTCACAAAAAAGATCAGTATTCTTCAACATGCTCACAGGGATGGAAATATAACAGGACAATAAATAATTAATAGAATACAAAAGGAGAGTCTCATGACACCTCAAAGCGTTGGCAAGAAATCTTTTCACTGTTTTTTTTTTGGATCCAAGTGAGACTAATTTCAGGGAGAAGAGTTTTTTCCTGATGCTTTTGGCAAGGACTTGCAACATACTGCAACATGAAGCAGCCGCCCTCTAGATGGTGATGAATACAAGCTGTTGTTTAAAAACATCCAGTAATTATGTTTAAAGGAAGAATATCACAACAAAATATCTGGACTTTTCTTGTGCTTTCACGAGCGGGAGTTAAACATAAGTAAAGAAGTAAAACATAATAAATTGCCTATGGAACTTCAGCCCTGGCTCAACTCATCTCTTGGTACAAGACAGAAATTGTGTGAATGTTTTACTCTCCGACATTGCAATGCAGTGTTTTTGCAACTCACTGGATTCCTTTCAGACTGTATAAAGGGATTTCAGATAGTGGACATTAATATGCACGGGGTTTAATACATATATTATAACACATAAGTTATACAAACAGGTTAGATATCTGTGATACCCCTTCATAACTGAATCAGAGTCGCCTGACCAACACCTTAATGTGACAAGAGCAGGGAATGTCCGGTGGGACATTATGGGCAGCAGTAATACATTTGTTATGGAATCTAATCGCTTGGACAAGTGATTAAATCTTTCTGAGCAGCTGATTTAAGACATTTACAAGCTGACAGGGAAAAAAAACAAGGTGATTTTCTGAGCATTTGTTTTTGGATAAATGGCATAACTAAGCATTCAAAACACACTTAAGTAGCAACTGAATGACAAAAAGCCAACATGAGTCTTCAAATCTCTAAAGAAGAGACAATCTGGTAGGGGCTGAATATCACTGTTGACAGTTATGAAGCTTTTTTACACAGAGCAGCATAGTGGTTTTAGAAATGGCAATGTTTGTTGAGCCATCTGTTGGTCCACCACTTTTGTCCAGGGTGAAGTACAATGTCTCAGCAACTACTGGGCGGATTGCCATGACATTTAGTGAAGACATCCATCCACCAGAGAATGAATACTAATGATTTTGGTAATTTGATGACTTTCAAAATTGGAACAGGTATAATATTTTGGTTTATGAACAAATACCCACAAAACTAATCATATTTGCATCAGCTTCAGTTGTATTTTGTGTTTAGAGCTAATTAGACCAAGCCTCACGCGGCTGTAAACGCTTATGAATGTAAGTATTCACAACTTCACACATTATCAAATTAACAGAGAGCGGCAGTAAATCATTACAATGGGTGACGTTTAAATCAGCGATAAGTACAAACTCTGCGTTAAAACTGGGCCGTCAGTACAACCAGAAGTAGAAAGTGAACAAGACAAAACAGAGCTAAAATAGAAAACTTTAAACTAGCAACATTTTTAATTACATTCATACTTGTGATTTTAATGATGATTACAATGAAGCATGCTGTTTTTATCAACCCATTCCCTCCAAAATGCTTCATTATTGGGGGGCTTTGTTGCTCATGATAAAAAAAAAAATACTTTAGGGTTTTAAACGTATATATTAACATTAACTTTATGAAAACAGTTAACGTTAACGTTGGAAGTTGGTTCAAATAAATTGCTGTATGATGTTTTACAGTGTACACATTTACAAATGTTTAGCATCCAGTCTCAGACTTTCTGATTAAAGTCAAAAACGTACTTCAGCATGTGCTTTACAAGACTGTACGCTGCCTAAAATGATATGTACTCCTCTGCACCTACACATATAATTGCTTGGAAATACATGCAAATGCTCTAATCTATAAATGAAACACTCCCATTAAAAACGTCTCACAAGCTGTTTCCCTATCCTTAAGGTGCATTGTAAGAGATAAGATGAAGCAAACTGGATTGCATAAATAGCATCTCTCCAGCCCACCTGGAAGGCTCTACTGAAGTGCATCAAAGTACTTGAAAAGAAATTAAATTGTTAGGGGGGGGGTGGTGCCTGACAGCTCATCAATAGAAGTGGGGGAGGGATTAGGAGAAGCAAAACACTAGCAGACGGTGCTAAGATTCTGCAAATAACAAGAACGGTATTGCTGGAGTCCCCAACAGATGGAGAAGAAAACAAACCTGGCTGCTACATTTCCTGGTTGCTAAGCACCACCTGGAGGTAATGAATGCGTTGTCGGCCTAAGAGGCATATGAGACAAGAGGCGAAGTCAAACTGTCTACTCAGACACATTACAGAGTACAGGCCTGCTGCTTGTCCTTGATATGGGTCATCTAGGCCAACAGATTTGCTCATGAATATTTATACAGGTAGATGTACTGATGGCCACAACACAATATGCATACAACATTAGAATATGAACCAATGGTGAAGAGGCCCGGTGAGTGGGCATCAGATCAAAAATCTCAGGATCTGCAGATTGGTGAAAGTAAAGACATTCAGTGCCACAGTCTGATATCATAAAAATGATGTGTATGGACTGTATAGTATAGTGTAAAGTACTTTGAGTTTGATTTATATAGAAATGGAAGGGGGAGGTGATGTTCTGCTTCTGTAGCTGTGTATGGCAGCTGGCAGAGTTTTATTAGAAAGATGACTCACCACACATCCGGTGGAGTCCAGCTTTCGGTCAGATATGCAGCGGAAGTTGCGGCTGCAGCCTCCGTTGTCTTTGGTACAGTCTCTGACGGGCCCAAATGAGTCCAGGAGAACTTCCAGAGAGTCAAAGGATGAACTGATCATCAACTCCTCTCTGTAAATTCAGACATGAGTGACAAAAAAAGAGGATCCTCGTTAGGGCTGTCACAATTTTAATCGACAATTAATTGTCACACAAATAATTGCAAATCATTTGTCTTTAGTGAAATAGAGCTTGATGAAAAGAGTAACATTGAAGATTATACATTTTTTGACACATAGACATAACATAAAACCGTTGCATGTGATATGTTAAGAATCCGAGAGTAGAGATTAGATTAGATTAAGTTGGGTATGCGTTGGTAATGTGTGTTAGATATGAGAGCAGTGACATGTTTCACTGTTCAGTGATCCTAGACAGGTTGGTGAGTGGAGCATATGAGGCAGAGTGAAAAGGCAAGTGAGTGTTCAGGCAGGGGCAGGCAACATTGGAGAACTAGCAAGAGACTATACAAGGCCGTTTAGGGTGAAAACATTAAAATAAGGACACACACGCACTGAAAACATGCACATACAGACACAAAATGCACACTGGAAATTTCCACACTCCACCAACTTCACACACAGCAGGATATAGGCTAGACCTACTTGTGTGTGTGTGTGTGTGTGTGTGTGTGTGTGTGTGTGGGGTGGGGGGGTATCTGAGTGTGTGCATGTAAAATGATTTCAGTGCCCCTGGAAATTGTTGTGTAACAGGCTTAGATTCAGAGCGGCAACCTGGACCTAGAAGCCTCCTTAAAATACTGATAGCCTCCTCCGACTGGTTCTATAAAATTGTTTCTTATTCCACTTTCCCGTCATTATGACTAGTCCGAATTGTTGGGCACAAAGTTGCTCATGAACAGCATTTGAACCTTAGCAGAAGCAATGGCGGTCGCTGTTGTGGATAAGAATGTTAGAAAATGTTGACTACTTCCATCATCAGCTCCTGGAAAGAACGATGTGGCTCCCACCTCCCACAACTTGCTGTAGCTTCTGACTTAACTACAGATATCTGCAACGTAATTTTGCCTAGTGAAAATTCTAATTCAAGATATCTGTTATTACATCTACTACTACTAATTAAATTATTAGCTAAAACTTATTTTAAGATAGCTTAAAAGGACAATGTAGATTTCTTGAATTGAGAGGAATTAAAGATATCTTGAACTGGAATTATAACAAGTCAGCATTCAATTGTAGATATCTGAAAACCCAAATTATAATTTGTCGCAATTCAGAATTGAATTAAAGATATCTGTAATGACAAAAACCCATTCACACAAATGGTAATAATTTGAATCTTATTAGTCAAAATGTAATTACAGATAACTTTAATTAGAGCTTTGACTGTGCAAAATGACATTGCAGATATCAGCAATAAATGTTGAAACAGCTTGCCATAGACATGCGTGTATTTCTTTATTTTGCATCACCAAACCGGAACACAGCCACAACTTGCTTTTAATATTGTACAACTTACCCTATATTGCTTTGAATGACAATACTCAAGATGACATCCGTCATGTCATTAAAACCTCCTTCTTTCACCTTCGCCAAAATCAGATCCTCACTCACACCCTCTGCTGCTGAAAGACTCATTCACGCCTTCATCTCTTCACGGCTGGACTATTGCAACTCACTACTCCTTGGTATCAGCTCAACCTACATAAAAAGACTCCAACTGGTCCAGAACTCAGCCGCACGACTCATCACCTGCTCCAAATCCTGGCACCACATCACTCCTGTCCTAAAACAACTACACTGGATTACCATTTCTCACCAAGTCCAAGCTCAGCAGGCTTGGCGAAAGAGCCTTTTCCAGGGCAGCTCCCAGGCTGGCAACTCCCTCCCCCATGTATCACCACTTTTCTGGGCTCTGAGACGGAGTCTGTATCTTAAAACAAGTATCATTTAAGTCTCACATTCAGCAACTGGTGATACAAAACTTAAGTTGAAAAAAGGTTTTTATTTTAGAAACAAGTCTTGCTTTTCCTTCAAGGCCAAAAGGAGACTTATTGCTGCCACCTTTATTTCTGTGCCATTGCTCTCTGGATGATCGGGTTGGGTGGTCTGCCTTGTCCACCCAATGACTTAATCAATGGCATATTCTTGTTTATAAGGGTGTTCTTGGACTGCTTCCTTCTTACCTACGGATCTATAACCTACAAAAAAGTATGGGTCGTTATTGTCTTTGCTCTCAGGACTACTTGTGAAGTACACCTCTACATCACTCCAGCAAGATGAGAAGTTAAACCAGTCGAGATTAACAAAACCAAGATTTTCAGCTAATGTGAATTTGCCCTTTCAATAGCTCTTAGATTCACTTCACCTCAGTTTTGGTGAACAAATTTTAATTGTTTATCAATAGCAAGTTGACTTGTCAGTGCTGACCTTTGAGAATAATATGTATATTTTATTATAAAATGTATACTTTCATATTAGCTGTTATGCTCTGCTATGGTATAAACTGCTCCACAACAGAGATACACCATGGTTTGGAATCAAAAAACTACAAATATGTCTTTTGTTAACTGCTTATTGCTACCCAGTCACATTAGCTTGGTTTGCTATTGTTTTTGGCTAGCACTAGCATGTTCTTGGGTTAGGGTTGGTTTGTTTTCTAGTTCACACAGTAGTTCACTAATTATCTTTCCAAGTAGTCACCGTGTCACCAAACATCTAGAGAGAGAAGTATCCAATACATTCCATCAAACTCATTTTTGACAGCTATTTCCGGTCCCCCCACCCCACCGGATGTCTGTATGTAACTGATAAGAGGGGGGGCATCCGGTCCCGCCCCAACCGGAAATATGGCTGTATGTAACTGATAAGAGGGGGTTCATCCTGTCCCACCCCAGCCGGAAATATGGCTGTATGTAACTGATAAGAGGGGGTTCATCCTGTCCCACCCCAGCCGGAAATATGTCTGTATGTAACTGATAAGAGGGTTGCGTACATCCTTCCATTGTGTGTGTTTTTCATTGATTTAAAGACTTTATTAAGTAATACAACTTGAATGAATTAACTAGGAGGTGTTTGTGACAATAAATTTATCATTAAAAAAGTATAGCAGTGAGTTATAAGTAAAAGGAGGAATCTCCGGGGCCAGCAAAGGATCAGTAGGAGGTTTCTTTGGAATCAAGTCAGTCTTTATTATTAAACAAGTGAAGAATAAATTGAAATAATGACAGCAAAGCAGTAAAATGGTATAACGGTGAGTAAAAATTAAGCAGCATTATAAATTACCTTCAACAGCATGCAGCAAAATAAGAGTGAGTTCCAAAATTAAACTTTGTAAAATCTTTGCTAAAGCTTTGTGTGACAAACTTACCATCATTAAAGAACTAAAGAATAAGATGAAATAATTACAGTAAAATAGTATAACAGTGAGTTAAAATTAAACAGCATTTTTTAATTACCTTCAAAATCTTTGCTAAAGCTTTGTGTGACAAACTTACCATCATTAAAGAACTAAAGAATAAGATGAAATAATTACAGTAAAATAGTATAACAGTGAGTTAAAATTAAACAGCATTTTTTAATTACCTTCAAAATCTTTGCTAAAGCTTTGTGTGACAAACTTACCATCAGTAAACAAGTGAAGAATAAATTGAAATAATGACAGTAAAGCAGTAAAATGGTATAACGGTGAGTAAAAATTAAACAGCATTACAAATTACCTTCAACAGCATGCAGCAAAATAAGAGAGTGTTCCAAATTACTTTGCTATTGCTTTGTCTTACAAACTTGCCATCATTATCACTCCAAAGCTGTAGCCTAGAGTTTCCATTTAAATTACCTTCAACAGCATGCAGCAAAATAAGAGTTAATATAAGAGAGTTCCAAAATTAAACTTTGTAAAATCTTTGCTAGTGCTTTGTCTTACAAACTTGCCATCATTATCACTCAAAAGCTGTAGCCTAGTCTTAAACTTGTGAGTCTTAAAACTTTAATCCTTCTAGAGTCTGTGTCTCCTCTTCTCTGTCCTCTCTCTTTCTGGTGTAGCATAGGCTGTGGGGTGAATTGAGGAATGTGCTCCACCCCCGGACCTCCTTCCATCCCTCCCCTCCCTCTGTTTTCTCAATGAGCCACATCAAGTTGTGTGTTTTAACTGTCATTAGCATCTTCAGGTAATCTTGTAGACCAGTTATGGAATAGAGTTATCTATAACCCCAGACTCCGGTTGTTAAAAACGGTCTGGGTTTATCAGACAGAGTTCGTTTTCGAAACAGGAACCTATTTTTATCAGCCGGAGACAAGAGTTTGGAACTGCAGACTATCTAATAATCTGGTTGTACCAGAAGTAACGGCCCCCAGCCCCTCACCAGTTATTTCCCACATGCTGTCACATACAAAATAAGAGGGTGGGCAGAGTTAGCCGTGAGCCAATGATAAGAGACTAGGAGGGGTTACCATAGGCCAATGATGGGAGTCTGTGAAAATAAAACCAGAACATTGTCTTCAAGAAATTGCCAAGAGGGCACTTGGATCCTTGAGCAGTATCTACCTACCAAAGAGGGGACCTCCATGCGGTTAATTTTTTTCAGCTAATGAGTGTTTGTATCTCTTAAAGACTTCTTGTTTCTTTCAAAAATGGAAATTTTAACATCAGTGTTAGTAATATTTAAACATTTCTCTGTGATCCAAAAATATTCAGGGCCACTTTATTGAGAATTTACAGTTTTACCTGTTATTCAGAAATAACTTGGATGCATGCACAAATATCAAGGATTGCAGTATTAGCAGCAAAAGGTACTTTATCCAGGGTTCAATTATATAAAATGTCTTATTACACTAGTGCAGTCATTTAAACTTTCTCTTCAGGTTTGTCTGTGGTGCTTGGTCATTTGGTGAAGTAGGCCTTTTTAAAGGGCCTTCATCTTTATCTTATTTTGTATTTGCTCTTCATAATTATAAATTAGGACTAAAATGCTCAGCAGCATGATCCTATTTTTTAAGTAATCACTAAAACAGGTTTATCAACTTTTACTAAACCTTTGGTATAATTCTGTCCCCAAATATTGTGAAATGAAATTGACCAGTTATAGACAAGATTTCTATCAATTTTGCAATGTACTTGTTTCTTCAATCTAAATTTTATAGGATTGCATTTTATTTATTGACTGCATTACAGAAACGTCCATTGTTGGCTGGCATGTAATGACACGGAGTTCCCTCTTAGTTCCTTCCTAGCTAGCATGGAGCGACACTCCAGCATGGATGAATAAAAGAATGGGGTATTTCTATTAAGAGAATATTGTAATCTAAACTAAATATTTAATTTTTAGTTACACTTACAAAATAAGGACAATTCTTATGTAGCAAAAAAAAAAACTACAAGTGTTAACAGCGTCCAAATAACTCTAAATGTAGTCTTTCAGTAACATATAGACTATGTCCCTCATTCTAAACTAAAGCCTTACTCATAACTAAGTCACTAGTCATGCTAATAGGCCTTCTCTTTCCCTTTAGTAAAAAAAGCTAGAATTATAAAAAAATATATAGTTTACAACTTCATCAACTGGAAACTTCAAGAGCTAAAGTTTGATCCAGCTGCCTTTTGCTAATTAGGGTTAGACTATTACAGAGGTCATGAAATCCAGAACCCTTCCCTTGGGGATGAAGTATTCAAATGCTAGTTAGCTACTTTGTTGACATAACAGGACAGTAGTTTTCTGTTGATGAAATAAAACAGAAGGTTATAATAAATCTCCTACAGGTAAAAGAATAAAAATAAGCTTCTTTATTTCGGCTCAACCGTGATCTGTGCTAATAACACTTATTGCACGTTCCAAAGCTCAACAGGAACCAGCAGCTTCAACAACAAAAGTCTGTAACAATATCTATCATATGGCTTTTTATTTTTTATGTAATGCCCAGATTTACCACGGGGTTCTTGACTAGCCAGAACAGGATGTTCAGCAGTCTTACACTGTTTCATTGCAGGTCTTGCATTCAGCCATAGTGGCTAGTTTGTCCTTGACAATAAGGTTTTAGTAAAAAGTCTCATCACTGCTGCGACCTCTTTTTTGAGACCATGCTGTTTCTATTTTTTTTTTCTAGTGTCCCCTTCCATAGCATTTTCAGAGACACTACAAAAGAGGAAAACAGATTGCCATCGATAACCCAAACTCTAGGGTTAACTCGTAATTTTCATTACATTTGTTATGTAGTAAATCTACAACTGCAAAGCAATTTAGTGATCCCTACCATGTAGTGATCAAATGTCAATGCTCTCTCTCTCTTCCCCATATTTAAAATGTGTAAAACTAATACCGCAAAACTCATCAGGATCAATCTTCTATGTGTAAGTTAACATGTTGCAAATTTTACCCTTGCTACTAAGAGTTAGTACAGGACATGCAACATTAGTCCTCATTTTCCGAGCTGCTTTCTGAGCTGCTTTTGTCAAGCTTTGTGAGACGTGAAAACATTAATTTCACCCCCACAATGTTTCTACATCACTGAAAAGAGCATGTGAAAATCTAGTTTTGGGGAGAAGTCTGTTTTTGCTTGTGATAAGCTAACCCAAATGGCACCATCAAAACTTCTAGTTTCACATTTAAAAAAATCCTGCCCCCGCCTTCATACTATTTACCTGTTTTGTGAAGCACATGCAGGAAGGATTGAATTACAATCAGCAGTGGTTTTACATGTCAACATTAGGTTATTGCAGAACAACAAAGAAGCCCCCTGCTGTGAAGAAGCATTTTGAGTAACAGAATTAAATATCATGACAAATACATTAGTATGTACCACCGGTTGTTGTGGCACTAAAAACTGAGTTGATTGCTCACTATGACTCTGAACTGATAGTAAAACACATACTTTTGTATTTGTATTGTGTATTTACCATGGGGTTCATGCCCTTCCCTTCTCATGTTCGCCTGTTTGTACCTCTCGTCTGTGTTCTTGTTACACGGTGCAAAAGAAAAAATCTTATCCATTCTAACCAAAACAATACATATGTATAAATATTTACAACTTTACTACAAGTGTTATGTCAGTTACAGGATATTATAAATCTAAAACTTCAAAGCAATGTTAATTACATTTTCATTAGCTTCAGAGTTTTCTACAGCAACTGGTTAGGAGGTGTATCAAGTCATCTGGAAAGGGACATCATGAAAGTGATGGCAATTTTTAGTGAAGTTATATGTTATGGGCACTTATCTGACCAAATACCAGTCTAAAGTGAAAAGGGCAAATGCTTGAGTGACAAAAACAATGCAAAGCAGGAGAGCAAGAGTCAGAGGACCAAACTGACATAGGTTTATATGGGGACAAGCAGCTGTACTGTCCAACAAAATACTAATGAAGACACTAATTTTAAATTTAAAGTTTGGTGATGTTGACACTGACTTGCATTAAAATAGCTTTAAAAGCGGCTTGCTAGTTAAACATTTCTATTGGGGCATACCTGTAGAGATGTGCCTTCCAGAGCGGTTTTAATATATCGGGGTGGAAAATAAAAACACGTATTAAGAATATATTTAACATATAATTTAATAGAAATACGGTAGTTTGCTTAGCCTACATGCAATTAATCAATCGCCTGACTCTCTCCATCCCTGCAGAATGTACAGGCTAGTATACCACCATATAGTTGATCATGTGTTATACGCTAATTCCAACGTTTCTTTTCTTGATTCCCATGTGGAGAGACAAAACTTTTTAAATGACGTGTACATTTTGACTGGTTTTCCACAAAGGTAGCAGTAGGTTATATTACTTACTAAAGGGGATGTCTTTAAAGACTGGATGTACTGATCGTCACCAGTTTCAGCACTATCCTTAACAGACGTGTCTTCAGTATTTCCATTAAGAGCTTTAGCCCAAACTCCTGGTACTTGTACTTGCTTCATTTCCCTACAAGTGTTTTCACTGTGTTGTGTTGACTGCAGTCTTAGGGTTGGACATTTTATTATTAAGTTCTTCTGAGGGTTGCAAATATTTTGAATGTCCTGCTGTGCTTTCCCATGAACTAGTCTGATTGACTGTAAGAATCAGGTACATATTCCTCCTCTGATAAATTCTATTCACTTGGACTTGTTTTTTTTTAAAAAAAAAGCTTAAAAAGGTCTTAGTGAGTACATAACTTTGAGAATAATTCCGCAATGACACTTACGAGCCTACCTAACTATTAACATGTTTAAGCTTAAATATAGATTTTTGCTGTTGAAAGTAAATAACAAAACTCATTGTATCACGCATAATCTATACTGATAATCATTTAGATGCTTAATTTGGTTGTTTCTTTTGAAGCATGTGCAATTCATCGGTTGGGTTGATTTTTTCACTTCACTTTAATTGAGGTGCAAATTGATGTTTATGTGTCTCTTTGTTATTTATCAAGAAAATTAGTACTAAAACTTTGCAAAGAGGTACAAACATAAGATTCTAAAATGGGAGACTGTATAGCTTTTACATGGAAGCCAATTTGACTTTTTATATGGATGTATGCGTTTAAAGTATTTCAGATTGTTTGTGAAGAAAATGGTTGCTGCAAACTTGTTGGATTGCAACCTGCAAGACTTAAGATAGTTGAATAGATGCTGAAAGTGTTAAATATTTGTCTAGATACTGTTTGGTCCACACTGTCTTTGGTGTGCATTTTAACCCATCCATGTTGGGTCCAAAATTCATGAATTCAATCAAGGACATACATAAATACATATGTATTATGTAAACATTGCCTGCTTTTATCCTTTTAGCCATTTGCAGGGGCTAACTCCGTGATGTACGATATCCAGGTAGAAATATATTTTTACCCACTGAACAACCAATAATCAGATGACATTTCCACAAAATGGTTTATTCTAAGACCTTTAGGTGTGAACCCACCCTTGAGGATTATTGTAGAAATTTGTAAAGTGATGCATATGAAGAATCACAATTAATTAAGGAAGGAATCAAGGAAGTTTTTACCCTCTGTAAATATAATATTTGCTGCTTTGCATGTATCAAGTTCCAATAGACTGCATATTGGTGAACCAAAGATTTAAAAAAGTTAAATTAAAACACTTAACTACCACCTTCACTGAAATAGCATTCTAACAGAAGATAAAAGACTATTACTTATTATGTTTAAAGTTAAGCATTCATGAATGCAACATTTATTTATTAAAATACTCACCTTTACATCTCACACCACGCCACATAAGAGGGGAAAAGGGTTCACTTCATCTGGCACATTTTCCAAGGCTGGTACTGCTGAGGAGCCCTCCTCAAGTTGACCGTTGTGCTGACAACAGTATTGATTATGAAATTACATTTTCATTAGCAAATTACACTTCTAATTTGGTGAAGAACTTAGAGCTACTCTAGTGCACATGAATTTTGGACCCAACATGGATGGGTCAAAATGCACACCAAAGACAGTGTGGACCAAACAGTATCTAGACAAATATTTAACACTTTCAGCATCTATTCAACTATCTTAAGTCTTGCAGGTTGCAATCCAACAAGTTTGCAGCAACCATTTTCTTCACAAACAATCTGAAATACTTTAAACGCATACATCCATATAAAAAGTCAAATTGGCTTCCATGTAAAAGCTATACAGTCTCCCATTTTAGAATCTTATGTTTGTACCTCTTTGCAAAGTTTTAGTACTAATTTTCTTGATAAATAACAAAGAGACACATAAACATCAATTTGCACCTCAATTAAAGTGAAGTGAAAAAATCAACCCAACCGATGAATTGCACATGCTTCAAAAGAAACAACCAAATTAAGCAACTAAATGATTATCAGTATAGATTATGCGTGATACAATGAGTTTTGTTATTTACTTTCAACAGCAAAAATCTATATTTAAGCTTAAACATGTTAATAGTTAGGTAGGCTCGTAAGTGTCATTGCGGAATTATTCTCAAAGTTATGTACTCACTAAGACCTTTTTAAGCTTTTTTTTTAAAAAAAAACAAGTCCAAGTGAATAGAATTTATCAGAGGAGGAATATGTACCTGATTCTTACAGTCAATCAGACTAGTTCATGGGAAAGCACAGCAGGACGTTCAAAATATTTGCAACCCTCAGAAGAACTTAATAATAAAATGTCCAACCCTAAGACTGCAGTCAACACAACACAGTGAAAACACTTGTAGGGAAATGAAGCAAGTACAAGTACCAGGAGTTTGGGCTAAAGCTCTTAATGGAAATACTGAAGACACGTCTGTTAAGGATAGTGCTGAAACTGGTGACGATCAGTACATCAGTCTTTAAAGACATCCCCTTTAGTAAGTAATATAACCTACTGCTACCTTTGTGGAAAACCAGTCAAAATGTACACGTCATTTAAAAAGTTTTGTCTCTCCACATGGGAATCAAGAAAAGAAACGTTGGAATTAGCGTATAACACATGATCAACTATATGGTGGTATACTAGCCTGTACATTCTGCAGGGATGGAGAGAGTCAGGCGATTGATTAATTGCATGTAGGCTAAGCAAAACTACCGTATTTCTATTAAATTATATGTTAAATATATTCTTAATACGTGTTTTTATTTTCCACCCCGATATATTAAAACCGCTCTGGAAGGCACATCTCTACAGGTATGCCCCAATAGAAATGTTTAACTAGCAAGCCGCTTTTAAAGCTATTTTAATGCAAGTCAGTGTCAACATCACCAAACTTTAAATTTAAAATTAGTGTCTTCATTAGTATTTTGTTGGACAGTACAGCTGCTTGTCCCCATATAAACCTATGTCAGTTTGGTCTCTCTGACTCTTGCTCTCCTGCTTTGCATTGTTTTTGTCACTCAAGCATTTGCCCTTTTCACTTTAGACTGGTATTTGGTCAGATAAGTGCCCATAACATATAACTTCACTAAAAATTGCCATCACTTTCATGATGTCCCTTTCCAGATGACTTGATACACCTCCTAGCCAGTTGCTGTAGAAAACTCTGAAGCTAATGAAAATGTAATTAACATTGCTTTGAAGTTTTAGATTTATAATATCCTGTAACTGACATAACACTTGTAGTAAAGTTGTAAATATTTATACATATGTATTGTTTTGGTTAGAATGGATAAGATTTTTTCTTTTGCACCGTGTAACAAGAACACAGACGAGAGGTACAAACAGGCGAACATGAGAAGGGAAGGGCATGAACCCCATGGTAAATACACAATACAAATACAAAAGTATGTGTTTTACTATCAGTTCAGAGTCATAGTGAGCATCAACTCAGTTTTTAGTGCCACAACAACCGGTGGTACATACTAATGTATTTGTCATGATATGTAATTCTGTTACTCAAAATGCTTCTTCACAGCAGGGGGCTTCTTTGTTGTTCTGCAATAACCTAATGTTGACATGTAAAACCACTGCTGATTGTAATTCAATCCTTCCTGCATGTGCTTCACAAAACAGGTAAATAGTATGAAGGCGGGGGCAGGATTTTTTAAATGTGAAACTAGAAGTTTTGATGGTGCCATTTGGGTTAGCTTATCACAAGCAAAAACAGACTTCTCCCCAAAACTAGATTTTCACATGCTCTTTTCAGTGATGTAGAAACATTGTGGGGGTGAAATTAATGTTTTCACGTCTCACAAAGCTTGACAAAAGCAGCTCAGAAAGCAGCTCGGAAAATGAGGACTAATGTTGCATGTCCTGTACTAACTCTTAGTAGCAAGGGTAAAATTTGCAACATGTTAACTTACACATAGAAGATTGATCCTGATGAGTTTTGCGGTATTAGTTTTACACATTTTAAATATGGGGAAGAGAGAGAGAGCATTGACATTTGATCACTACATGGTAGGGATCACTAAATTGCTTTGCAGTTGTAGATTTACTACATAACAAATGTAATGAAAATTACGAGTTAACCCTAGAGTTTGGGTTATCGATGGCAATCTGTTTTCCTCTTTTGTAGTGTCTCTGAAAATGCTATGGAAGGGGACACTAGAAAAAAAAATAGAAACAGCATGGTCTCAAAAAAGAGGTCGCAGCAGTGATGAGACTTTTTACTAAAACCTTATTGTCAAGGGCAAACTAGCCACTATGGCTGAATGCAAGACCTGCAATGAAACAGTGTAAGACTGCTGAACATCCTGTTCTGGCTAGTCAAGAACCCCGTGGTAAATCTGGGCATTACATAAAAATAAAAAGCCATATGATAGATATTGTTACAGACTTTTGTTGTTGAAGCTGCTGGTTCCTGTTGAGCTTTGGAACGTGCAATAAGTGTTATTAGCACAGATCACGGTTGAGCCGAAATAAAGAAGCTTTTTTATTCTTTTACCTGTAGGAGATTTATTATAACCTTCTGTTTTATTTTCATCAACAGAAAACTACTGTCCTGTTATGTCAACAAAGTAGCTAACTAGCATTTGAATACTTCATCCCCAAGGGAAGGGTTCTGGATTTCATGACCTCTGTAATAGTCTAACCCTAATTAGCAAAAGGCAGCTGGATCAAACTTTAGCTCTTGAAGTTTCCAGTTGATGAAGTTGTAAACTATATATTTTTTTATAATTCTAGCTTTTTTTACTAAAGGGAAAGAGAGGCCTATTAGCATGACTAGTGACTTAGTTATGAGTAAGGCTTTAGTTTAGAATGAGGGACATAGTCTATATGTTACTGAAAGACTACATTTAGAGTTATTTGGACGCTGTTAACACTTGTAGTTTTTTTTTTTGCTACATAAGAATTGTCCTTATTTTGTAAGTGTAACTAAAAATTAAATATTTAGTTTAGATTACAATATTCTCTTAATAGAAATACCCCATTCTTTTATTCATCCATGCTGGAGTGTCGCTCCATGCTAGCTAGAAGGAACTAAGAGGGAACTCCGTGTCATTACATGCCAGCCAACAATGGACGTTTCTGTAATGCAGTCAATAAATAAAATGCAATCCTATAAAATTTAGATTGAAGAAACAAGTACATTGCAAAATTGATAGAAATCTTGTCTATAACTGGTCAATTTCATTTCACAATATTTGGGGACAGAATTATACCAAAGGTTTAGTAAAAGTTGATAAACCTGTTTTAGTGATTACTTAAAAAATAGGATCATGCTGCTGAGCATTTTAGTCCTAATTTATAATTATGAAGAGCAAATACAAAATAAGATAAAGATGAAGGCCCTTTAAAAAGGCCTACTTCACCAAATGACCAAGCACCACAGACAAACCTGAAGAGAAAGTTTAAATGACTGCACTAGTGTAATAAGACATTTTATATAATTGAACCCTGGATAAAGTACCTTTTGCTGCTAATACTGCAATCCTTGATATTTGTGCATGCATCCAAGTTATTTCTGAATAACAGGTAAAACTGTAAATTCTCAATAAAGTGGCCCTGAATATTTTTGGATCACAGAGAAATGTTTAAATATTACTAACACTGATGTTAAAATTTCCATTTTTGAAAGAAACAAGAAGTCTTTAAGAGATACAAACACTCATTAGCTGAAAAAAATTAACCGCATGGAGGTCCCCTCTTTGGTAGGTAGATACTGCTCAAGGATCCAAGTGCCCTCTTGGCAATTTCTTGAAGACAATGTTCTGGTTTTATTTTCACAGACTCCCATCATTGGCCTATGGTAACCCCTCCTAGTCTCTTATCATTGGCTCACGGCTAACTCTGCCCACCCTCTTATTTTGTATGTGACAGCATGTGGGAAATAACTGGTGAGGGGCTGGGGGCCGTTACTTCTGGTACAACCAGATTATTAGATAGTCTGCAGTTCCAAACTCTTGTCTCCGGCTGATAAAAATAGGTTCCTGTTTCGAAAACGAACTCTGTCTGATAAACCCAGACCGTTTTTAACAACCGGAGTCTGGGGTTATAGATAACTCTATTCCATAACTGGTCTACAAGATTACCTGAAGATGCTAATGACAGTTAAAACACACAACTTGATGTGGCTCATTGAGAAAACAGAGGGAGGGGAGGGATGGAAGGAGGTCCGGGGGTGGAGCACATTCCTCAATTCACCCCACAGCCTATGCTACACCAGAAAGAGAGAGGACAGAGAAGAGGAGACACAGACTCTAGAAGGATTAAAGTTTTAAGACTCACAAGTTTAAGACTAGGCTACAGCTTTTGAGTGATAATGATGGCAAGTTTGTAAGACAAAGCACTAGCAAAGATTTTACAAAGTTTAATTTTGGAACTCTCTTATATTAACTCTTATTTTGCTGCATGCTGTTGAAGGTAATTTAAATGGAAACTCTAGGCTACAGCTTTGGAGTGATAATGATGGCAAGTTTGTAAGACAAAGCAATAGCAAAGTAATTTGGAACACTCTCTTATTTTGCTGCATGCTGTTGAAGGTAATTTGTAATGCTGTTTAATTTTTACTCACCGTTATACCATTTTACTGCTTTACTGTCATTATTTCAATTTATTCTTCACTTGTTTACTGATGGTAAGTTTGTCACACAAAGCTTTAGCAAAGATTTTGAAGGTAATTAAAAAATGCTGTTTAATTTTAACTCACTGTTATACTATTTTACTGTAATTATTTCATCTTATTCTTTAGTTCTTTAATGATGGTAAGTTTGTCACACAAAGCTTTAGCAAAGATTTTGAAGGTAATTAAAAAATGCTGTTTAATTTTAACTCACTGTTATACTATTTTACTGTAATTATTTCATCTTATTCTTTAGTTCTTTAATGATGGTAAGTTTGTCACACAAAGCTTTAGCAAAGATTTTACAAAGTTTAATTTTGGAACTCACTCTTATTTTGCTGCATGCTGTTGAAGGTAATTTATAATGCTGCTTAATTTTTACTCACCGTTATACCATTTTACTGCTTTGCTGTCATTATTTCAATTTATTCTTCACTTGTTTAATAATAAAGACTGACTTGATTCCAAAGAAACCTCCTACTGATCCTTTGCTGGCCCCGGAGATTCCTCCTTTTACTTATAACTCACTGCTATACTTTTTTAATGATAAATTTATTGTCACAAACACCTCCTAGTTAATTCATTCAAGTTGTATTACTTAATAAAGTCTTTAAATCAATGAAAAACACACACAATGGAAGGATGTACGCAACCCTCTTATCAGTTACATACAGACATATTTCCGGCTGGGGTGGGACAGGATGAACCCCCTCTTATCAGTTACATACAGCCATATTTCCGGCTGGGGTGGGACAGGATGAACCCCCTCTTATCAGTTACATACAGCCATATTTCCGGTTGGGGCGGGACCGGATGCCCCCCCTCTTATCAGTTACATACAGACATCCGGTGGGGTGGGGGGACCGGAAATAGCTGTCAAAAATGAGTTTGATGGAATGTATTGGATACTTCTCTCTATCTAGCACCTCCATGTTTGCTGATGTCCTGATCTAATTGGGTACTTGGCTTCAAACTATAATAAGTAAATCAAGAAATTAAGTTTTTAGGGCAAAACATTTAGAAAATGTCAAGAAGAGTGAGAGAGGGCACACCACTCTGAGAGGATTAGTTTTAAACAGTTGTGTTGTCTTTGTGTATATAGGCTATGTTTGCAACTCTGACCAAGTAAATCTCCTTGGATGGGTGATAAAAGTTAACACTGTTACGCTTTGAATAGATGTATAAAGGCACTTACAATTTTAAACTGCAGAGATCTTTTGCAATATAACATAAGTACGATAATTAGTATAATTCATGATATGTGCTGCCTGCAACAGATTAGAAAATGCCACGAATTGAGATATAATGCCTTGACATTGCTTAAATTAAATGTAGATAATAGTAACGACAATGGTAGGAAGGGTTTGAAATATTATAAATCACTCTTAATTCACATAATGTTTCTCAATGCCACTAAAGTTAGTGATTATTATTATAAGAAATATTACAATCCTACTGATTCTGGATGAAATTCAGCAATTAGTTAGGCTTTGCTGTCGGCAGTATGCAATTTGCTTTCATTAAAATTGATTGAGGTATCACATTTCTTTAGATCATGTTTGAAAGCATCTGGGAGAACAAATGGAGGAAGTGGTGCTTCAACATTCTGCTTTGCAAGACATCTGTGACACACTGCTCTCTATTTAACTTAATGAAAAGATATGTGTTTTCACAAATAACAAATACCTGCATGTTTAATTCCTTCTTTGTAATCATCATGTAAGCTATTCCTTTTCACAGCACAATTGCTATGTAAAGCAGTAAAATTCTTAAACACAACACATCTGAGCAGTTACTTTGTATTTCTGTGAT